>NW_004955427.1:6648315-6657176 GCF_000276665.1 Chinchilla lanigera | reverse complement strand
GGGGGGCCGCGCGCTGGGGGACGGCTCCCCGAAGCCCGGTGTGAACGGCAGGCACAGCAGGGTGGGCTCCGACCCGGTGCTGCTGCGGAAGCCCCGACGCCACGACCCGCCCTGCGAGGGCGCCAAGGTGAGCGCGGGAGGGCGCGGAGGGCGGGACGAGAGCCCCAGGGGGTCGGTGCAGAGGGCCGGAGCGGCGGGTTAGTTTTAACGTGTAGACACTAGACAGTCGCCAGAGAGTTCCCTCCCTCCCTTATTTCATCCGCCAGAGGTTTGTTCCACTAATAACTGAACAATCGGATGGCAGAATCAGCATGCTATTTTTTAGTTCTCCCCAGCTCTATCAAAGTTGAAGTGTGTGTGTGTGTGTGTGTGTGTGTGTGTGTGTGTGTGTGTATAAGGCACTTATACTTTAGGCAGTGATGTTAAAAATTATAAAGCTGGACAGGGCATAGTGTTGCACACCTGCAGTCCTAGCACTCTTGAGGCTGAGGCAGGAGGATCATCGCCAGTTTGAGGCCAGCCTGGGCTAAACAGTGAGTTCAAGGTTATCCTGAACAACCTAGCCAGACCCTGTTTCCAAAAACCAACACCAACAACAACAAAATCGCAAAACTTGTCTTCACTCTTAGAAAATAAGTTCTGTCCCGCCTGAAACTGAGATGTTCAAGCTTAAATTCTGACATAAAGACCATGTCCACTGTCATTTATTTGTACAAGTTGGGATTTAAAGGCCCTGGTAATGCCCTAGGCAAAGAGGTGCTGTACTGTAGTGATTTCTGGTGTTCCCTTTCATGTTTCCTGTGTGCAGTCAGAGCATTAGTACCTCCCTCTACTGCAGGAGTTTTTTCCTCTTTTGAAATTGTAATATTAAAGGGATGCCATCTCTACTGCTCATAAATGGTCATTTTAAGAGGTTGTTTTGGTCAGTTAATCTCCTAACACATTCAGGAATCAAAGTGCTCAGTTCGTGTGTGCATGTCTGCTGTGATAGAGATAAAGAAAACTTTGTATAAGGAAATAATCACTGTTGGTGTATCAGCACTGTTCCAGGGCAGCCAGAGAGGAAGAATGGATCTTTCAAACGCGGCACTGCAGACAAGGAAAGAGGGGTGCATGTCCTGGTTACTTTCCTCTCATTGCTGAGACAAAATGAATTAAGGAAGGAAAGGTTTATTTAGCTCACAGTCGGTGGAGGTTTCAGTCCATACCCAGCTGGCTCCAAGGCAGGGTGGCACATGGCAGAGGGCAACAGTTCCTGGCAGTGGAAAATAGCAAAAGCAACAAGAGCAAACGGGAGGAGGGCAGCAAGCAGCCTCTTTCTCTCTCTTGCAAATTATCCGCCCCAGGGCAGGTGTAGCACTCACACCCGTAATCCCAGCATCGGACCATGGATCAGTCATAAATCTAGAAGCCGCCCACGACTGCGTGAGGATTTAGGGGGGCATGCGGACACACACCGCAGCAGTGGACTTGCTGGGACTGCCAGTGGCCCCCCTTGGTACCTTCATCCTCACCTGCTGCAAATAGGAGGCTCTCTAAAAGTTTCCTGATGGTCACCTAAATATGACTGTAACTTGTAAGAGAAGGAAGTGAGAGAGCAACTCGATAATGTTCTCTAAAAATGGAGAGCCAGCCCTCAAAAGAATTTTCTACAGCCTAGAATCCTGACTGGTAGAATTTGCTCTTTTAAAGGCTTTTCTCCTTCAGCCTCTGTTCGTGGCTGCTTGATCACACTTGAGTGGAGCTTAGGAACAAGCTCTAACATGAGCGGATTGATCAGACTTCAGCACGTTACAGGATATGAGGTGTGATCATAAAATACAGTGAGTGTACCTTTTAACATATTGTTACAGTGAAACACAATGCCATTCCTCCCTCTCAGATCCTCCCCCTGCTTTGAACACCCTCGCCCCATCGTGAAGCAGTTCCAAAGCCCTCTTTCATGTCTTTAGTTACACTGTCTTGGTTGATGTCCTGACTCAATTAAAGGCATTTCCCATTCACAGTCATTATGACTTGGGGAAGGGCCGGAAGTCACCGGTGCCAGCTCTGGTGAATAATGTGGGTGAGGACACACCATAAAGCTTTCATTTGACAGAAAGAGCCCCACAGAAGGGATGTGGGTTTTTTTGTTTTTTTTTTGTTTGTTTGTTTTTTGGTTTTTCTCTGGTACCGGGAACCGAACTCACAACCTTGCGCTTGCCAGGCAGGCGCTTTGCCGCTGAGCTAAATCCCCAGCGCCCCCACAGAAGGGATGTGGACGGCATGTTTAGAACGGAGGATGAGCCTGCCTGTTTCTCAGGCAGTTTTCTACACATCCGCCTGAAGTGACAGGCCCTTACGATACTCAGCAGCGCCATAGTGCTGCCGGGTAACACTCGGCTCACACAGTTCCACCAGGGTCAGAAAACACGATCTCACACTGACCATGAATCTTGATTTGTGCGCTTCATTTGCGTAAGGAGAACTGGGTGATTTCCACTGAAAATTCTGAACTCTCGGGATCATACCATAGACCCAACTTTCATCGACATGATGATTTTCTTAAGAAGCTGGAATCCGAAGCGGCTGGATCATGCAACTGCAAAGAAATGGGTTTGTGGTCCATGACTTACTGCACATTTGAAGGCACGACCAACTTGCTGCAGCGAAGAAGTGGAAGCGTGTCATACTTGGTCACTGAGGTTGCGTGCCGCTTCTCGTTCAGGCCTCGCTGCTTTCCGCTGGGGCTCTCGGCAGCAGCTTTCTCCCTACTTCTGTAAATCACACCTTGCATTCCTGAGTGAACTTCAGAAATACTTTGAATATTATAATTATCATAGTTCATTGAAGGCCTCTGCCTCAGGGTTCTGTTAGCAAGTGTAATGTATTAACGCTAATGTAAGGCTGCCCTTGTAACCCCTAGAACACTGGCTGTTAACTTGTTAAAGGGATATGATAGTTTCAAAAACTGGGGTGACACTTTCTTATATGTGTGGGTTTTATTTTATTAACTAAAATGTTGTTTAGTTCTAAGATGTCCTCATTAATTTTTCTTAATGTCTAATCTCATGTGTTGTGTTAATATTGCAATGCTTATAGCCTGAAAGTTAATTTCATATTACAACTAGAATGGGCATTTCAACTAAATTAGACTTCTGCTAAGATACCTAATTTTTACCTAGTTACATGATCTCTCAGGTAGGTTATAAAGAAGGATTTATATATAGTTGATGCATTTAGTTCTATAAAACAGACTGTGTGTCAACTTTTACTAACTTGCTGGAGGAAAAGTGGTTCTACTGTAATAGACCACGGGGAATATCACAGTTTACATACAGTAGAGGAGGCAGTGTTCTCCTTCTCGTTTGGCTGAGGAGTAAGCTAGCTCTAGGTAACAACTGACGTAACACCAAGTCTGCCTAGGGTCAATCCTGCAGTTCTTTTTCTGGGATTCTGAGGTGGAGTTTGTTACCAGGCTCTGGGGTTAGACCTGGACTTCATTTCTTGCTCTAGAATTTCCTGGTTTTGTGAATGTGAGCAGCATACCTCATCTTCACCTACCACTGACCCCACGTAGTCTCCTTCCTTTACCAAATGCAGTGCTCATGATACCTGGGTTAGGGTTAGGGTTGGTGTCCACAAGGCTAATGAGCCGTCGCTTACCTAACTTACTGCATCTGTTTATCTGTGACTAAGTTCAAAATAACTCTCAGGTGCAGGGCATCAGAATAAGCTGTAATTGCTGTTATTTTCATTCGTAATTGTCTTTTAAAAAATTAACTTCTCTTTCCCACTGTCCTCTTAGCCTAGTTCCTGCCGCATCCCTGGTAAGCAGGCAATAACTTGGTTGCTTTTGTTATACTGCGTAAGCCGAGGATAGAGGCCAGAGAATGGGTGTGTGCTGGAGTTCGGTTGGCGATGGACAGGCCGAGAGGCGCCTGCAGGGGCGCAAACACCCACGTCACCTTGGCATCGCTGTCCTAGCTGAGGGAAGGCATGACTTCCCTGTTTAAAACATGTACTTTGTTCTCTTTAGAAGAGCATTAGTTTTAGACGGTCGATCACATATAAGTAAAGCAGAAAGGATGAAGAGGGAGGGAGCTGATTTTGGTGTTTTAAAAAGACTGGGATTTCAGTGAAAGCTGTAAATGGTAACAGTCTTGGCAGCCTTCACTGCTAGCGTACACTTTGTGGCTCTGATGAGTTTTGTTTGTGTGGAGATTCACGTATGTGGAGTGTCGTGGTTTATCCTTCTGCGGGCCACCGGTTTCTCTAAAAATAAGCAAGTGTACTTTTTGGGAAAACAGGAAAAGTGCTATGGTGAATGTTTCATTAGAGTTAACACTTCAAGATAAATGTCATCTGTCTACTTTCAGGAACACGGAGATAAAGTGTAAAAGGACGAGAGTGAAATGTGCGAATGGAGTAGCGCAAGGGGATCTAGGGAGCTGCATGTCCTACGGGTGCGCGAGGGCGCGCTCCTTCCCTTGCCTGCCTCTTGGCCAGCTGCCCGCTCCGCTAGAACGCTGGCCTCCTTCGTTTCCATCTGCGCCAGGCCAGCAACCAGGGGACGAGAGCAAACTCTGGTTACTCCGTTGGCTGATCGTAGAGCGCTCTCGGGGAGACCCCTAATTCATAGTTACACTGAAGCGGCAGCATTTTTCATGCTGCTCTTTCACTTCCTTTTCCTTCCTCTCCTACCCAGCATAATCAGAAGCCTTAATTTCAGTATGAATCTATGCGCTAAGAGTTTCCAGGGTTACTTGTCTCTTGTATTGCTAAGAGGCTTCCTCTCTGAAAGTAATGTTTCCATTCTCTAAGATTCTAAGATTCCAGCCACGTTTCAGATCTGTTGCTTAGTAAATCCCTCACTGGGTAGATATTTATTATTATTAGTTTGAGGTGAAATTATTTATACTAAAATGTTTTAAAATATGAGTAAAAACTTGGAAGTTATTTACTTTTAAATATAAACGTTGTACCCCGCTATCGTTAATTGTTCCCTTTGAGGGGTTCCTGAGACTGCTGTTCCTTATAGGATAAAAATTATCTTGAACTTGTCACATTATTGACGCTGCCATTGTTTTCAGCTTGTCATATGTGTAATAATCTCTTGAAGATGCTGCTCGATTAGTAGGTCACATGATCTCCCCTTCTGAAACTGTGGCTTTTGCACTTTTGGCAAAGAGATACTGATTTATATGAATGACCTTAAACTAATCTATGAATCTCAAGAAGTGTCTTTCAAAAATAAGCCTTCTGTGTGCCCTGGGTCCGTTTCCAGTCTCACGTGAAGGACAGAGTATAGGCTTACTTTTTGGATAGTGTGTTGTTGGGGACGGTTACATAGATTAGTTGGGGAAGATAAATTTTGAGTTGTGTAAAATAAAAAAAAATCTTAATAATTATAAAGTTTTCACAGAATTATTTGTTTTCTCTATATTACAGAGATTCCACATCTTTTAACCTTCACCTTTTTAGAGAATATCTGACTCCTAGGAATGTATTACAGATATCCAAGTGAACTTGTAGAATAACCTCGATTTACAAGAAATTATGCAACCCTGACGGCACTTTCTCCACTAACCTAGACATCCGAGAGATGTATTGTCCCCTCGGCCGGATCTCACCGCCCATCCCTCGGGCCTCAGGGCCGACTGGGTCAGCACGGAGAGTGCTCGGGCACTGGGGGCACCTGTAGGAATAAAGCAGAGTCTGGTGAGGCGGAGACGGGCCTGTGATGAGTTTCAGGGCAAGAGAATCGTATGAGAACGATCCAGAGAGTACACATGACCCCCGGAACGAGGAGTTGCGAAAGGCAGGGTGGAGAAAAGGAAAAGACGGCTTTACCCAGCAGGGTCACCGCCAGGCAGGCAGCGGTCCTGTTTTTTTCGGCAGGCGTGACAGGAAAAGCATGGCAGTGCGAAAATATGTGTAGTGAGAGGATGTCAATTTCATTTCGTTTTTTTCTCACTTACCTTTATTTTGAAGAGAAAAAATAAAACAAAATTTCACAGCGAGAATAGGAAGGTAACAATGGTTAATACACTGGGTATTGTTGTCTTTAAATTAGCTACTCAGAGTATAGGCCATCGATCGGCATTTAATTGTCCAAACAGTATCACAGACCTTTCTTTTCAATAAATAACACAAATTAATAGTAGAAGTATCTTAACTATCTTTATATATATTTTTGTTTGTTTGTTTGTTTGTTTTTCCCTTCCTTCTTTCCTCCATTCCCTCTTCCCAGTTTCTCTTTCCTTTTGAAGTTTCTTCCATTTCACAGTATGTATTGTACATGTTGGATCTTACTCACTGTTTCAGCTTCTCACACTAGGGAGACAATACAGTGTTTACACATGTGCATCTAGTTTATTTCACTTACGAGTGTGGTTTCGAATTGCATCCATTTACCTATAAAAGCCTCCAGTTTATCCTTCTTTATGGCTGAATAGTACTCCATTATATAAAAAGACCACATGTTTTTTACCCATTCCTCAGTTCATGGGTGTTTGGATTGCTTGCAAGATTTAGCTATTACAATCACGATGCTGTAAACATGGGCGCACATACATTGCTGTTGTATGTTTGCAGTTCTGGGAAAATATCCAGAAGGAGAACAGCTGGGTTGAATGGAACGCAGGTTTTTGAGGAATGTCCCCACTGATTTCAGTAGTGGTTGCCCCAGTCTACACTCCCACCACCAGTGGAGAAGGTTCCTTTTTCCCCACAGCCCCTCCAGCATTGTTACTGGTTGATTTCTTGACAATAGCCATTCTTTCCAGGTAAGATACAGTCTTAATGGTGTTTTAATTTGCATCTCTGAAATGACCAGAGATGTTCAACATTTTTTCATATATTGCTGTATTTCTTCACCTGAGAACCATTTTTGGATTGGGTCTTTAAATTTGGGAGGTCTGGTTTCTTTTTTCAGTTCTTTGTGTGTTCTCAATAGTAATCCTTCGAGGAACAGTCGGCAGATTTTTTTTCCCATATTGTGGGTTGTCTCTTCACTCTGGTGGTGGTTTCTCTTGGTGTACAAAAGATTTTTAACAAGATGAGGACCCAATTGTTGATTCTTTGTGACAGTTCCTGTGGGATCGGGGCTTTATGCATAAAGTGTTTGCCTACACCAGTGTCTTCAAGAGTTTTACCTATTCTCTCTTCTAGCAGATTTAATGTTTCTGTTTTACTTTGATCCACTTCAGATTTAGTTGGTGAAACATGGATCCAATCTTAATGTCCAGTGTGTGTAGAGCCAGTTTCTGCAGCTCTTTTTATTATAAAGAGGCTATCTTTGTTCCAGTGAATGTGTTTGTCACGTTTGTCAAAGATCAGGTGGCTGAGTATGTCTGGAGTTGTTTCTGTGTCTCCTACTCTGTTCCACTGACCTTTAAGTCTGTGTTTTTGCCAGGTCCTTGCTGTTTTTTTTCATAGTAGCTTTATAGCATAAGTTCAAGTCAGGGATTGTGATGCCCCCTGCCTTGCCTTTGTTGCCCAGAATTGCCTTTGCTATTCTAGGTCTCTTCTGGTTCCAAGTGAATTTTAGGATTGTTTTCTTTAAATCTATGAAATATGCTTTTGGAATTTTAATCAGAATTGCATTAAATCTATATAACAGTTGTGACTATATTGGTTCTTCCTATCCAAGAGCAGGGGACATCTTTCCATTTTCTGATACCCTCTTCGATCTCAGAGTACTGTAGTTTTCAGTGTCTTTTGCATCCTTCGTTAGATTGATTCCTAGGCATTTCATTTTTGGATGCTGTTGTGAAAGGTGTTTCCCTAATTCTCTTTCAGTGAGTTTGTTATTCGTGTACAGAAAGGCACTGAGTTTTGAGTGTTAACTTTATATCCAGGTACACTGCTGAATTTGCTTATTAAATACAGCAGTTTTTAGTGGAGTTTTGGGGGCCTTCTATGTAGAGTATCATGTCATCTGCAGATAATGATAATTTAACTTCTTCCTAGCCTATCACTATTTGTTTCATTTCTTTCTCTTGTCTAATTGCTCTGACTAAACTTTCCAGGACTGCGTTGGCTAAGAGCGGAGACAGTGAATAACATTGTCTTGTTCTTGATTTTAGAGAGAAAGCTTCCAGTTTCTGTCCATTTCATGTGATCTTGACTGTTGGTTTCTCATAAATGGGCTTCATCAGATTGAGATAAAGACCACCTCTTTCAGTTATCAGTAGGATTTTTACCATGAATGGGTGCTGGACTTCATCAGTAGCTTTTTCTGCATCTATTGAGAAGCCCGTATGATTTTTGTCCTTGGCTCTATTAATATAGTATATTACATTTTTTGATTTACTTTTGTTGATTCATCCCTGGGATGAATCCCACTTGGTCAGACTTTATAATCTTCTTGATGATCTGCTGCATTTTGTTTGCCAGTATCATACTGAGGATTCTTCCATCTGTAATCATTAGAGAGATTGGCCTGTAATTCTCTTAGTTGGGTCCTTCTCTGGTTTTGTATCAGGGTAATGGTTGCTTCAAGGAATGAATTTGGGAGTATTATTTCCCTTTCAATTTCATTAAAGAGTTTGAGAAGTAGTGGTGTTAGGTCTTCACTAAATTTCTTGTAGAATTCAGCAGTGAATCCTTCAGGGCCTGGGCTTTTCCTTGTTGGTTTTTAATTACATCTTTGATTTCATTGATTGATATCGGTTTATTCAGGATGTTATCTCTTCTTAAATAAGGTTTGGTAATTCATATGTATCTAGGAATCCTTCCATTCCTTCTGCATTTTCCATCTTATTAGAATACAAGTTCTCAAGGTAGATGCAGATATTCTCAGGGATTTCTGCAGGGTCCGTTGTGATTTCACACTTTTCATTCCTAATTGTGTGGATTTGAGTCTTTTTGATAAGGTT
>NW_004955427.1:6646127-6647615 GCF_000276665.1 Chinchilla lanigera | reverse complement strand
TTTTTGTGACAGTGTGATATTGAGGTCCTCCACTACACTTGTATTAGTGCTTGTGTGACTTTTCATGCCCATTAGTATTTGCTTTATATAGTTGGGTGTACTTTTTATTTGTTGCGTATATATGCATGATTGTTATCTCTTCCTCTTTGTTCTCTTTACAAGAATGTAGTGACCTTCTTCATCTCTCTTAGTCCTGGGTAAAAATTCACTTTGTCTCCATGTAGAATAGCTACCCCTGCATTTTTCTGGGTTCCTGTTTCTTGGAGGGTTGTTTTCTATCCTTTGACTTTCAGTCTATGAATTTCTTTTTAGTTGAATGTGTTTCTTGTATGCAGCCTATTATTGGATGTTGTTTCTTGAACTATTCTCCCAGTCTGTGTCTTTTGAATGATCATTTGAGACCATTAACATTGATGGTGTAACTGATATGTATTGACTTACCTTTGTCATGTTATTTTCCTGTTATTGGCTCGCCCTCTTTTTTGATTCCCTCCGTTTAATTGTTTGCCTTGCTTGGATTCCTTCTATTGTGATTCATGGAGCTGTTGTCCTTGTTATCTCTTTCTAGAATGTCCATCAAAACATTTTGGAATGCTGGTTTGGTGTCATAAATTTCCACTGTTGCTCTTTGTCGAGGAAGTATCTTATTTCTCCATCAGTTTTGAAAGATAGTTTTGTGGGATACATCAATCTGGGTTGAAGGTTGTTTTCCTTTAGAGCTTGAAATACTTCACTCCAAGCTCTCCTTGACTTGAGGGTTTGTGGTGAGATGTCAGCTGTGATTCTGATGGGCTTTCTTTTATAGGTGATTTGTTTCTTTTCCCTAATAGCTTTTAAGATGTATTCTTGTGTTCAGTTTCTCAAATCTGACTATGATATGCCTGGCTGTAGATTATTTTGATTCTGGTTAATTAGAGTTGTATATGCCCCACCTGTCTGTATGTCAAATTCTTTTTCTCTACTCGTGAAGTTTTCTGCCATGACATCTTAGAACAGTTTTTTTAATATCATTTGTGCTATCTCCTGCTTTTTCATTGACTCGAATCAATCTTAAATTATTTTTCTTCTCTCACCTAGCAGCTGCTCGATTGATTTCTCATGGTCCCTTGCTGTTCGCAAGAAATCTTTTGTTTCATGATCGCTAACCATAAGCCTGTCTTCTACATCTGAGATCCTATCCTCAGATTGGCTTGATCTGTTACAGATACTTTCACTGGGATTTTTATTCTCATGGATATCTGCTTGAATCTGCCTTATGGATTCCATTTCTTTCCTATGTGGAGCATTCATAGCTTCCATAATTTTCTTAAGCTCCTCTATTTTTTAGACTGTATGTGCTGTAGTCACTAACCATGGTTTTCATTGTGGATGCCATCTCTGCAGTTGTCCAAGCGATTATTTCTGCTTTGATTTTTTTCTAGAGCCTCATTCAATTGCTTTGTTGTTACCACCTCATCGAGGCCAATGAGTGGCTTTCAGATTGTCCCA
>NW_004955427.1:6595124-6644842 GCF_000276665.1 Chinchilla lanigera | reverse complement strand
AGGCTCTGCCAGCTGCCTGCTGCTTCTTCAATGAAGTGTTTCTCCTCACTCTCTCTGTGGGCTTCAGTTCATGCTTCAGAGCCTTCCTGGGCCCAGGGGGCCACTTCCCTCCCTCTTGTCTTCCTTGCGTTACCGTATTCCAGCGTCTGGGTGGCTACTTCCAGGCTGTTTCTCTGCTGCTCACCACTGCGCCATCTTGGTACCCCCTACTCCCCCGCTGTTCATCTTAATTGGAAGTCAGTTTTGGGTAGAAGACAGGTCATTAGGCAGATGGGAGGGGCCCGTGAGCCAGAGTGTGGCAGTAGGTGGAAGCCAGATATGGATTGCCTTGAATTTTGAAGTTATCTTGATTTTGTAGGGAAGAACTTTTAAAGTCTTGTCTCTCCTCCTTCAGAGGAATAGTAGAATCAGTGCTATAACATTAAAGGGTTGAGGCATTAGCGTTGCCAGTGAAGCGTGGTGGTTTGGAGACACAAAGCTCAGAAGGCAGAGGGCAACCGCATGTTTCCTAGTTGCATCTGTGAATTTGCAGTGGGAACTGTTCGAGTTGATACTGTCAGTCCATATATTTGAAAACTACTGTTTTCTGCCATCTGCAGAGATGTTTTTCAAGTTTATACATAAAATACTTTTAGCTTATAAAGTTGTTCTGTAGCTCACACCCTCAAAGTGGCAGCTCAGATGGTGTCTGCGCTGGTGAAGTGGGTGAAAGGGGAACATTCCCTTGAAAACGACAGGTTCAGTTTTGTCCTGCAGCCCCATGGAGAAACAGGAAGGGTCACTTCAGATGGACAGAGTGGTCCTCACTTAGTACCTACACACTTAGATGCTATTTGAACAGTCACATAGACTCAGTCTGTTAAGTAGGAAGGACCTGTTAATGAATTTCATGTGTGGTATTAGACATATATTTAAGCCTCAGTACATAATTGAGAGTAGTTGAAACCCTGTCCAAGCTGTGACGCACCCCACCACCTTTAATGTTAAAAAATATAAATTTTGTCACTTAGGTACATGAACTGTGTTCTGTGTTTTACATGTGCCCCAAGACGTTTCCTCTTCCCTCAGACAAGGGGGGTGGGGTGGGAAGTACGTTGGCACCACCGGTAGAAAGATCAGCCGTTACACAAATTACATACAGTTGCTGACAGTACACCAATAAACTGCTGCGTTTATTCCAGTTCTACCAAAGCAAAGTCATTTCACTGATTAATGCCTTTATTTTTTTGTATTGATATAGTTTTTTATTTTAAATAGAAAAAAACAGTAAAAATGATGCAGAATTTCAAAACAAGAAAATAGGAAAATAACAGTGGTTGTTATATTGCATATTGTTATCTTCAAAGTAGTTGCTCAGATTACAAAACATATGTATGCAGAACTTATCAAATAATTTAAGTACAAATCATTCTTTTCAATGAACTAATAGAGATTAGTAGTATAATTATTTTTACTACCTTGTGTATATATTTTTTTCTTCCCTCATCCCAGTTGTTCTTTCCTTTTGAGCAGTTTCTGTCCCTTTCACAATGTCTGTTGTACCTTTTGGATTTTATTTACTCTTCCAGTTTCTTACACCAGGGAGACAATACAATGTTTACACATGTGGGTCTGATTTATTTCACTTGTGAGTGTGATCTCTAGTTGCATCCATTTACCTATAAAAGCCTCGAGTTTATCTTCCTTTATAGCTGAGTAGTACTCCATTGTGTAAAAAATCCACATCTTCTTTATCCATTATTCAGTTCATGTGCATTTGGTTTGTTCCCAAGGTTTAACTATTACAAATTGTGGTGCTATAAACATGGGTGTGCATTTATGACTGTGGTGTGACGTCTTTAATTCTTCTGGGAAAATATCTAGAAGGTGAATAGCTGGGTGGAATGGGCCCTCTAATCCTAGTTTTTTAAGGAATCCCCATACTAGTTTCCACTGTGGTTTCACCCATCCACACTCCCACCAACAGTGGAGTAGGGTTCCTTTCTCCCCACAGCCTCTCCAGCACTTATTATTGGTTGATTTCTTGATGATAGCCATTCTTTCTGGAGTGAGATGGAATTTCACTGTTGTTTTAATTTGCATTTCTCGAATGACCAATGATGTTAAACATTTTTTCATGTATTTATTTGCCATTTGTATTTCTTCATCTGAGAAGTATTCATCTCAGATCCCCATTTCTGGGTTGGGTCTCTGACTTTTGGGGGTACGATTTTATTTTTTTTAATTCTTTCTGTGTTCTAAATAGAAGTCCTTTGTCTGAGGGACATTTGCTAAAATTTTTTCCATTTCATGGGTTTTCTTTTCACTCTCTTGGTGATTTCTTTTGATGTGCAAAAACTTGTCAATAACATGAGATCCCAGTTGTTGATTCTTTGAAGTATTTCCCATGCAGTGTGTGTTTTGTTCATGAACTCTCTGCCTACACCTGTGTCTTCAGGATTTCTACCAACTTTCTCTTCCAGTAGAGTGTTTCTGTTTTAGTATTTAGATCTTTGATCCATTTTGACGTTAGTTTAATGCCTGGTGAGAGACATGGGTCTAGTTTCAGCCTTCAGCATGTGGAAAGCCAGTTTTTCCAGCAGCATTTATTCAAGAGGCTGTCTTTCTTCCAGTGAACATGCTTGGTCCCTTTGGCATTGTCTTAGTTACTTTTTTCTCATTACTGGGACAAAAATACCTGATGCCCAAAATTAAGGAAGGAAAGATTTGTTTCGCTTACAGTTTGTGGAGGTTTCAGTCCATACTTGGCAGATCACAAGGCAGAGTGGCACATGGCAGAGGGCTACAGCTTATGTCAGCAGAGCACAGCAAAGCAACCAGCACAAAAGCCAGGAATGGCGGCAAGCAGCCTCTTCCTCTCCCTTACATATGCAAACTATCCACCCCAGGGCGGGTGCAGCTCTCACACCCATAATCAATCAAACTCTAAAAGCTTGCCCCATGACTGCATGAGGCTTTGGGGGGACACCCAGACACAAACCATAACAGTCATAATGCCTTCTTTAGAAAGAAATCTAAGCCAAGCAGTAGTCAATATTCATTAACCCTTAACATATATAAATCGCATGAAGGAATGAGCTAGAACATAAATTTGAAAGCGCCTTTGTTCTAAAAGAGATTCAATCTGTGAATGCTTCATGATGGAGCAGGATGGCATGGATGGAAAATAAGGGAAAAGGCTGTAGATGGCAGTCACCAAGTGAGCGGTTCAGAAGGACCCTGTGACAGTTCAGAGCCAGCAGAAATCTTTTAGGTACTGTGTATCGGTAACAGTATTAAGAAAGCAATTAGAGAATGTGTTATTTGTACTTTAAAGCATATTGATGGTTTCATAAAATTAGGAACCAGTTTCTTAATTTCTTTCGTTTACTGCCCTCCCGGAGAATGAGTTACCTCGCTAACTGTGCTTTGTGGTTTCATCAATGAAACACTCCATTGCCTGTGGCTTCTCCTTATGTAGTTTAGTGGTAATGCGTAAAAAGGTTTGGCTGGGTGTTTTATCACTGTGTCTGATCTCCAGTTACCTAATGCGTGAGAGGAAGTCCTTTTCAGTATCAGTGGATGTTCATGTGTATTGATACACCTTTTCAGATATGTTCTTCATGTCTTGGTTATAAAATTACGACTGGCTTATTGTTAAAGTAGAACCTACAATAAAATATCTCCAGCCTTTTATTTGATTGTTACTGAAATGTTATTAAGTATCTACCTGTGTTAGGTACTTTTTCCTAAAAGAACAAATTATTGCATATAAATCCACATTTCACTTTTGAGAATGAAGTTTAAATTTACTTGTGGTAGAAACATTGAGGGGATTTGACTGCAGGTCTGCTAACGTTGCATGTGCCCCAGCAGCGTGCAAAGAGCTCCGGTTCAGAGTGACTTCAAGTGCCCGTTGTGATCGTGAAAGTTTGTAGTTTGATACGGTGTTGTCAGTCAAAGGCGTTTTTATGCTGAAGGATTTCACTGAATTTTGCAATGATTCATATCAGAAAATGTCTCATCTCTAGCAAAGTTCAGAAAACTTTGCTACATTGTCATTTAGCCCATAGTGAAATACATAATAAGAATTATTTCATTTAAAGGTAATGTTTTGTCCTCATGTAACTACAGTGCATTGAGTATAATGAGAGATTTGAAAAAGAGAACTTGAACTGAAGCGTAGGACTTAGTATTTAAAATAAAACTTTAATAGTATAAAATTAGATTTTGCAGCTTAGAAATCATCTTATTAGGGTGGACATCTAACATTGACAATTTTTAGATGTGTTCCATAAATTTGTTTCCATCTTTATTTTCAGTTGATAGGTGAGGGTGTGACTGTGTCACTTCCGGGTTTTACCGCTTCAGTACCATTTTAGGAATGCAAAGGAGGAAAAGTAATTGGTTGATCCTTGATTGAATTATCTAGGACTGTTAGTTACATTTCGTCAATTTTGCCCCAATAGCAGTCTGCTTTTAAATATTAACTAATAAACGTAGTCAAATGAGGTCTATGATAAAAGTCTCAGAGCTGCTTAAGATCGTCACAGGTATCAGTCTGTCCTTTGACTGCCCTTGCAAAGGGATTCTCTCATTTCCCCCGTTTAATTTGTGCTGAGTTCAGGTTGGAAAAGCAAAGCACAGTGGTTCATTCCCGTAGTGTGACTGAGGACCCTGGAAATCAGAATTTGCTAATTCTCAGTGACTAAGTACTGGCTTTCTTTTGATACCTACATGAGCAGGTTAAGAGTTGTGGTTTGTGGTGCTAACCAACTGAAATTTAATTTTATCTATTCTTTGAGAGCCAGACAAATATCTAGTTATCAGGAGACCTGAAGCTTCAACCTTGAAAGCACAAAAACATTTCTCATAATACTCCTACACTATTATTGCTGGAAGATAGTGTCCCGTTGACCCTAAAGAGATAGCATGTATAATACTTTTATTTAGAAAGAAATGAAATAAGAATCATACCAGTGCTGTTTTTTGCTTCACCTAATCCCTTTTTCATAAAAGCTGATCACATTTGAGAAATTTTGCTGCTTATTTGATTTTTGTATTTATGTAAACCGTAGTGTTAGCTCAGTTATGTTTAAGGATTATTGTATCTTTTCTTCCTGTAACCTGCTAGCTAGTGTTTCAGGTAGTGTTAAGTCAGCCATCACTGTGGTGCTTCTGACTCTTAAATAAATTGTACTACATTTAACTATTTTAAATAAAGTGAAATTACAGGATCGCTCCTAGATTCGTAGAGCTCCTACACCCTCGGAGCCTCCGGAAGTGTCCGCCTCGGAAAGTAACCGCCGCTGTCCTTGCAGGTCTTCTCCAACGGCCACCTGGGAAGCGAAGAGTACGACGTCCCTCCGCGGCTCTCTCCTCCCCCTCCCGCCACTGCCCTGCTCCCCAGCATAAAGTGAGTTCCGTGAATGTGGAGACCGTCTGTCCGCGCGTAACCTGTGCTGAGAGCGCTTTGGGGGCTGGCAGCGCGGAAACTGCAGGGTCCACAGGGAGCGGTCCGTGAGAAAGCAGGCAGTTCAGTGAGACTCAGAAGCCCCGGCACCGGAAGCCAGATGCTCCCAGTTCTTTGCTGGTGACCGCAGCCTCTGTGGGGTCTATCTCGCCCTCTGCGATGACACGTGGGGCATAGGGTAAAAGGCTGAGCAGCCCCTGAGTGCGGGCGGGGAGCTGTCCTCCCAGCTGGCCGCTCCTCGGTCGGTGCCACGCTCTCTCCCCGTGCCTCTGGTGACATCACGGAGGCGTCCTTGCTTGGCGTCCCCCAAGTTCCCTGCGTCCCAGATCCGTGCAGCCCGTGAGTACCGGTGACTGCTCTTTAGCAGTTTTCCGTCTGCGGCTGATCTCCCCGTTGCCCGGCTTTGCATCGTATCTGAATCCTGAGAAAGCCCGATCAGCTTCTCCTTGTCAGAATTAGTATCCGTGAACTTAAAGCTAGAAAATGAGCCCGCCTGAGTGTCTCACTTGAAAAAATGGGGACGTCGTGGCGCAGTGGACAGGCAGGGGACACCTGCCCGAGTTAAACCAGGCTCGAGCCAGTGTCCCACGTGGCCCCTTCCCGCTCATTAAGCCAGCCAGGCTGCCTGCTTTACAGGATTTTGTTTGCTGCGTGGAGCTAATTGACATTCTGCTCTGCACAGGTCTCTTTCCCACTCCAAAGCCAGCATTGCTTTCTCTTTTCTGCTTAATTCACTTTGTATTTACCTGCTAACAAAAAGAATCTCTAGGGTTTTGTCCATGTAAAATACGTTTCCGTGATTCCTCCTATTTGCCCATTCATCGTGTCTGTGTGTTTTCTGGCTTTGTAAGTTTTCCGGGTTACTCCCTCGCTCTGCTTTCTCCAGAACTTCGTGCTAAATGTCTGTGTCTCGGGCTCTACTTTTTATGAAAACGTCTGCGATTTCTTCTGTTTAGTAATTAGGACTGATATGCGTTACTGTTCTTAGTTTGTTTTCTGCTATGTATTGTTTTCTGATTTTAAAACAGTTACAGGGTCTTAAGAACGTAGCTCAGCAGTAGAGCCCTTGACGAGCCTTCCTAAGACCTAGGGTTCAATCCCAGCACTGCAAAGGAAAAAAAAACTTACAAAATCAGGAGCAGCCACTTGTCAATGATCTCCAGTTCTTTGCTGCAGAATTCGTGATTGATGGATTGATCTTATCCGCTAATCCTGAAGCTTTTTTAGCCTCTGTAGGTTACTGAACTCCCACTGTGCATAACACAAGAGGGATAGACTAAGTCTCAGCCCTTGAGGAGTTTTCAGTTGAGAGAATAAAATTAACATAGAGGAAATCGCTAGAGAATACTGAGCATGAAATTGTGCAGTGCTAACTGTTCATTTTGAGTTGGGAGGAGAGGCGGTTAGAGATTTGTAAGCTGAGGGTATGTCAGAGCAGGTGGGAAGGGAAGGAGGCACAGAGGGTGGACTCACTGGCGAAGTCAGTGCGTGAGGAAAAGCCAGTCTGAAGCCTGACGTCATTCAGAGCCAGTGGACGACGCTGCTGATGGGACCTTCCTTAGGGAGAACTTCTCTTGGAACTGTCAGACATGTAGCAGAAACAAGAGCTGGAAGCAGTTACAGGTATCCTGTGTAGCAGACCCTACAGGAGTGAGAACATACTTGTACTCTACGTATATGTAATAAAATATCTAAGCTCAGCTACCTCTATTCAGAGAACTTCACAAACGGAAGTAAATGAAATTTTGCTCATTAGAGAATAAAGGTTTGAATTCTGTTTATTAAGTCTATGTTGGCAAGTGCAATGAGACGTAGAGGTTGCACTTTGCTTCATTAGTGCTTAGAATCAAGTACCTGCTTCTCCTGTAAACAAAACAAGAATAGGAAGATCATAGGGAAGTGTATTTTATTGATGTCTTTCTCATTTTGCACTTTGTAAGAGCATTTAAGATCAGCAGTGTGTTTATACTTCTCATTTACCCCAGATTTTTTTCCTCAAAGACAGTACAGGTGTTTTACTTAAATAGTGAAATATTTTAACAATACCTGCTTAACAGCAAATTAATTTTCCAGCCCTCAGGCTGCATATTAGGCGTAAAGGAGTTGTTGATCTTTATTTTTGACTCTCTGGGCGGTAGTTCCTTATTGTAGAAAATATGTACATAAATTAAAGAAAAAGTAATAACCTTTACCCAAAAAACACGTATGTATATCTTAATATCAGTGTGCAAACATTTCACTATTTTTCATCTAAATTTTTAAACATTTAGATTATAGTGTAGACAGTCATGCCGTTCTTTTTCACTATTACCATAAACATTGTTCTCAGTTGTGCCTACACTGTATTCACTGTAGAAACAGCATGCCATTCTGAAGTGAACAGAAGAAGAAAATCAGATTGGGGTCTAGACTTTAATGCAGTGTTAAATGTATGTCTTCCTTTGAAGAGGGTAACTTCTCTCGGATAGTCACATCCCATTGCTGAAACCAGTATAAGTTGGACTCATGTCCTATTATACTATGTAAATGCTGGATATTATAATAATTATAGTATCATGCTGTATATTATTGGTACTTTGGTAACTTTTAAGAGTATGATCAGAATACAGTGGATGCAGAACCTCAGCTCTGAAGGGTCGTAGAGCAAAGTTCTGAGAAAGAGGTCACTCATTGAAATAGGGGTGTTGATGCTTAAGGCCCATTATCATGTTAGACTCGGTGTGTATTTCAAAATTCAGATGATGCAAAATTATAAATTTCCACCTCACATAAACTTTTGCAGTTCTCAAAATGTTGAAAATCTGAGTACCAAGTTCAAGGATGTCAAAGCTAGTGTTTAGCTTTTTATCTGTACTGTGTTAAACGTATGTAATTATTAAATATTTCACATTAGTCTAATGCCCACAATTTATGATAATCCTTTGTCAATTATTTTATGTATATTCAAAATTACATATTCACTAAGCTATGTTGAAATCATTTATGTTTTCAAACGGAACTCTTAAGTAGTTAAAATATTTATTTTATATCATATAATAGATTGGCAAATAAACAGAGACATCATTTCAGCTAATAATGGAGTAATTGCTTCCAGGTAAAATAATGTTCTTGAATTATGAAAACTATTTCATTAGAATAGTTTTATTATGTTAATCATTTAGATTTGAACCTTCTATACATTTGGCGATACTAGTTGGCTTTCAAATATTTATAAATCAATATTACTTCGTATTTTTGTAAAAAAAATGTTTTTTTGTCGTTTGAGGCAGTGATGTTGATTATTGTCATAAATTCTTCCAAAAAGATTATACTGATACTTTAGTTTCAGTAAGCACAGCATCCAAATTTTGTTCCCCTGTCCTGCTTTCATTCAGTAGCCCTGTTGTCGAGAATGGACAACAAGGGAAACCCTGTCCTCTTTAGAATTTGTGCTCTGAAGGGGAGCAGAATGGATCTAACTGTATTGTATATTGTCAGGTACTGCTGAGTGCTAGGACAGAAACTAAATAGGAGGGGTGTAAATGGCAGAGAGGCCTTTGATTTAGATGAGGTACTTAGGAAAGACCTGTCTGAAAGGGTAACATTCAAGCAGAACCATGAAAGACGCAGGGAGCGAGCTGTGAGGTTATCTGTGTGAAGATCATGCACGCAGGACACACCCAAGTACCAAGCGATTTCACGTTCGCATTTGCACTCAAAGCAGATCAGTGAGGTTTTGTAAGTTTAAACACATTCTTAAAGCTTAAGGGCGTAGCACTGTGATTGTTCTCGATACTGCAAAGAACTTTGGAAAATAGTTTTTAAACGATAAAACTCTCTCTCATGTAGGGAAGAAGTGATTATATGTGCCCAGTGTAACAGTCACTTCTAACACTATGCCATTTTTTGTTTTACCTCTTCTCTACGCAAGTTCCTTGTTAGGATTAGAATAGTGCAGCACAAAAATACGGAATAATATGTAGGTTAAGCTGTGACGATTGTTTTTTAAATCAAAAATTTATATTAACTTTAAATATAACTAATGAGGGGAGACTTAGAGTATATGTAAAAGAAATAAAATGATACATCATATTTACAATGCTCTCTGGCATACACATAATTGACCTCTTACCAGCTTGATCATTTATTTTGCTAATAAGCACTCCATTTTTCTCTACGAGCTTGTCAGTAATCAGCTACATACAAGCACTTGTCCATATCCTGCGAGCCTTGGTTGAGGATCTGTCCTTCAACATTTTCCAGTTCAAAATAAGTAGCAGACAAACGTAATTGAATTTATAGACAATACAACATCACCAAATACACATTTTCTTAATGCACATAACAGAAGATTAATTCAGGTTCAAAGAAAATTATTTAAAATTAGAGGGCTGTATCATGGGAATTTCATGTGTTCACAGTGAAGGTGGAAGTTCCTGCCCCGCCCCCCCAGGAAAGTTGATGGGGTAACTAAGGTGTCAGATAGTGCTCAAGGTTGTGAAAGAAAAGAGTTCGGTAAGAGTGGCGCTTGTGATACAAGTGCTGATGTTAATATAATATACAGAAGGTTCCCCCCGCCCCCAAGAATGTTGAATGCTCTGGCGGAATCCATTTTTGAGCCTCAGTTTTGAAATCTGAAAGTTCCTGACTAGGTGTAGCACTAGAAAATATCACCCCTGTGCCAGAATAAAAATTTACTCTTTGTTTTTGGTTTTACTTCTAGTATGTATACATAGAAAATGAATATGTCTCACAGAAGACTCAAAATAGCTAATGCGAAGTGAATTTAAGAAGATGTGCAGGTCAGGGACAGGGTGGTTTCACAGTGTTTGGAGCGCGTGTCCCAGTGCATTACCAGCGTATGAGCTCTGGAATGGTAGCTGCACTGGGAGTGTGTGATGATAACGTGAAGCTGATGAATAACAGGCATGAATGGTGGGGTGTTTTACTTGGCACTTAATTTGGAACTGACCAAAGAGGATCGGTCCTACTTCATTCCCCTGGCATCCTAAAACGTCTCCACGGGTTAAATCAGTGAGTGAAGTTGTTCCATGTCTCCGAAGTTAGAATTCTTCAATACTACCAAAAGTAGCGTGTATGAAAAGAAACTAAATCTAATTATTTTACCATTTATTTAGTTGCAGGTAAAATCAAACCTACTTTTTGAATGATTTTGTAGAGGGAAAAAATATCCCACATTATTACAAGTAGTGTAATTATTTCCATGAGTTTAGATTTATCTCTGGTATTTTATATACAACTTCATCTTGTACCTTTGTTGTTTTTCTTTTTGTCATATAAACTGCTTCTCTTTCTTTTCAAAACTGGATAGAATCGTTTAATAGAGATGTATACAGTATTGAATAAAATGTGCAGAAATGTTTTCACAAAGTAGCTATTTTTAATCAAAGAATATTATACAATAATTGAATATTTTAAAACGGGAAATAAACCAGAACATTATAATAGTTAAAAATGAAATATCAAAACATATTTTTCATATTTAGGTGCAAAAACCATTTGACTGTTTTCCACTTCTAGCTGTAATTCACCACAGTCCATTTATACTAACAGTCTGTATCTACTAAGTTTAAGCAGTAATCCCCTTATTCCATAAAATATGAGATAAGCTTTTGTATTTTATTCAGAAGTAATCTCTTGGATTAGCAGCAGAACAAAAGAATGAGTGAAATCCACCCCATCAAATTTCTCTATGAATAAGATGAAATTAGAGTTAGGCACAAATACGATTTTAAAACCTGTTCATTCACAACTAATAAAGTATTTCCTTGGAAACTACTAAAGTCTTTGGAGGTAACTTATAATAGACAGATATTAGGACATCCCTGATGCTGATGTGGGTTTTGAGTATTTGATCAAAAGCTTTTTTTTCCTTTGTGTAATATATCCTTGAATTGCATTTTTTTAAGGATACGTTATAAGTAAAAGTATGTTAGGGCATAGAGAGGATATATGTAGTTCTCGTTTCATGTGAGAATGGAACTCATGCTGGCCCTTGAGTTGCTGAGTCGACGCCTGTATTTATAGGAGTGTATGGGAAGTGCTTTAAATCCCTGGTGTATTGTCCGTACATCACCATGGTGTAGCTGACGCACTTACCCACCTCCAGGTGGAAAGGAAATCACCCAAGGATGAACATAGTGGGTATAAACCTTGGTCTTAGCTTGTGGTGTGGGCTTTGACATCAGACCCTGCAGCACTTTAGCACTGTTGATATTGTTTTGCCATTAATGGTCACTAGAATTCTATAGTAGCTCTGACAGGAATTCAAAGATCAGTGTTAAAGAATTCTTCAGAGGGTAAAACGTTTGAAAAATCTCTAGAGGTTTTTCTTTAATCTCTAAACTTTCTAAACTCATTCTTAGATATATGGTTGAAACTCAAAAACCTTTAGGCTTTTCAAAATCTCTTCTTGTAATTAACATAAAGAAAAGCCCATGAAATTGTTTTCATTTTAACTGCAGCTTCGGCATCACTAGTCCAAAAATCTGAAATCCAGAATTCTGTAAAATCGGAAACTTCTCGAGCATCATGTTAGGGATGCCTAAATGGTAATTTTTTACAGATATTCCAAAGTTTGGGAAAAAAATCTGAAACCCGAATCACTACTACTTCAAGGCATTTTGACTATGGAATACTCAATCAAAATGAAAAAGTTAATTTAGGATTGATGATTTTGTATACCAAAGGCCTCTTGCTCCCTCTACAGAAGGTGCTGCAGAATTGCAGTTTTTTTAAATGCAACAGATTTCTCAGGAGATTAACGAAAACATTTGTATTTCCAGGGTCTTGCAAACTAATTGGTTGGGTTTGCGCATTTCTGGGTTAGCATTTTTCATTGGCATCAGCAAGAGTGAAATTCCAGTAGCAACAGCTGTGAAAAATACCAGCTTTCTGCTTGCTTGAGTTTTTTACTTTTATTTACTCAAATGAGTAAGTAAAATACTTGAAAACGTCTTCTGATGTTAGATGATTGGTTCACTCCTTTTAGTTCTCTGACCAGCCTAAGAATTTAAACTGTAAAGTAATGTACACCAAAGACTGACTTAGCAAGGTCCTTTACTGTCTGCTTCTAATTATTCCGTTCATTTTTAATACTTTGTGTTGAAAGGGATAATGTAACGGCTTGAATTATCATTGCACAGGACAGTTAAATCTCAGTGGAATAAAGTGAAGTTCTTTCAGCTAGAGGTGATATTTAGAAGAAACAAAACATTTGACCTTTCCATAAAATCTTTTATTAACGTAAAACTACTGCCATGCATTTTTATAATCTTCCTTTGCCCCGTTTAAGTTAAATTGAAACAAAATGTTATTTTAATAGCTTCCATTTGACTACTTTTATATATTTTTTCTTACAACTCCAAAACCTTTTCATTTTGTTTCACAGGTTACTAATGTTTTTTTCTCATCGTATCATTTAAAATTATAAGAATTCTTTTATCCCAACAAGAAATTCTTAACTAAAGACTGCATAGTCTTTCCATTTGTATTTACTAGAACAGCCCCTCTGATGTTATCTTGTAATTGAAAAATGATAAATGAAAAGTAGTCTTTTGGTTTGAATGTGCCACATCAGACTTTCCTGTTCGAATATGTGTGATGCTTAAACTAGACTGGATTTTCTTTTTCCCTTGGTAGGTGTACTGGTCCATTAGCAAATTCTCTTTCAGAGAAAACAAGAGACCCAGTAGCGGAAGGTGACGATGAATACAAGATTCCTTCATCCCATCCAGTGTCCCCGAATTCACAGCCATCTCATTGTCATAATGTAAACCCTCCTGTTCGGTAAGAACCTGGGCGGCGCCATGCTCACCTGCATACGCATGATCTCTGGTGGGGTCTGTTTGGGTGCCGCTGAGTCAGCTCTTCGGCTAGCCAGCCCTGACTCTCGATGCAGAGGCTCCTCCTCCTCCGTGCTGTCCTCTGCATTGCTTTCACAGGGAACTACGTGCAATGGGACATTTTGTTGTTGTCTTCTAAAAGCTCCGAATTATACTCTGAGAAAGAGGTGGCTATATATTATGTACAATCCTCATGAGTTGTACTTTTTAATAAGGTATTTTAGTGCATTCTGTTCCTTCCAGTCACACACGTCATGAAGAAAGTGAGTGTGGAGAAACTGGTGTTACAAACTTGCTTAGAAGTTTTCTTCATGATATAAAGACCAGGACAGTTTATTTTCATTTCCCTTCTTGACCTGCCACCTGCTTCTGTTCTGTTCTTAAACTAAAACAAAAAGCAAGTTCTCTCTCTGAACTGGTTTTTGATCGAGTTCTGCTTTACCTTCCTTGGTCAGATAAGCGTGTAAGGTAGAATACTTTCTCCCTGTTGCTTGTGGTTCTCAGGCTGATGGCGATATGCTTGCTCTGTGGAGTGGCAGCCGCATTGAGGTATACAAGGGTGATCAATAATGATGCTTGTATACTGAAATACTTTGTCATTAAATAAAAGCATGGTTCTGCATCTGTATAACTGAATTAGTAAACTAATATTTCTATAATTCTTTATCTTACTAACATACGTGAGCCGCTTCCTGATCAGATCTCAGCTTCAGAACCATCTTTCTGAGCTCTTGTTTCCCCAGAGTTGGGGGCAGGGCACCGCGGCTGCCGGTGGCCTCCCGCCCGGCATCTTCTGAGTGTGGGCTATTCTGACTTTGCGGGCCATTTCTTTTCCGGGTCAGATCAGCTGGCTAAAAACACTTCATGAGTGGAGAGTTTCCTTCTTTTCAGATGAAAAGACTAAATGTGTGCTTTTGTTTGGTTTGATACTAGGGATTAAACCTAAGATCTTGAGTACGCTAGGCAAGTAGTCTATCACTGATCCAAGTTCATAGCCCTTTTTAAAATTTTTATTGTGAGACAAGGTCTCACTGAAGTTGCCCAGCCTGGCTCCCGCTTACGACCCTCTTGCCTTAGCCTCCTGGACAGCTAGGCTCGGGTGTGCACCACCGTGCCCAGCTGAACAATGTTCTGGTGCCTGGCAAGTACCTCACTGAGGCAGAAAATGAAATACATACTCGGAAAAGGAAAATATTTGCTCTTAGCAGAGGTCTGACTTAAGAACTGTTGCTGCTTAGAAGTATCCACACTGCAGAATTATGAACCAGGATTGATAAACACTGCAGTCCAGCACTATTTTTTTTCAAAACAAAAACCAACATACTGCTTGCTAATTGCTGGTGTTAAGACGTGTGTTGATAGACGAGTATCACTGAGAAGACCAGCAACTGGGAGGCGATTTGTTGTGTCAGAATAACCAAGGGTCTGCTGATCTGTTAGAGGAAAACTTACTTCTTCTCACCAAATATAAATTGTTACAACTGTTCATCCCTTTGGCTCTTACAAATGCAATTTTTAAAATCTGAAATAGGGTAAGCCCTTGGTCTCCTTGGGAGTCTTTATGTTTTTATTACTGGACAAGTGCAAAGTATAATTATAAAATGTTAAATTTTAATTATCACCTCATAGTGGATGAGATTTTGGTTGCAGGCCTCCTCAATCCTGAAAATAAATTTGAATTATAACCACCATTACCATCTTGCAGCTGTTATAGAGAAGTATTAAATGTTGATCACCCCTGAACTTAATTGGAATGAATTCTTTATCTAATCTTTTTGACAGTCGATGGACATAGTGTCATCTTACGTCTCTAAAGCACTCTTCAGCCCGCACAGCTCCTTTCCCTGGGTGTTTTTCACCCTTTGAAATATCGGGAGAAATAAATTGTCAATATGTGGAAAAAGTGAAATGGTAAATGAATACTTCAGTTCAGTTGCAGTGAAAGAAAAACTCCATCGTTATTACGAAGATTCAGTACATGATAACTATTTTTAAATGAACCGTGTCTGGCCCCGTAAAGAGAAGTGGTCACCGGAGGGACAGGAAATGAATTTCAGATGAAGTAATCTTGCCGTATCTGTTCACATATCCACGGTCTGCTCCGTTATGTATGTCCTCTAACTTTGCTCTCAGAAGTCAGAGTGGCTCAGAGAAGGGTAAAGTAAGCCTCACTCTCTCTCGCTCTTCGTCACACGACTGTTGCAGTGTTGCGTGCCGCAGGCAAAGTACGCTGTCCGTCCGCACCTTCCGTTGCACCTGCCGTCTCCCATGCCCTGATCCTACCCGTTGTGTTCGTGGTGTGGCTCCAGAGTGTCAGCGCCAAAAGCAGCATATGTCCTTTAGTAAATACCATTGCTTTTTACAAACACCGAGGCTTAAATGTTTGTTGTGTGCTCGAGGCCTTCGATCAAGGCGTATCTCTAGAGCGTCAGAGGGCCAGGGTTGACTCGGGCCCGTGCCGAATGTAGGCAGTGTATTGCAGGCTGTGGGTCTTCAAACAGTCCTGGCAGAATTTTAACGGGATTACTGAAAGCTGAATAGTTTTGCCTTTTCATGGGATGTAGTTTATTTTTTTATTAAAAGTCTTCAGTTACATAAATAAAAATATTAAAGCCATCAACAAGTAGGGAAGTCACTGCAAGCGTTGTATATTCTTTGCCTTGGCACTTACTTCTTTTTGACTTGAAAAATTGGGCTAGGTATTAGTTCACCAGAAGTGTCTAAGGTATCAGCAATGTTTGTGGCCCTGGTAATTTTTGGTTTCAGTTTTAAAAATGAGAGAGGAAAACTATTTGTCTTTTACAAGATATTTCCTTCCGATTTTTAAAATAAAGGGAATACCACCCAGATACTATCAGTGGTACTTTTTCCAGAAAAGGGGCTATATTTATTTTCAAACATTACTGTATGTCCAGGGATGCTAGGCGTGCTCTACCTACCTCAACTGAGGGACTTTAAAAGAGACCGTAAAGTGCTGACGCAGTTGCGCCTCTGATTTCTGTTTTAGGTCCTGTGATAATGGCCATTGTATGTTGAATGGAATGCATGGTACGTCTTCCGAGATGAAGAAGTCCCACCTCCCTGAATTAGGCATATATTTAAAGGGTAGGTAGAGAACGTCCTCTCCTTCGTGGTCTACGTTGTAATGGTCAGGATTTAAAGACAAAATTCTGTGCCATTGCTGTACTAACGATACAATAAGGTTTTGTGTCATCCTTTAGGAGATGTTTTTGGTTCAGCCTCTGATCCAGTGCCATTACCAGCTGCCCGGCCCCTGACTCGGGACAGTCCAAAGCCTGGCTCTTCGCTCAACAGGACGCCCTCTGGCTATGACCTTCTCATCCCTCCATTAGGTTAAAACCTTTTAAAAACATTTAAATACCTCCTCCCCACCTCCTGTCTCCATGTCTGCATTATCAGAACCCAGAGGTCAGTCCCTGGCTTTGAGTCTGCCTGGCCTTAGGGTGGGGTCTCCGGCGGACGGTGACTCCCAAGTTCACGTGCCGTTAGACGATTAAAATGCTCACATAGGAAGTGGTTTCTGCGAGTCCTCAAATTATAGGTGGTTTTACGGTATTTTTTATACTTCTGTGTATGACTGATTTTTCTACAATAAAATTCTTTTATAATCAGAACAAAACAGTACGTCGAGATAGATTGGTTAGCTTCTCATTACATAATTCTTTTAAAACTAAAAAAATGACCGTGTAAAAGCTGTCCGTCAGTCAGGGTTGTAGAGAGCTCTCGCTCACATAGTACAGAGCACAGGAGCACGGCCCCCCGCTGCCCTCGTGTTCTCGTAGTTTTGAAACGATGATTTGAAGAAAACGTGTAATAACTAAAGATGAACTTACCTTTATTTCAGCATAAAGTGACCAAGCCTCGCTCATGCTAATTAAATTGTGGAAAATGATACACGTATTTGTAGAAAACTGCAAATAAATTTTGATTTATTCTAATTATTAAAAATACAGTACATCCAAAGAAACTCACTTTGTTTCACATTATAAAGACACAGTATGTATACATGTGAAGGGACAGTCAGGTATGTATCTGTAAAAAATAAGAATTTAAACTTTCAGCCGGATGTCATGGTGCATGGCTGTGATCCCAGCTCTGGGAGGCTGAGGCAGCAGGAGTGTTACAAGTTCAAGGCCAACCTGGGCTGCATAGTGAGTTCAGGGGCAGTCTGAACTGTACAGTGAGACCCTGTCTCAAACAAACAAAAGAAGTCAAAGAATAATAACAATAAATTTTAAAACTTACTACAGTAAAATACACATTGGCATTCAGTTCCTTCACAATACTCCTCCTTTTCCAACACCCTCACCCCATCATTCCTGCTGCTTTCTGAAGCACTTCTGGAAGTCACCTTTTGTGAGTGTAGTTGCGCTGTCGCTGCTGCCTTGGTGTCCTAACCCGATTCGAAACGCTGACCTTTCGTGGTGGTTTTGGTTTCGCGGAGGAGCCAGAAGTCACACGGTGCCAGATGCAGGGAGTAATGTGGCTGAGGACGCACCGGCGTCTTCATAAGCTTGCCTTCCCTTTGGGTTCAGTCACACTTTGTGAAGATACTCACAAAACAACTTCCGGAACCTCTTCAGACAGTGGCAAGAAGCAGGGGCACAGCGCTCAGCAACAGCTCAGCAGCACAGCGCCTGCCTGGCAAGCGCAAGGTCCTGAGTTCGATTCTCAGTACCAAAAACAAAAAAAGAAAGTGGCCAGAACCAGGAAGTAAGTGTGTTTGAAGCGAAGGGCTGGATCTTCAGGAGAGCACTGGCAATGTAATGTGTCTTTTATTATAATAATATTTTTATTGAAACACGCATCATATTTTTTAATCAGCCCTTACATCTTGAAGTTGGCTGATTCCAGTGTCACTGTTAATGTCAGTAGTTTTAAGTAGAAACTTCCTTAATTTTACCAGGCACTCCTATGCCTTCACCTTCTAAAGGATAAGTGCATTTCTGTACGGTTAAGCGAGACTTGGACCTGAACTTTTTTGATGTAAATTTCGCTGTGTGTGGTACCCACCTTTTTGGATAATTCAGATGCATGTTGTAATTTATTGCTTTACTCTGTCCTTCCTCTAGCTTTCTTGTCCATCTAACACTTTGTTCGTAATAGTCACTCAGCTTAGACGACCTTCACG
The DNA here is from genome assembly GCF_000276665.1 of Chinchilla lanigera. NCBI lineage: Eukaryota > Metazoa > Chordata > Mammalia > Rodentia > Chinchillidae > Chinchilla > Chinchilla lanigera. The sequence goes on along the minus strand of NW_004955427.1, from coordinate 6,626,394 downwards.
AATAATACACGCTTTGAGCCCCTAATATTCCAGGTTCCCCCTTCGTTAGCTATTCACAGAACGCCGCTCTTCTACATTTCTGTTTCTTCCAATGACTGTGTCTCTTAGGGGACCAAACACTTTCTTTCACCTGTGTCATACCTGTGTGTGGACACTTTCTTCAGCTTCTCTTCAAGGGAATCTGAATTTCTTAAACCAGAGCCTTATGCTTGTGATCTTTGTGTCAGTCAGTTACCTAGTGTAAGGCCTGATATCTAGATTTTGAACACGGTAAAATGACAGCTAGAGGTGGAATGGTAACAAAGCTCTCCTAGATCTTCAAATATTTAAATTGGAAAAATATTTCTGAGGATTAAAGGAAATATTCTGCATGTTTTTGCAAAGGAAGTTCAATGAATGGTGAACCCATTTTTTTAATTTGTCTTTATGCTTAAGTAATTCAATTTAAATACATACAAATTTTTATTACCAGAAGTAGGTGTTATGTGTACCTTGTCTCACTCACTGAATATTTAAGGTTTTGAGAAACTATATTCAGTATTCTTTGCTTTTTTTTAAAGAATCAAAGCTAAAGGAAACTATGCCCAAAATAGGAAGGTGTTACAAGGGGACATAAAAGCACAGTAAATCCCGGTACCGGAGAAAAACAAAAACAAAAACAAAAAAATAGAAAATAAAGCACCGTAAAATGCTCCATACTTATTAAAACTGAGAGATAATCCAATATACGTAATTAGCTTTTCAGACCACAAAAGAGAGATCTATATTTAACAGTTCTTCTTTAGAAGTAACAGTTAAATTTAAAAAATACATTCCTATGCTGCAGGAGCATTTTTGTATATTTTGACAATAAATGTAATATTTGGAACATTCGTTGAAATGAATTAAAATTCAGTGCAAAAACTTTGTGGGCTAATAATCTAAGCTGTTCTTTGACGTGAAATTGTATGTGTGTGGCGTTATTTTCTAGTTACAGGCTGCGAATCCTTTCCGTCGCGCAGAGAGCTCTGGGTTGGTGGTGGGACTGATGATAATTTTTAGTTCAGTACTGCAGTGCACTGATAATACCGAGGTTACAAACAAGCGGCGGTATGACCTGTTCCTTAACTTGCAGCGCTGCTTTTCATACAGACATGGGGGATGGTCACAACTTAAAGGGTGTGTTTGAACATGTGTTTTTCTCCAAACATGCCCGCAAAATAATTAGATCTCATTATCAAAGTCAGTGAACTTCTGGAGAACCCTGGCAGTGAAATTCTTTATAAGTAGCAAGAGAAAGTCACTCACGGCTCTGGCTGGATACTGAGTGTTTCCACTGATGCTGTTTTGCTGCTGACATTGACCTTTCTTTCCATGCAGGTGAAGATGCTTTTGACGCCCTCCCCCCGTCCCTCCCTCCTCCCCCACCTCCTGCAAGGCATAGTCTCATAGAACATTCGAAGCCCCCTGGCTCCAGTAGCCGACCATCCTCAGGACAGGACCTTTTCCTTCTTCCTTCAGGTAGGGGAAAAAGCCAAAGAGATCTGCTCACCTACAGCAAAAGTATTTCTGAAATCATACTGTCATATGCTGGTTTGTGATTCCCGAGCCTCCGCCACCCTAGGAGAAAAGCTTGCATTTGGGTGGGTTCGTTTGTCAATTGATTGATTTAGGGTCCAAAAATATTAAGAAGGTTGCAAAAGCAATAGGGAATCACAGGATTTAGAAACAGGGTAATAGAGATTAACCAGTTCTAATAATACCTTAATTTACCAAAGGCATCCTCAAAAACTAGAGTGGCTAAATGATTGAGCTAAAGGTACAAGAGATAGAATTTAGACCTTTCCTGCCCTTACCAACTCTCATTCTTTTTGTAATAGTTTTACAATTTTACAAGATACACTTTACTGTCATAATTTTACACAAAACAAAGATACTGGTGAAATACATTTTTATAACAAGAATAGAAAGTTTCTCTGAAATATTTCCATTTTATTCCTATTTTTTAATGATTTCTGTATCTCCTCGAATTATTGGTCTTCAAGTATTAAGTAATACATTTTTATGTAAATAACACTTAAGTTTATTGAGTTGTGCAAATAAAATTGAAGACACTTAGTAAGCTGCTTGCGTTAGTCACAGTAAGCAGGACAAAGTTAGAGCATGTATACAGTCAGTTGCGTGGGATCTGCTGAGAGTGAATGTCCTGTCTGTCCTGCTAGTGACGCTGTGACCTGTGCTCTGAAATGCCTTGCCTCCGACATGTGGTTTGGTAAAATGTAAAGTTTAAAAAAATGTGCTTTGTATTTCTGTATAGCATCAGTCATGACAAGTCTTTTAAAACGCTGTTTCTCTTTTGGCTATGTGTGTACCTCAGTGCAAATTCGGGAGTAGTAACCATTGCTGCTTTCCGGAAGTGGCTGTTAGTCTCTCTTAGCATTCACTTTTCACAGTGTTTTTTTTTCCATTGGTGTGCTCATTTAGAAAGTTTGAAGATATTTCAGGAGATGCAAGTTAGGACCGTACAACTGTATATACAGCTTCTGTTTCTCAAAGTGGTTTATTTTTGTGAGTAATCTCCAGTTTCATCAGTACATGTTGAGGCTGCCACTGTCTGACGTACTCCATTTGATGCCGCCTGCCCACACAGAGCTTATGCGTTCACTGCATGCCACCCAGGAGCGAGGCTCCTGACTGCATCCGGTCCAAGCAGAAAGTGCAGCCGGGCCTTACTCTGTGGCTGCACATAAGCTGATACATTTTGCTGAGTTTTCACTTATACTAACTGAAACTTTTGCTTTTACATGTGGACTTCGATTTTTTTAAATGAATAAAGTAATTCTGAGTTACTGAAGCTTTTCTGATGCTAAGTTTTCAGTAGTTTCTGGCTAGATTCCTACGATGTCCTTAGCACTTTTTTTTTTTTCTTTTTTTGGTACTGGGAATCGAACTCATGACCTCAGACTTTCCAGGCAAACGCTTAGGCTGCTGAGCAATATCCCCGGCCCCTTAGCACCTTTTATAGATGTGACATTGTCCCAGTAGATGAAACCTCAGTGAAGTTTCTTTTAACATGAAGTCAGTCTTTCAGTGAGCTAGCAGAGAACATTTTATGCAGATACCCACTTTTGCCTGCTTTTTAAAAAAGAATTACAAAATGTTTTAAATCTTTATCATAATTATATTGCTCATTGACTTACATAAAATCTTCATAAATCACCTCTCAAGATTAATTGCTAAAAAAAGAGTACTTCAAAATGAAATCTCCCCGTGCTGTTGTAGATAAATGGGAGTTATGGAAGTCACTTCATTTCATCTGTACCTTTGCTTCTTTCACTTTTGCTTGGTTGCCAAGGAGCTCAACAAGTCAGGCTGACTTGAGGCCATGAGGCTGGCCGTGTGAGCGGGTCACTGGCTCGCAGCCCCACTTTCTACGTGGGAGTATTGTCATTCCATTCCCAAGAACGTTGATGGTTCCTTGCTATTCACACTTCGAAGAAAAATAGGGAAACCTTTTTCCTTTCCAATCTCTCATGCCATTCACAAGACAAATTTCTAGTCCAGCACCAGATGCTGTGTGACCTTCATTTTAGCAATTACTTTGTCTTTAATTTAAAGTCATACACTAATAGTTACTTTATACAATACTGTCATGGAACATAAAGATTTCCTTTAGCTCAGAAATAAGCATTTGAGTATAACTTTGCAAAAAATTAATATACTATCCAAAGAAGTATAGCTTTCTGACAGCTGTTCTTTAACTTAAAGATTAAACTGCATGAGAGAATGCCTTGTTGCTGCTAGGGTCAGCTCAGTAGGTTTAGAATCTCGAAAGGTAAACAGTGTGATGCTGAACTAGAACCCCGAGCGTTCCGCTGCTACTTCGCACTGCCGTGTGGTCTGTGAAATCTTACTGTAGTGTAAGTGTTTCCTTCATATTACTGGGATTTGGCTTCCTCGAGGAAATAGTTATTCCCAAAGACAAAGGATAGCTGTCTTTTAAAAAGTGGTTGGATTTTCTCATGACAGTGTTAAATTCCTAGTCACACCCGCCCTGACCTTTGTGGTTGCAGCTTTCAGGCGGCAGGGGTGTTTCTGCGGAGCAGCCCCCTGACTCCCGCAGGGCCGTGGACGCGGTCCGTCTCTCGTCGGCTTTGCGTGTCAGGCTTTCCCACGAGAGTTCCTGTGTGGGGCGGAGCAGTGCCCGGGTCGGTGCACGAGCCCTTGCCGCTGGACGTGATGATCGTATCTTAAAACCTGGAGTTCTCAACCCAAGCTTCATGCTTTTCTGTCATTTGTATATTTTGTTCTGTAATACAAAACAGCATTCCTTTGTGCGGTGGGTTGAAGTAGGAACCCAGCTGCCATTTCGTGCCAGGTCTTGCGCTTGAGGAACAAAGCCAGGGCCGGCGTCTTGGCGAGCTTCTCCTCTCCCTGGGTGTCTCTGAGGTGGACAGAGGTTGGTCGGCACGTGTGGCGGCCCTCGCGCCGCCTCTGTCGTGGTCCTCCTCTGAACTGAGACCCTCCGTGGCAGTCCTTATCCGGTCTTACGGTCACACTTCATCTCCCATCAGCTGGCAAAAGGGACTTTACTGAAGGCAAATGAAGGTTTTTCCAGGGGAACCGAGAAATGCAGTGATGTACGTAAAATACAAAGAGAAGCCAGGTCGTTAGGGACAGTTACTGAGAAGATTCAGAGGGTGTTGTTGACGACAGCCTTTCCGATGCATGGTGGGCGTGGCCAGAGGGAGCCCCTGCCGCTGGGCGTGGCACCCACAGAACCGAAATCAGCGGAGTCAGGCTGCAGCGCTGTGCCCGCCTGCGGCCGCTGGGTGCGAAGGGTAAAGGGCGGGCGCAGCGGGGATTCGCAGCTGCAGTCTCCACACACCCCGCGTCTGCTACTGGGAAGGATCTTGTTTGATACGCAAGTTCAGGGCCTTAAATGACACTCAGGGCATAACACCCAGCAGTGTGTGTTTTCACAAGCCCGCTGGCCGTTCGGATGGTGCTTCTATTTTAGATATGCTGGGCTAGGATGTTCCCGAAGGTGTACAACTGGAACGGCAAAGGAAGTTCATACGCACACTGGGAGAACTACAGTGCATTCAAGTAACTCAGGATGTTGAGCCCAAAGATAGTAGAACTGCAGAAAATTCTAATATGTATCTGTGAAAGACAGGTTACATTTCTTTCATATCATCTCAGAAGGTAGAAATAACTCGAGAGGCAGGAGGATTGCCACAAATTCAGAGCTGACCTGGGCTATCTGAACTGCATAGCTGCGCTGTCTTTAAAAAAAAATCGTCGTACCTTGGGTAGTAAGGTCTGAAGCACTAACGGATTGCGGTCCAGGGCTACGTCATTGCTATTGGCGATTTCATGAACATGAGTTAAAGGGTAAAAACAGCGAAACAAAACTTTGTTTCCTAAGTGGCTTTTCAACCCCCTTGCGGCAGTTATATCCTGCACTGGTGTACTCTTTGAAAATCTTCCAAATCATAAATAGCCACAAAATAATGGGCCATTGTTTTAACTGTTCAGTTTTGTCTCTTCTTTTGCACATGAGTAAAAGCTTAGAAGTGCTTCAGGCCACAGTGTTTTTAATCTATATATTTTAATCCTAAACTCGATGTTAAACGTTAATTCTAGAGGAATTTAATTTAGAAAAGCTTTATTGCTTCTCAGATTTCCCTTATTGGAAGACAGTTAGTCCTAATACTCCACGTAGCAGTTGCGTTGTATGTTTTTCCTTCGGAACACAAATTTTTCCCACTTTAAAACTGCTAGTGGTTTAGAACGGAGTCTTAGTCATTGTTGCCATTTATAGTAATAGTTTCAGTGTACCTAGTGCCTTTCTAAGGGAAGGAGCTCAGTGGAGAAGCATAGTATGGTTGTAGTTTGTCTACTTACAGCACTGAAGTATATCCAGAATTTACTTTTTAGCCTTATTGGAGAATTAGAAGTAGACATCTATGTCTAATTCTCCATTAAGGTAAAAACTTAATGGAGACTATTTAAAGCTTTGGAATATTTCAAAATTTATGCAGTAACTACATAGTTGAGTCTTCTGAGAAATCAAAGGTCAGCATTTGTTGCATAGAATTTGACTTATCTGATTCCCTCCTAAAATATTTCAGCAAAATTCACGTGGCTGGTCCATCAAATCTTCCCATGTTGAAAGCTCAGGCCACAACCCAGTGGCACATGCCTGTAATCTCAGCACTCTAGGAGACAGAGACAGGACGATCACAAGTTCAAGTTCAGCCTGGACAGCTTATGCACTCAGCATGACCCCAACCCTAGCTCAAAGCTTGAGTTACTTTAATGCTGAAATTAGTGAGAGCAAGTTAAGTCACCTTGTCCTCAAAGTCCCCAGCAAAGCTGGTGATGACTCCTGCAGTCCAAAGTGAGTAAAATAATAATAACTAATGGTTTTCATCTTGCCTTACATTAGCTGCATAAAAATTAGTATATATTGGGCAATTTTAAACATTTCATTTTCTCCCTAAATTCTCAGACTCGGTGTCAGACTCAAAAGTTAAACAATAAAATAACAGCTATTTTTAATATTTGTAATTGGTTTTGTTAGCAGTTCAACTTTCACTGCTTTGAGAAAAATGGGAATGTGTGCATTTATTTTCAGTAGTTTTAAGAAAACGTTTATTAAGTGGAAGCCGTTTGCCGAGTGGGGTGACGGGTGCTGTGTTTGAGTAGGACGTAGGATTTACACGGCGGGAAGCACGTCCCCCGCTGGAAGCTGTGGCACCTCCGGAAGCCTGCCAGGAGCTGAAGCCGCGGAGAGAGGAATGCGGAGGAGGTGGCGGCCAGAGGACGTACTGGCGAATCCCTGATCTCAGAGATCACACTCACCTCCTCAGGAAGGACTCGGCTCCAGGGGTTTAATCCCACATTCTACTCATTTTAAACCACTTGCGTTTATAGTCCTGACGATTTAGTGCAGCTACACTGAAAACGTCTTTTTCTCTCTCTAGTGCCAGTCAGTAAACATGACTAATAGTAAAATAAGTTTAGTTTATCTGTAATTCATATTTTTCACAATTGCAGACGCCCTATTCCTGATTGCCAAGGTGATAAAAATAATATTTTAATGTACAATAAAACCTTAATGTTAGTGAGGGCACAGTTTTTAGCAAATGACTTTACTCTTCATTGAACTAGCAAACAATCATAATTCTTAGCATAGGCTATCCAGCGTATTAACATTGCTATAAGCACTTTATAGGTGCAGAAGATTTTTAGATGTATAAATTCACTTGATACCCACAAATCCCAAGTTTCAGGTTGGTCTTGCAGATTTTTGTCTGTCTACTGCTTAGAGAGATTAAACGATTTAATACCCTAAAAGGAAAGATTCCAACCCACTATTTTACTTTTTTTTTCAGAGAGCTTCCATTCATAGCAGAGGGTAGATTGGGATAGAAACTATCTTTATCCCAGCAGTTTTATGACTAAATAAGAAATCTAACAAGTATGAATTTTAAAAATGTTACAAGTACAAGCTTACCCAGAAGTAAATGGGCAGAGTACAGTGGAGCAAGTGAATTAGTTTGAAAATACGCATGCAGAGTAGAAAGCGGCTTGTGTGAGTCGTAAGATTGGTTTTCTAATTTCTTTTTGAAAGCTCTAATCTTATAAATGAATCCTAGAATTCTTTTCTTCAGCCAATCAACAGAGATAATCTCTTTAATTTCAAAATTATCTTTCATTTTAAGATCCCTTTTTTGACCCAGCAAGTGGCCAAGTTCCTTTGCCTCCTGCCAGAAGATTACCAGGAGAAAGTGTCAAACCCAGCAGAACATCCCAGGATTACGACCAGCTTCCTTCTTCATCAGGTGAGCGGGCTGTGATAGTACTGCTGACACCTCCTGTCTGGAGAGTGCTCTTTGCTGTTCAGTGTACCTGTTCTTTTTTTTTTCCTGTATAATTTAAAGACTACTGCATGCCTAAGTCAGTATTTATTTTATCACCTTTGCATTTTGCTTGTGAAGTTTCTATGAAAGAAATGCCCACAAAAGTACTTCAGGGAAAAGAGAAAAGCAGGCTTAGTATTATCTTTGATCAGTCAGTACAGCCATATCCATTCACTCAAGATGTATGTATCTGCCTTATTTTGCCTTAACACACTGGGGAAATGGGAAAATCTCTTGACACTGAAGTGTTGTGTTCCCTTACTTTCGCAGTAAGACAGAAACATCTTGAGAGTGATACCAGCACACAGCTAGCGTTAAACAAGCTATTAATTCACGTGGCTTGCCTGGGGCTGCTGCGCAGTGCTCCTATGTCAGCCGTCGAGTAGAATATCCCACTGCAGTAAGCGCAGGTCAGACTCGGGCATTCATAATGAAATGCTGCTGTTCTGCTTCCAGAAGAGTAATAGTGAACAACTTTGTAACTTGTGAATCAGGACACATGATGAGCTTCTTTGAGAGGTGCCAACAGGAGCACTCTTCCTTGATGCTGTGCGTGGGAAATGCAGAATTCCTGCTATAATTCTACCAATTTTACATTTCAGGAAAGCACAGAAAGCATTGTTAATCTTTTCTAATTTTGTTCCGTGTTCTTTTATCACTTTACTTGGAGTACCACAGAGGTTTCGGATATGTCTTTGGGCAACTTATAGTTCTAGTCAATGGTATAACAAGACAAAACTTGAAACCAAGGAAAGAAAATATCTGACAGCCTCCGTACCACATAAGGAAACAACTTCTTTAAGAAACAGTATTAAAATATAACTTTGAGAAAAGTAACATGACCGATTTAAAACATGTTTAGAACCACCAACTCTCGATTAAAAGAAACATATTCAAGTTGTGGGAGGACTTGCAGCCAAAACGCTGTTTTCACAGCTTCTTCATTGTTCGCCCCGTGTATAATATGTGCGTGTTGCAGAGCCCACAGGAGCGTCAGTCACGTGTTGATTTCAGGTTGTGTGAAGGTCAGGTAGCTCTTCGCTAGAAATTTCAGAAAGAGCTGTAACAAACCCTGCTGAAACATCCCCAACTAGCTATTTACCAAAAAAGCCTAAATTACTCTTTACCTAAGTGATAAAACAGTACTGATTATTACTCTGACAGTTTAGAAAAGCTGTAACATCAGCTGAAGTGTTCAACCTACTCCCTAAATTGTTCACGAACAGTTATCTTAGTTACTTTCTCATTGTGGGGACAAAGTAGAAGAGGTTTGCTTTGGCTCAAAGTTTATAGAGGTTTCAGCCCCTGGTCGGCTCGCTCCAAGGCACAGCGGCATGGCGGAGGAGAAACAGCCCGTGGCAGGAGAGCAGGCAGCAGCAAGACTTCCTCCTGCTTTCCCCTTTCATTCCACCTAGGCTGCAAGCCTATTGGTTGGTGCCACCCATACCCAAGGTGGGTCTTCTCTCTTCAGTAAGTCCATCACCCACTCATGGGACTAGCTGTCCAGTGTCACACCCCCGTGACCCTGTATCCTCCCAAACCCCCACCTCTAAGCCAGGAGGCCTTTGGTGGACATCCAGATATAAGCCATAATAGTAAAACCACGGAAAATATGATACTGTGTCTCCAACTTATGTTTGTTCAGGTCCAACTCTGAGGGCTTCCTCGCTGTCCACTAGCTTGTTTCACACCAGTGGAGAGGCTGGTCTGGCCTTCTGGGTTCTTTCTACTCAGAGCTTGGTGCCTTCGGGATTCTCATAACCCTTATTGTGCAGTAACTAAGCTGCTTTTATTAAAGCCTTTAAAAAATTGCCTGATAACCCTACTCGACTGCTGGTGGGAGTGTAAATTGGTGAAACCACTGTGGAAATCAATTTGGAGAGTCCTCACAAAACTAGGATTAGAAGTCCCATTTAACCCAGCTCTTCCCCTTCTGGGTATTTTCCCAGAAGAATTAAAGACATCATACCACAGCAATATATGTGCACCCATGTTTATAGCAGCACAATTTGTTCTAGCTAAATCTTGGAAACAACCCAGATGCCCATCCACTGAGGAATCGATAAAAAAGATTTTTTTTAACATATATAGAATGGAGCACTACCAGCCATAAAGATGGAAAAACTGGAGACTTTTATAGGTAAATGGATGCAACTAGAGACCATACTTATGAGTGAAGTAAATCGGACCTGCATGTATAAACATCGTATTGTCTCCTTGGTGTAGGAACCTGAAAGACTAGGTAAAACTCAAAACGTACATAGATGATAGGAAGGAAAGAAATTGCTCAAAGGAAGGACGACTAGGATGAGGGAAAGAAGGAACGCAAAACATAAATATATATGAACAGCTGCGATGACTGTATTGCTGTTGTCTGATGGTGTGTTGAAATGAACAGTTAATGCTCACAATTTTTTATGTTCTGATCAACTTTGCACGCTTGTGTCTGGTGGTCTGAGCAACTGATTTGAAGAACTACAATGTGAACTCCTACCATCTTGTCTAGTGAAACTCTGTCATCTCTCTAATGTTTTACTGAAGAATTATTTTCTTATTCCCTATAATGGTTTGAGCAATCTTTTATTCTTACATCTGATAATCTGAGCAATGTAGCTGAGGATAGTGATATGCAATGTAACAACCATTGTTGATTTGTATTAATTTGTCTTGAGACCCTGGATCACTTTGAATGTTTTTGCTTTGATTTGTTTATGTTCGTGATATTGGTATGCTGCTACTGTTCTATTTTTTTTTTTTTGTTTTTTTCTCCTGTACTACTCTCTTTAAAATAAAAAAAATTTAAAAATTACCTGATAAGTTTTCTGATAAGATTGCTGCAACACCTTTTAAAGTCATTTTCTTTTGACTTTCATAGCTAACTTTATGACAAGCTGTCTGAGAAAAAGTATTTTATTTTAAAGAATTCAGAAATATAGTTTCATTGACTTTTTAAAAAATCTTCATCATCCTATCCCAAAAGAACGTGCCTATATACTTGCATGTCGACATACACAGTAAGCCCTCAAATATTTTGTTCCTCCCAAAGAAAATATTTCATAATCTACTTGTTTCTTTACATGATGTATCATTGACATTAATTCATGTCTGTAATAGCTATGTATGTTGACACATTTTTCGTTTGCTTCTCTCTTATACATTATGCTACAGTTTAAATTCTTTTTTAAAATGTAATGCTTGTTGTAAAGTGCAGCATTAACTTTAGAGAAGATTTTAGTAGTATTTAGAGGGACGTTCAAGTTCATACTAGAAAACAATGCTCAGATTTTCCGTAACTTGTTTTACATGAGTCAGTAATCAGGAAGAGATCTTATTGCCAGATATGCCAGGAAAATAATGATCACTTTAGGAAAAAAGAGTTAATTCTAACACTAGTTTTCTTCTACTAGCTTAGAGGAAAACTGATAGAATGTTGAAATATTTTATATTCTGACCAATTTTTTATAGTTATATTTGTGAAGATCTCTGTTAGAAATCATGTCTTCACTTCATACAAAGATGACAATTATATAGTGTAGTCATGAGTGCTGAGATATTTTAAAGTAAATTATTTATTTTTAAGACATTTGTTTTGTTTTTTTTCATGATAGGAAATTGTAGGGTTGTTGAATTTTACCACAGTTCAACTACACATAGTACGTTTTAGTTACACTTGAGATTTAAAGGCACAGACTTAGGAGACTTTTTCTTTCCAAATCTAATACTAATATAGCTCTTTCATAACCCTTTTCTGGAAGTATTCAAAATACAGAGTATATAAAGTTTCTCATGTATTTGTTTTGTTTTGTTTCCTTTATTTGTAATTGAATGAATACTATTAAATCCTGCCCTTTTATATTATAAATAGGGCATGTATCAAGGGTAGTAGTAATTCGATCTTATGGCTGAGTGGGTTTTCAGACCAGTTTATAGTAGAATAGTAGAGTGACGGTGCTGTAATGTGTCTGAGATTTCATTTATCTCTTCATCAGTTAAGTTCACACTCTTCTGATCATCAGTTGTCATGTGAGGAAATTAGTAGCCTAGGAGTTTTGAAGTCTATCCCAAGAATTACCACTCACTCACTCAATAACTAGAGATTATGTCTCATATAACATCTGTAATATTAACACTTTTGTGATTGCTTTAGTGTATTTTTTTCGGTGCTGGGGACTAAAGCCAGGGGCTTATACATGCTAGGTATGTACTGTACTATTGAACTATTGAAGCCCTGTACAATATTATTTTATATAATAAAATTTTGAAATTTTTTTAGGCATTTGCTATGGCCAGATGACCTGCTACATATTTGATATACATAGATACATAAAAGATATTTAAACCATTTAATATCTAATATATATATAGTTATATACTAACAAGTACATTTGTTACATTGTAAAAATATGTATTTATAACTACATATCTATATATTGAATATTTTATAAGAATATATGGTTAAAATATATAAATATATTTTCTATATAATTTTAATATGGACTACATTTTATTTCTCATGAACACTCAAATAGATATTATTAATCTTAATTCATAGAAGAGACTAAGGCAGTGAAGGTTTGTAACCTCTCCCACGTCGCATTCAGTAAGCATCAGTCTAATAAGATGCAAATCAGTTCTGTCTTTTGTAATAAGCTCTGCACACATCTGTTTCACTTATTAATAAAGCTTGTGTTGTTGTCCCATCAGCAGCCAGAGTAAGGTTAAATCAGAAAACATCACACGTGTATGATGCTGTTGCTGAACTCGAGCGCAGACCCTTGACGAGGAAAGCGAAGGGAAGTGAGCGCCGTGGGGAGCAGGAGTGGGGGGTGTGAGGACTGGGAAAGGCGCCTGGGGATTTTTCAGCCCGGCTTCTGTGCTTATTCCGTGGCCCTGCGTCATCTCTTGAATGGGTCAAATCTAACTGCTGGAGGGGACCTAAGCAGACTATTGTTCTGATTCCTTTTTGTCTATGGTGCAGGGCACTGATTGAAATTGGGGCCTTTTCACCGAGCTACATCCCAGCCCTGTTTTTGTTATTTTGAGACAGAGACTCACTCAGTTGCCCTGGGAGGACTTGAACTTGTAATCTTTCTGGGATTACAGGGTCATGTCACTGTGTCCAGCTCATCCTGGTGCTTTGTGAATTGCAAAAGTAATGCATGTACATTAGAAAGAAAAATGGAATTACAGAAAAAAATAACCAAAAGAAGTCACTTACAACCCTCTCCTCAGCAAGGAACATTGTTTCCATTTTGAACTGCTTCCAAGCTTTTGTCTGTGCTTATTTTTTACATAGTTAAGATCATAATCACTGTCAGTTCCATCTCAGTCACATTTAACATAGTATCACAAATATCATCACATCATTAATTTTTTTAAATGCCATTTTATGTGATTGTATGGTAGATCATCATTTTTATATGCTATTAAGTACTTTTTTAGTGCTTTAAAATCTAATGGAAACCCTAACTTTATACGGAATATAAAATCCATTAAATGTCTTTGCTTTTGTTTGGAAATATAGAAACTAGTTTGATACTTACTGAACAAGCAATAAAACAAGTAAAAAAGTGGGAAATGTGTTCATCAGTAAAACAATATTTCTTACTAGACATATCTTTCAAACTACGAGAGGAAAAGCCCAAAGTTCAGATAATGAAGGAAGAAATGAGGGCTTTTTGTGGTAAAAATAATGAAGTGCCACAGAGGTGAAAGTGTCTCTGTATGAGCCAACTTGCCATCATGAACAAAATACCTGACATAAACTGCTGAACAGAGGAAAGAATATTAGGCTCACGGTTAGAGGTCTCAGTCCATGGTAGGTGGCCCCATTGCTTTCAGACCTGTGGCGAGGCTGAAACATCACGCAGAACAGTCTGTAGCTCTTGTGTCCTTGTCTGATTTCAGCAACAGTCTGGCTTTAGCTGACTGTTCATAGAATGTGTTTGGAAGGCTGCCTGCCTTTTTACTGCTTTGCAATACTTTGAGATCTGGTTTTAGTTCTTCTTTAAAAGTTTTCATAAATTTCAACAGTGAAGGAGTCTGGTCCTGGGCTTTTTTGAGGGGGGCATGGCATTTAATTAAATTTTATTCATTTGGATCTTCTCTCATTTCTCATTCATGTAGCTAATGGTTGGTCAACCAACTCTGTTTTATTGGTCTCTTAGGTTCTTGCTTAGTCTCTGTATTGCTTATTCTGCTCTGATCTTTGTACCTTCCTTCTAGGAAACGTGGGTTTGGTTTGCCCTAAGCATAGGAAGCCCTTCCTGGACCTTTGCGGCCCGGTGAAGTTTATATTTGTAATCCCAGGGAAAAGTTACTGGAATTCTAATAAGTTAAGTCTAGTCTACCACTTCCAGTGCAGCCCTGGCAAGAATAAAGACACTGAGGCATATCCCTGGTGGGGAGGAAGAGGGTCCTCAGTCCAGGCAGAACAACGGCTAAACCGAAACAAAAGCCTTGGCCCAGGGCCGAACCGGGGTTTTATTAATTAGTGAAGAGAGGAGTAGCTCAGGGATGAGTGACTGAGGAAGGCGGGAGTAGGTGGGCGCTGTGAGCTGGGCTAGGTAGGCGGCCTGAAATCACCTGTGACGTGCAGAGAGACAGGCAGAAAGAGTGATCTGCATACCGCGGAGTGGGGCAGTATCTAGTGTTGTGGGCTCGGTGCTTCAGTTTTAATGTGCAGTCATCATGCCCTGAGATGTCCGCTTCTCACCCAAAGCTGAGCCTCAGCCGACGCGTGCGTGGCGTCTCTTGCCCTGGCTCACGCGTACTGCTTGGGAGCCACAGGCAGAGCATCACTGGCCTGTCATTGCTCTAAGGAGGACGCATCCACCTTGGCTAGACTCATTTGCGTTGCTGAGAGCCAGCTGAGGGGGAGAGGAAAACCTTTGCCAGCTCTGCTCACATCAGTACAGGGAAACAGGGCCAGGTTAGCCAAAGTGGAAGCAATTGCTCTTCCTTCCAGGAGAGCCGTCCTGGCGGCCCTCCACACTAAATACTTAAGCTGCATCCACAGACTGTTTATTCAGGATCCTCCTTTTCGATGTAGCCTCTTACTGCTGCGTGCTTCATTCTTAGTACCGCTTTTGCTGCTCCCACAGTTCGCATATGTTGGGTTTCCGTTTTCATTTGAGAAGTTTTTAAATTTCTTTCTGACTTCCTGATGACCCACTATTCATTCAGAATTGTTTAGGCTCCATACAGCTGCATGATTTCTAAATTTTACTTTGTTACTGACTTCTGGTTTTCCTCTGTTTTGTGCAAGGATGTGTATCCTCAGCTGTTGGGCACACTGTTCTCTAAATGTCTGTCACGGCCGTTTGATCAGCAGCAGTGGCGGTGAGCCTATGGCACGCAGGCTGCAGCTGGCTGTTCGGTGTCATTAGATGCCCTGAAAGGTGTGCAATCATGGCTCTGTGGTGTCGTCTAGTTTTGATGTTGCCGTTCTTTTAGGTGGGGCCTGGGGTGACCCACCGCTTGTTGAAGGTGGAATGTTGTAATTCTCCGCCGTTACTGTGCTGGAACTGAACCTGCCTGCCTTAAATTGTAATAGTGCTCATTTTACACAGTTAGGCGCACTGACACTAGGTTCAGCGGACTTAGAATTGTTACATCTTCTTGTTGAAATGCTGCTTGATCATGAGACAGTGACCTTGGCCCTTCTTAGAGTGCTTCTCCTAAGGTCTATTTTGCCAGGTAGAAGTATAGCTGCTCCATTTCAGTTTTTCATGTACTGGGCGTATAATTTTCCATCTCTTCCGTTCAGTCTGTATGCCGTAATTACTAAAAGGCCTTTTAGGCTGCACCTCCTTGGGTGTCTTTTATTTTCCTAATCCGCTCAGCCAGTCTGTATCTTTTAATTCCACCCAGGTTGTTATTAATAGGTAAGAACTCAGTCCTGTCATTTTGTTGCTTTTCTTGCAGGTGATGTGAATATTCCTTGTTCTTTTCCTTTTCCTCCTCTCTCGTTCACTTTGTGGTTTGATGACTTGCTGTGTAGAAAGTGTTTGATTCTACCCTGTCTTTGCTACAGGGATTTAAACTCACATGCCTTCGTGATCTTAGTTATCCTTAGTCTTTTATTTCTGGACATAGAACTCCCTGAGGCTTGTCTGATGGCCATGCAGTCATTCATTGCTTATCAAGAAGGTCTTTATTTCTCATTCACTTCCGAAGAATAGCCCCGTTAAGTACAGTAATCTTTATTAGCAGTTACTTTCTTTTCAAATTTGGAATACATCCTCTATTCCCTCTTGGCCTGTAAAGTTTTTGTTGAGAAATATGCTGTTAATTTAGTGATAATGTTCTTAAGTGTGTCTTGGTGCTTCTTCCCTTATGTATTCTAAAATTCTTTGTCTTGTAATTTTTGACAGATGGAAGATAATATTCTGTAAAGATCTTCTCTGGTCGTGCCATTTGTGGTTCTGTAAGCCTGCTGTATGTGGACATCGGTACTTTGTACAAGATTAGGGGAGTTTTCTGCTATTGTCTTATTGAATAGGTTGGCGGCTTGTTTAAGGGTGTCGCAAAGATCGGGAATGCTGTCTTCCGTTTGTGTTGTTGTTAGTTAAATGAAGTATTTTAGAAGATCTTCCAGATTCAGATATTACCACTTCCCCTTGATCCAGCCCATTGTTGAGGCTTTCCATTGTGTTTTTTATTGTATTAACTTCTTCATTTCCAAGATCTGTTTGCTCTTTCAAAGTTGCTCTTTGCTGTTTCTCATTCATATTTCTGGAGTGTCTTTCTGATTTCACTTAACTGTTTATCTGTGTTCTCTTGGATTTTATTGAACTATTTATAAGCATTCTTTTAATTCTTCATCAAGCATTCTGTCCAGTTCATTTCTTTGCAATCTGTTGCTAAAGGGTTATATTCTTTGCTGACCTCCTATTATCTTGTTTTCTCAAATTTCTTACGTTTCTATGTTGAGATTTGTGCGTCTGGTGGATCAGATACCTCTGCTACTTTCATGGAGTGGCCTTCTTAGCGAGCAGCTTCTCTGAAGGTGGGTCTTAGACCTGTTCACTGCTCTGCAGTTTTACCGTCACGGCTGGGCCCTGGAGTGTAGTCCCCCATGGCTTCCTCCACTGTGACTAGTGAGCGTTGGGGTCGGAGAGACGGGCTTTCTCTGTGGACTTGCAAGAGTGCAGACGCCAGCAGCTTAGGAAACTGCGGTGTCCACAGACGTGGATGCAGGCGACCCGTGCGGCCCCTGCAGTGGGAGTGGAGGCCTGCCCAGAGGGCGGGGTTTCCGCAGGTACTTACCGTGCCAGCTCTGGCACGAGGTGACGCTGGCGGTGGCAGCAGCAGCAGCGGGGAGGGCCGTGAAGCGCCTGTCCTCTGACCAGTGGTGGTGAGGGCCCAGATGCTGAACGAGAGAGGGAGTGAGGGGCCTGAGTCGCCGCGCGGCGGTGCTCACACCCAGCCCTGACAGCGGCGCCGGCGAGGTGAGCGCTGCTAGCTGCCTTGGTGGGGTGGGGGCAGAACTGTGGTGCTCTGCGCAGCTGTTGCTGTGGCACTGCCCCCACGGGAGGGCAGCCCGGGCTGCACAGAGCTGTGCTTGGCACCTCTGTACGCGCCTGGAGTCTAGACAGCAGCTGAAGCCGCGGAGACTCTCAGCGCCCTTAGCGGGCCCCTGTGGGGCAGCAGCAGGGGGAACCCTGGCGTTTCCCCGCCCAGTCAGAGAAAGGCACGTAGTAATACAGGCAGGGTCCCACGTACGCACTGCCACCAGGCTTCAGTCCTGGCAAGGCAGGGGCCTCCCTGTGGCTAGCTAGTTCCATGTCTCGCAGGCCGAGAACACGGATCTTTCGTTTCTTGAAGATGGCTCCATATCACAGTGCCCGTCTCCTACGGTGCAGGGCACCCAGTGGGCTTGGGTGAGTCAGTCTGCTCGGCCGAGCTGGGCTGCTGGGCTGCTGTCCCCGGCCGCAGTGCACTGGAATGTCTGTGGGGTCCCGTGCTTGGGAATGTGCAGGGGCTTCTGACCCCGAGATCATCCAAACTCAGATAGTAGCCCTTTCTCAGGAAGGCTTCTGGCCACAGAACCCTGATAGTTCACTTGGAAATGTGGCAAGATCCTTTTCTAGTTCAAGACTACCACTGTTACTTTTCTTGGTGCTGAGACAAAGTACCCAACACCCAAAGTTAGAGGTGAAAAAGTTTATTTCAGTTCACACTTTGTAGAGGTTTCAGTCCATAATCAGCTGGCTCCAAGGCAGAGGGGCATCACAGAGGAGAAACAGTTCATGGCATGACAGGGCAGGCACAAGGCAACAAACAGCAGCAGCCTGCCTTCTTCCTGTCCCTGTATTTTCCATACAGGCTGTAAGCCTATTGATCGGTGCTACCATTCCCAGGGTGGGGCTTCTGTTACGCACATCCTGAATCCCACTTTCACATCCTTAATCTACATCCACACACTAATCCAGCCACTTTCGGAACTCCCCACCGAGGACTACATGAGGTTGGGGGCTTGCCTCTAGACACAAGGCATAACGACCGTGCGGATTTCACGTCACTCATCTAAGTGGGCTCCAAACCTGTGAGGGCTGTGAGACTTCGCAGTAGCTAGGATTGCTGGCATCCGCTCTGAAAGAGCCTTTTCCTTCCTCCTGCAAAGGGGAGACTTCCCTTGCCCCTGGTATGGAGCTGGCGTGGCAGACGCTTGTGTGTTTTCTTTCTCTCATTAAACTTTGACACCAGGTTTCCGAATCTTAACAATGTTCTAGTCTGTCTTGCTGAGCTCCAGTTGTTCTCTGTAGTAACTTCAAAATGCCGCTCTACAGCAGTTACTATGGTTCTGGTTTTCGGAGGATTAGTGAATGCTAGGTACTTGTCTTTGCCCTTCTTGTCCTCTCAGCTTCTTGCCTTTTTTTGAGCAAGATACTTTCCATGGTTTTTAGTGCTGTCTGCCAAGATCAGAGTTCGAGATGCGTACATATTGTATCAAAGATGCAATACATATACATATCTGCCAAGGTACAAAGATATGTATTTATTTATTAAGACTAAAAGTTCTACTTCTGTTTCTGTTTTTTTGTTTTTGTTTTTGTTTTCGTTTTTCTTCCGGTACCAGGAATTGAACTCACTACCTTGCGCTTGCCAAGCAGGCACTTTGTCGCTGAGCTAAATCCCCAGGCCCCTAAAAGTTCTAATTCTTTAGTAGTAATTACTAGTTGTGGCTGGTAACGAGGAGTTTCTTCATGACTGGCTTTGGGATCTATGTCAGGCCTGGGTGGAGCACAGTTCCAGGAGTATCTGAGTGGTTCCTCAAGGTGTAACCTACCTTACTGTTCCGGTCCCTAGCCCATCTGGTCCTCTCTGGCATTCTTTCCCTGCTCTGCCTCCTGGTCCTCACTAACTTACCAGCTTTGCCTCACCTGCTCTTCCACGGTGATGTCTTTGCCTTGGAGCCAGCCAGTCGTGAACTGAAACCATTAGGAAATCAAACCTCTCTTCCTTTAAGTTATGAACGTTGGGTATTGTGTCTCAGTAACAAGGAAGCTAGTATACCAGTTGTACTAATAGATACGGCCCTGGAGGTCATAGTCACCTCCTTACTGTACTTGAACACATAGGTATCCTTTTCAAATGTAACATTCACATGCCTTTCTCAGTATTTTGTACCAAAACAAAATAACAACATTAGAAAACATTACAAAAGTATTAGTAGATATTTAAATTTGCATTTGGTCTCTGTACTTTTAACTAAAAATAAAAATAAAAGAATAAAAAAAGGTACCTTGACAGATTATTTAAATGTATGCATTTCATAGTAATTGATTAAAGAAAAACTTGGTAGGATTGCTAATAGTTTTTGCAAATTATTTGAAGCAAAGTATAATTTATCCTCGTCTCTGCATAGTGAAAGTATGCCATGTGAAAACAGAATCTCAGACTAAAAGTGCAATTTTGTACACCATAATAATTTCAAATGTTTAATTACAGGTACAAAAAATAGTATGAATTTTAGGAAGACCCAGAAATCGCATGTCCTTGTATATGTATATAGTTCAGTGTACATTATGTACAGGTATAATTTGTTTAAAACTGGGCATTATCCTATTAAAACAGAGTTTTGAAATAAGACTATGATTATCATTGGATTGGATGCGGGAAGAAACATTTTCATCCTGGATGCTTTCATATGCTGCATGATCATTTCTATCGCCAAAATTGTGAATGGGATGATATTTTTTACAAGTTACCTGCTCACAGAAAAGTATTTTACTGTTCGTTTAAAAAGAAAATATGAAATTAAATTCTGGGGATTTGAATTTTATTATTATTGAAAATGTAAGTTGACAATAGCTCCTGAAGCCCGAAGAGTCAGCCAGGCAGCCGGAAGCAGGATGAGAGTGGGGACCTGACATGTGGATGGTCTGCGGCTGCCCTTTCCCCTTAAACATGGCTGCAGGGTTATCCTCTCACCTTTGGCCGGGGTTATGAAGAAAGCCGTTCGACCAGTACTGATGTCTGCATAGTCTTCAGGCTATACATGTGTTTCCTGGCATGAATTTGACATTCTTTAAAGTTTTCTTTTTTAATCTAGGCTTTCAAAATACTGTGCACAGGTATGGTTATATGGACAAAGATAACCTGGCTAGTTGCCCAATCCAACGTAAGGACGGTTAATTGTCTTAAGAGTACTGGGTAACAGAGGCATTGGTTTTGCTTTAAGAAATATCATCCTCAGATCTAGAACTCAGTTCTCCACTCCCGCTGCTTCTCCTGGGTTTGCTTTATGTCATGCGACACTGCTACCCTGGAACCCGAAGTGTTCGGGCAGAGGACGCCGTACACTTCTGTCCGTCCTCCTGACTGACATGTCAGATCACACACTGTTTTCTGTCTAGTTTCTTACTATATACCATCAGTAAGATGCAGTATTATTAACTTCACAAGTAAGACAGGAAGACACCCTAGGAAGCCCATTCCGTGGAGCAGTTATGCTGTTACATTAGCACAATATAGGACATTTTGAGGATGTCCTGCTGTGAATATCTGAGAATATGGAGTTTCTTCTAATAAAGATCTCGCAGAACTGTAGCCCGTGCCACACAGAGAAGGGTGCAGGGTCCACCTGCAAAAGCAAAGCCTTGTCTAGAGAGTGCTTTCGGGCTTTTTCTCTGTCTTCCTTATGTCATATGTCTTAAAGAGTAAAACATGGAATTAGTAATTAAATCTGTTAATTTCCCATTTGACGTACTGAAACATTCTACCGTAACTTTAATTTTCAAAACAGAAATAATACTGTTCTGCGGAAACGTGGATGAGTTTATTTGTAAAGACAGTGAAAAATAGTATTTTAGCATAAGATGATGAGATGAAACTACTTTGTTGTAGTGTCTTCATTTTTATCTGTCTCAATGGTATCTGTCCTGTGGAATCTCCGCAGATGGTTCACAAGCACCAGCCAGACCTCCCAAACCAAGACCCCGCAGGACTGCGCCCGAAATTCACCACAGAAAGCCCCACGGGCCTGAGGCAGCGTTGGAAAATGTCGATGCAAAGATTGCAAAACTCATGGGAGAGGGGTACGCCTTTGAAGAGGTGAAGAGAGCCCTGGAGATAGCCCAGAATAACGTGGAAGTGGCCCGCAGCATCCTGCGAGAATTTGCCATCCCTCCTCCCATCTCCCCGCGTCTGAATCTATAGCAGCCAGAACTCTCAACACCAAAACGCAGAGCAGTGGACAGCTCTTCCCCGAGGCCGGAGGGAGAGGCCGAGGTGGGTTCGGAGGAGGCCTCCGCCTCACGGGCGTCCTGAGAAGGGAGGCTGGAGCCAGCTCCTGGAGAGCGCTGCGTGCCGGGACGCCGCCGCCGCGGCCCGTCGCTAGCCATACTTTTAAATCAGGGTTGAACTGACAAAAATAATTTAAACACGTTTACTTCCCTTGAACATTGAGTCTGTGAAACGCTTTTCCTTGTTTACAAGTCGGCAAAGTCGCGGTTTTGTCTTTGATACCTGTACCGTGTTCCCACAGCCTTCGCAGAGTGCTCCGGTCTGCTGTAACATTTCTCATAACCGGAACCTCTTTGCTGCCACGTCAGCAGCAGAATCACCTCTTCGTGTGGTCTCCACCCTCTGCGTCCTTCCCCGGCCCCAGGTCCGCGTCCATTTCTACCATTTACGAAATGCTTTAAAGGTTCTGACTTTCAACATATCAAACTGATGCAAAAAACTGCGTGCGCGGTCTTCACTACTGAGTCTTTTCTTGGAAACCATCACTTTTGAGATGAGGAAAAACCTGAATGTACCAAACATTTATTTGTTAATAAACTGCCTTTTATAAGGGGTTTTTACCTAATATAGAGGAGCTTGCCTTGTTAGTTGAAGTTTTATAACCTGTAATTTTCCATATTGTCCACCTCTGTCAGCCCAGGGGCACCATCGCACTGCACAAATCTAAAATACTAGAAAGCAACTACTGCAGATACCAGACTCACTTGCCCAGAACGTGCCATGATGAAATCGTCTGTGAGGCCCTCAGGCGTTTACACCTGCGTTATTTTGGGCATGCTGGGTGAGAGGGCCGCCTTCCCGAAATACAGGAATACACTTCTGCTCAATCCCGCATCCGCTGCGCCTTCTCCAGAGTCCAGCGGAGATCTTCTCCCGTTGGGGGACGTTACCGCGGCTCCGAGCAGCTGTGGGAGCCACCTCCGCTGCAGCGGAGACGCGAAGTCTTTAACGCGCTGTTAGGTGCCGATGCTACTGTGGCGGTTGTGTCTTGTTTTGGTTTTTTGTTTTTTTGTGGGGTTTTTTTGCGAAGTTCTTAGTAATTTTCTCTCCAATCAAATTAGGGTTCGTATGTAATTTGTAGATTCATCAGTCCATATTGCACCCTCCAGCCAGGTGAGAGTAATAAATAGCTTTGCCTTTTTTGCAGAACTGCGGTTGGTTCCTCAGCAATTGTGCTACTACTTTGAATACATCTACACATATGAATTATGCATCTGCGGTGTATGTGGCGCTGTTAGGTGCTGTGTTTTTAAGCACAAACTCTCACAATCCGATTCCAGCATGATGTTTTATTAGTTTTTAAGATGCATTTTGATGGCAAAAGTCTGGTGGACAAAACCTAGAGGTTTTGCACCAGAGCCTTCGAATTTTCCAGATACGTGGTCTTTTTCATTCCTAATGAGAAGTTAGTGGAGAAATGAGACAAAACTCTGTAAAATGCTTGAACCGGCGGAACATTTTCTAAACATGGACTCATTGTGGGTTTGTGCATGTTTCTGCCACTCTTCGCACCCAGTGTGATGTAAAAAAAAATGTATTAGTTTGAGGTCAGGACTCAGGAGGACAACAGGTCACATCGGATGGATCTGGTTAATTTAATATGCAGGCTGTGTTGACCCAGGGAGGGGAACGAGAGCGTTTCCTTGCAAAGTGCCATGTGCCTGTTCTCACAGTCTGGCTCTCATGGCAAGAGAGGATACTTGAGGATTTGTGCAAGCCTTGGACAGTTTTTGCACTTAAATAAATTTCTTGTGATTTTGAGCTAGTTTTGTCCCTGAGGGGAATTTTTAATTTGCCTTATATATTCTTCCTGTGAGTAGGTATGAGTACAGTCTTTATACATTGAAAATGCATTGGATAATTTTTTTTGCTTTCTGAACTCCAAGTTGTGTCATCATGACTTTTCATTTATTGTCGATGTCACATTGGCTTTGTTGTGTGTTGGTGAGGGTAGGTACAGTCTGAGACCCCAAAGTTGCCACTTCGTTGTGATAATATTGCCATAACGTTCTTAATAGATGAGGGCATGATGTCGGAGAAGAACATCAGGAAGCATAGCATATTCCCATTCAGTTTTCAAATAACACATTAAAATTTTCAGTGCAAAGTGAAAGAGAAAAGACAGCGCTGTACATTTGGACCGGAAGTTCAGGGCAAACCCTTTCCCCGCCCCCACACAAGCTCTGCACCTTGTACTCAGTAGCGATCATTCATTTTGTCTTCAACCATACTGAATCACAGAGTCATACAGAAGAGAATGGAAAGGACTCTTTCCCTCAAACACTGCCATGAAGACTCCTAGCTACCTATTGCCTGTGACATCACTCAGAATATTTTTAAAGAAATATTTAAACAAAAATATTTTTTCATTATAAAAGTAACTACCTATTAGTGCTTGAAGGTGATCCAGACGTAGTTTCACTGTGATCTAGAAAGTTAAACATTCCTCCCATTTCTCAAAATTTGCTAATGCAATACATTTACAGATACTAAAACCAGTATTTAATATCTGTAAGATGAAATGATGGCCAATATGAACCCTCGTCACCAAATATGTTCTAGGGGTGAGAGGGTTTGTCTTCATTAACATTTCAGTAAGTTTATCTCCAGTCTCTTGTTTTCCCTTTGATAGTTGATGCACTATAGCCAAATTTCCTAGAATAAAATGAAGGCATTGATGCTTAACTTGAACTTGCGCAGATCTGACCCATTTCCCCTTGCGCACACTGCAAACAGACTTTGAAATAAAGCCCTGATTGCAAGCTCAGAGGGCCCACTTGCTAACTCAGTATGTCACACACCAGGAACGATTCCCAAAAGTTTCTTTATAATGTGAATTTTCTTGATTGTTCAGTTCCAGAAGCATTTCTTGTACATGACTTTTCTTCTCACATTATCAACTTGAAGTTTTAATTTGCACTGAGTAATCTGGTTCAAACATACCTTTCTTAAAATGACAGATCTGGAAGCAAAGTACAGTACATTTTAAATAATACAGGTACTGCCTGTTAACCTGGGATTTTAGTGCTTCTAGGAAGTTTCCAGAAAAAGACAGCAATAGAGCAAAGGCTTTCCTTTCCAGTTACTATTGTATTGTTTTTAATGCCTTTTAAAAATGTGTCTAAAGTGGCAAAATAGTTGTGTGTTCAATTAATTTATATTTTATCCTTTTTCAATTCTGGTTATTATGTAACCTCAAATATTTTTCTGTTCTTTCAAGGTTCATTTTATAAAATGAATGTTAACAAAATGCAGAGTTGGTACTTTATTTTTCAAATGAACAAAAATACCTTTCAGAGTACTTCGATGCTGTAATACCATACTATTAATACCATTCCCAGAAAAGTCTGAAGGTCTTTGATGATATACTAGATGACTAGTAAATACTAGGTCAGCAGTGGTACCTGTTCTTAAAACTTAGTTTTTCTAATCGTCGGGTACTGGCCGGTATATACTAGAGACAAAACAGATTTTTAAAATATTAACAATCTTGTATATCAAAAACATAGTGTTGTAAAATTAATTGGGACATGTAAAGTCCCATGCGTAGCAATAGTAATTATTCCCTTGAAGCACACACAAGGAAAAAGGGGGCATTTTCATAAGCAAGTAACTCCAATACAATAAAAGTGTGGTAGGTCCCCATATTACACTGCTATTCCATGCTACGGTAAATGCCTAAGAACTCATTGGATCCTTAATACGTGTAAGGAACGTAGTGTTGAATCATCTGAGAAGTCACAGGCTGGGTAGCATTTGTCAGCCTTAAAGGAGGAACAGGTTTTATTTACTGTTCAGAAATTCAGAGACACAAAGCTTCCCCACTAGGAACCATGCACATGACTAAGGACGGATACCTAGGCAAAGGCGAGGGGTAGGGCGGCCTGGGGAGCAGAGAGATTGGGCAGTCAGGACAGGCCAGCCACCCCGCTGTGGAGGAGGAGCCGCTTCCCCATGGTCAGCAAGACAGTAACCGTGGACATGAGCTGAGACCTTTGGCCGCAGAGGGATTAGGGTGCTCCTCCAGGCCACGCCGAGTGACAGTCAGCAGCGGGCTGAAAGGAAATGTAATCGTCCTGCTTTCCTTTATGTCCTTTTCTTGAGGTTTTAGAGAGAAACGGGGAAATGACTCTTAATTAGCTGCACGTTTTTGCTAAATTTTCATCCCTCCCACCGGATCTCTTTGGGCTCTGAATTGTGGGTCCCCTGGAATTTTAAATGGCCTGCAGTTAACCCCTGCAGCTCTAGAAGAAAGGCAAGTGGAGTTTGTGAAACTCGAGGTCAGCATTACCCCTTGCGGAGCCCGGAGGCCCTCCGGAGAGGGATCCGCGCCTGCGCACTCTTACCCTTCTTGCCCGCACCAGCTGCTCTTTCAGCTCTCAGTTGTCCAGATCTCCCCGTGTCTGTTCCTGCTCGCCCTGCTAGCACGTACCCCTTTCCTTCCTGGCAGGATCTTTCTCATTGCCGCTCCAGTGTCTGTTGGACATTGGCTGTCTTCCTACCCGTTTAGCTGAGGACGGCATCTCTAAGTCACACACAGCACCGTGTAACCCTGGCCTCCTGCCTTTGCAGAGGAAGCCCATCCACTTTGGCGGGTTTGGCTTTGTTTTACTTTCTTATCAGTACATGTTTACATTCTTTCTGTGGAGTCAGTACATGAACATATCACATCTTAACTCCTTTTTTAAAAAACCCCTTTTCCTCCCATATCTCAGCTGCCTCTACTGTAGAACCCTGCACAACTACACAATAAAAAGTCCCCAGTAAGTGAGCTGAGGCTTTGAGCAGCAAATGGCAATTTCTGCCTTGGCCATTTCCCAGCTGTGTGACCTTAGGAAAGTGTTCTGTCCTTTCTGTGCTTTAGTTGCCTCTTGTGTAAAACAGGAGAGCAGCTGTATCTAAGGTCAGTAAAAGGACCCAGTGAGTTAGTAGAGCAGTGCCTGGTATTGAACATATGCTCCATCAGTTTCAGCTGTCATTACTATAGATCCGCGATGGCGAACCTCTCGGAGCTTTCAGTGACAACAGCGAGCTGTGGCTTGTGTGCCTTGGTTTGCTGCCACTGCATATACCCTACGCAGGAAACGTAAGACGCTCTTCTGTCTCCCAGAATTGACGGGAAGGAGACATGTCTCATCTGCATTATTCAGAGGGGCTGTCTGGTAGTTTTCAGACAACCGTGAACAAAAACTTCCCGGCTGAGGACAGTGGAAACCTCACAAAGCTACGCATCCTGCCGGCCAAGTCCTGTCTTCCTGACGCGGTGCCTGTCCCCCACGGCACCCTGGTGCGCCCTCTTTGCTGTGCAAAGCCCAGGGCAAAGTGCAGATCAGAGAGGTGTGCCGGTAGAATTGTCAAGGGCAGTCTGGGTTCCTCAAGAGCTGCTCTCAACTTGAAAAGCTGGTGCAGGGACAAACAATACTTTGCCCTTAGATTACAGAGAAAAATAGCGTCACTTACGGGCTCCTTTTGGTCTCTCAAATGAACGGCAAAATACTAAGGAGCATTTTTCCTTTATTTCTGGAATGAGGCTACTAAAATCCCAACTCGGAAAAGAACACTTGATAACAAAGTGCTTTCACAGTGTGAAGAAGGCCTCCAGTGATGTCTGTAGGACTTACGCAGGCTGAGGGCAGAGCCCATGAAGCAGAAAGGATGGCTCAAGGGCTGACCTGCGAAGTGGGAATGAGGAATGAGGAATGTATGCATAGAGTCCATTTCCTCAGTCCATGCAGTGATAACTCCAAGAGAAAGCTAACTAGAGGCACCAGGAAACTGGCCTCTTACTCCATTGCACACACACGGAGTAGACTCATGCACCGGCTTCTGTATTTGAGCAGAATAACAAACTATAGAGCAGAATCGGTCGTGATTCAGCTGAGAGATTTCCAGCCCTGGGAGGACAAATGCATCATATTCCCCAGGAGCCAAAGGCCCTGTCAGTGCAGCTCAGCCTCCAGTTGTCCTGACAAGACCCAAGAGGGCCATCTGCAGTGCAGTAGCTCAGGCCGCTCTGCAGTTCATGCAGGTGGAGCATGCATGAGGGAGTCAAAGTAGAGAAGAACACGCATTTGACGCGTACAAAGTCTACATCTGGAAACTCACTTCTCAGATGAACTAGAAAGTCAAGGACCCGCGACAGCAGCACCTTCTTGCCTTGTCTCAAACCTGAGGAAGCTCAAGCCTAAGAATGAGGAGGAGCAGTGAGAAGAGCGGATATTGCTCATTCTGTCCTCTTAGCTCCTCAGGTGGAGGCCTGGCCGTTGCTAGGAGACAGTGTGCCAGGGAGAGGGAATTAAAATACAGGTGACAAGGAACAAGAGAATCAATAATCAAAAGCAGTCATTTGAAAATAAACATCAGTTTACCATGTTAGCGGCTATCAGGTCCAAAGTGTTTGATAAATTGTCAGTTAAAACAAACATTTCATTTCCAATGGTCTTTTCTGGTTTTCTTAGCTTATAAAAGTAATCTAGTCGGAGAACCATGAGGACAAGGTCTTCTTTGTGTAGATGCTATAGACCAGGCAGATCCATTTCACTTCTCTTGGTAAACCCAGACCTGCCCAGGCCTCAAGCTGCAAACACTGGGGACCCCACGTCCTCTATAGCAGAAACGCCCCCTCTGTCAGCCAAGACTGAAGGGTCCAACACTGCTAAAGCTCTCCGCTCCTTATGGGTACCATGTCCTGGTAAACCATTCACACCTTGTTAGTTGGTTAGTTTATGAAAAAAGTATGATAGGCATAAAACAAAACAGCTGGCCGCAACTTCCCTAAAACATCAATAACTATCCTGAAATAATCCTGAAAGGGAACGGGTATCACTAAAGAACCACTGCAATGTAAGATGCAAGGTATTTTTGTGGAGAATTAGACTTAATCACAAGTGCCTAGGCCCTAGCCTATTCAGACATGAATCAAAAATAGCAGTGCCAAGGCATTTATTTATATAAATGTTTAAACAAGAGCAATGTGTTTATCTGGAACTTCTTGCAAAATAAGGGAGAATAAAATGTCCAAAGCAAGACTAATGTATCTCTACTGGGCATTTTAATCAGTACTAACATAATTAAACATTTATATAGCACTTTGGCTTTGGGAAAGTGTTGGTTTTGTTTTAAATGCTGTATATCTTAAAACTCTTGCAAAGTAGATTCATTATACTTGATATCTTCTCTTTGCACATAGAGAAAATGTGTAGCCAAAGAGCATAAATAAGTTTTCCTGGATTGCTCAGTAATTGACAAGAGCCAGATTTATAATTTATCAGTTAGGCCCATCTCACACATTAGCTATGAGGATTAGTACTAAAAACAGGTGAGATTTAAGCAGTCCTTTCACTGGTAAGAAAAGAAATTCAAAATAAGTGATTTTTCACCTATTACCATTATTGCATATAGCACCAGGCATGACCCAGAAAGATAAATGTATGTTTATTTATTTATCAGTGTTTTTTCAAGAATGCTTTGGCAGTTGGTCAATACCATTATATAAAGAAAACAGAACCACATAACTGAAGCTGAATGCCATACTACAAATTTTGATCAGCAACTTGAAAATATAGATGAGCTAAGCAATCTGTATTCCAAAGTGGCTTATTCCTGGGGGTCGTTTAGCTAGCCGTTCCCAATGTGTACAAATACCTATTTACTAATTCACTTACTCTTCATTAGAAAGGAGGAAAGAAAACCTTACATTACAACCTACCCTTCCTCGGCGAATGAAAAGTGATCTAATTGCGTGATTCAGTGGAAAGCTAATAGAGACAGGGAGAAGAAGTATTCTCACAGCTTAAATAAAAAACCAGCTGTGTCTCTTGTGACGCACCACAGTGCAGGCAGGGAGGCACTTTTGGCAGCCGGGCTATTAATCTCTAAGGGGCTATAAACTTGTCATGGTAAGGCCACTGCAAGTTCAGCTTAAATACACTTTGCTTTTCACATTAATGACATGTAAGGACACTTACTCCTCTCATCAGCACTTCAGTGCCTTGAGAAGATCAGGGTTCTTGCTCTCATCCGAAAGGCCCACGACCACTTCAGCGCATGACTTGTCAGTGCTTTCTAATATTAACCCCTTAAATTAAATTTATTTCAAGCTGAAGATGGCAACAAGAGCTCTTACTCTTTTTAAAGATCGCACACTTCCATGACACCTGGAAAAGGCTGAAAATCAAACCATTCACAGTTGATTAAAATCATTCAAATATTAATAAAGAGATTCAAATTCATTTTTCTGAAGAATTTTCAGTATGTTTGACAAAACACACTACAGAAAAAGCACCAAATTACAGAGTAGGTTTAGCAGAGCTTAATGTTTGGTTAACTTTGTATGTAGAACTTCAAAGTCACAGAAAACAAAAGCAAAAGTAGACAAATGCAGATATAAACTAAGGAGATTCTCCATAGCAAAGGAAATAATCAACAGAATTAAGAGAATCTACAGACTGAGAAAATACTTGGAAACTACTCATCTGGCCAAAGGATATTTAGAATATTCTGTTTTGAATTCAAAAACCTAAATATACACACAATCCAATTAAAAATGGGGCAAAGAACAAAACAGCCATTTCTCAAAGAGAACATAAAAATAGCCAATGAGTATCCGAAAAAAATCTGCAAACTAATCACCAGGGAAGTGCACATCAAGACAGTGAGGTACTTTCTTAGCACAATTAGAACAGCTGCCATCAAAATGAGAAAAAGTAACAGTTATCAGTGATGACGTGGAGAAAAGAGAACCCATACACTGTTAGGAGGATATAAACTAGTGAGATTATTATGGAACATTATAGAGATGCCTCAAAAAACTGAAAGTAGGGCTACCATCTGATCCAGCAAGTCTGTCACTGGATATATATACCCAAAGGAGAGGAGAGCATTATACCAAAAAGATACTTGCAGCTCCCATGTTTATTGAAGTATTATTCACAACAGTTAAAATATAGAATCAAAGAATAAGGAAGATGTGGTACATGTACCAATGGAATATCATTCAGTCATAAAAGGAAGAGATTATGTAATTTATAGCAACATGCGTACACCTGGAGGTCATTAGGTCAAATGAATAAGACGGACACAGAAAGATGAATGCCACGTGTTCTTATTGATGCGTAGACAATTAAGTCAGTCTAGAAGAATGCAATGGGATTCTGTTCTCTAGAGACTAAGAACAAGGAGGAATAAAATAAAAAGAATAAATTTTTAAAATTTTATTTATTTTTTATTATTTTAAAGAGTAAAAGAAGGATAACATAGTAATAGGGGGGCTTACCAAATTACAGACAAAGTGGTAGGAAATTATCAATGGTTGTCATTTTGCATATTGTTATCTACAAGATAGTTGCTCAGGAAAACAAATAGACAAATAATAGTGAGTTACAGACAAAAGTCATAGGAGATTATCAATGGTTGTACTATACTTTGGTATCTTCAAAGTGGCTTCTAAAGAAAATAAATAGAGCTATACATGAGTGACCAATTGAATATTCATTGGTTGTTCTCAGTGGTTGTTGTAGGAAACACATAGTAATAAACATACATCCATTTATGAAACAGCATAGGAACAATACAAACATTACAGAGTTATGGACAGATTAGTAGGAAAA
>NW_004955427.1:6585569-6594524 GCF_000276665.1 Chinchilla lanigera | reverse complement strand
GCTATAGAATACTGAGGAGGCAATTCTTACTAACATCTCAAGTGAGCCATCTGGGGTGAAAGCCATTTTTTGTAGCTTTTTCTCTCCAGCCTCCCATCACATTGGGACCCCACAACCAGTTAGTGTCCTCTCCCCATCCATCAGCACAGGCAACAGGAATCTCAGTGCAGACCTCTCTGGAGCTCCACATGATACTCCACCGCAGCCTGTACTGTCAGGGGAAAAATGGCTTCTGGGGGTCTCCCCAGGTATTGAGCAAGGTCCTCCTGGTTTCCAGCTTCTGAACGGCTCTTGTGACCCCAGTCAACTAGACCTCTGAGTCTTCAGGCTGAGGCTGTATTCTCATGTTCTCCGAGTCCTTGTTCAGCAGCTGCTCCTCCGCTGGCTCTGGACCTTTCTGGTTCTCAATGGCAAGGGCAAGAGTGACCCATTGTGCGGCATGTATTCCCAGAGGTTTCTCCATGTAGGGATGATTCATGCACGTCCCTGGGCTGGCCTCCACAGCTGGCGCGTGGTGGGCCAGTTGTGTCATTGCTTCACTGTGCCATGATAGTTCTTGACCCTGCAGTGGCAGCTGGTCTGAGGGCTGGCGTGCAACTTCCCAGGCACTGGCTGCCTGCCTCCCAGGCACCTGCATGGCTGGGGGCAGCCCAAAGGCTGGCACTCCCGCTGCGTGGCTTCCCGGGTGCAGGCGGCCAAGAATAAATATTTTTAATAAAAAGTTCAGTAAGGGTTATCAAGACACAGTGGAGGAATTACTTTTGACTATTCTTTAGCACAGTAGGGTAACTGCAGGTTAAGGTAATCTACGATACATTTGATGATGACTAGAAGAATTCCTCACATAAAAATTAGGATCACTGTCTGAAGAGACAGAACTTATTAGCCTGACTCGTATTATATCTAGAATACATGTATTGAATTATGACAACGTATCCCACAAAGAAAGCAACCATGTGTCAATAAAATAAAGAATGTATTCCTGCACTCATTCTATTTTCTAATGGTCAGGAACCAGATCTCTCATCAATTCTTGACTCATTTTGCCTCACTGCACTGACTCCATGTATAATTATATCGCATACAAATTCTTAGAGGGAAGTCCTAAGAACTTTGTTGCCACAGAGGGAAAAGCACCCAGAAAACTGGCCTCTAACTTGTGTACCCATAACTTTGGAAGTGACAGATTATAATATCATTCTACTATTGACTTCACCTTCACAAAAGTTACAAGATAAGTTGTATATGATGAATGAAGCCAGATCAGTGACTGTCACTTTCATTTTTGAGCCAAATCATTAATGTCCTCTCTCTAAGAACCAGTTCTACACCTACAACATATCAAGTTTTGATTAATTTACTATAGATCTTTTTGAAAACAGATCTCAGAAAATGTTGTATATAATCTTTTGATCATAATTGTGAAGACAATCAAGTCCCACATTTATTTAAATTTTAACACTAGTATTTCCCTCAAACCAGACAACTGGTGGGGCTAGCCCAGGGACATAGGAAAACACCACTAAATCTGAGTCTGGGTACCCTTGCCAGTAAAAATTCAGAAAGGTGATTTAAAAATCTTTTTAGAGAAGGGTATAGTTTCATTAGAGTTTTAGCAATGCAGGAATCTCTAAGTCTACATGATTTTAGGCAGAATTTCAGAAGGCTCTGGAACCATCTTTTTGCTCCCATTACTGTCAATTGTGCATGTTATGAGGAAAATTAAGCACTTGCTGGTGTAATTCTGGGTGATGTGAATGACCTCTATGTTCCACAAAGTAGTGGGCTTGCTGTAAATCCTTCACTGTTAAATTCTGGAGGCCGAGTAAGGAAGAGCGGTTGAGGGCTTTGCATTTGCAACATTCAAGTCCTGTTATTTTGAGGCACTGCCAGGATAGACTATAGAACTTCTCACTGGGATAAACCATTATTTAAAGTCCATGTGCCAACTTGGTGAACTTATGTGGGGCATTACTGATGAGGTATTTTAATAGACAGACCTAGAGGGGTCCAGAAAATGGCATGTTGTTCGTACTCCTAAGATCATTACTTTGTCCTTCTTAAGAGATAGGCACACTGTGTACAATCCAGACCCAAGCTGGTCTGGATTTTGGATGAGAAGCTGCTTATTTTCTTGGTGGATTTCATAGCATTCCTTATAGCTATAAAGGGGTGTTCAAAACATCCTAAAGTTTTTAGTCATATAAATTGAAAGCAAGGGCTCGTCCTGGACAGACCGTGAGACTAACTAATGTTCAAGTCCTTTTAAAACTTTTAAATGTATATTTAGACATAATTAACATGGTGTTAAGAAACACAAGTTAGGCTCAAACATATAATTCAACTGGTATCAGAAAATGTTTAACCTTGAGTTCAAACTATAAATGCAACACGATGACAATTATAATTTTATGCTTCAGTTTTTGCAAATGCAACATGTTCCACCGGAGACTTCAAAGGCAACTGCTTCGCTCAAAAATACCTGTTTTAGGAGCTCAGTGTCCAGTGGAATGGAATGTATACATTAGCCAGACAAGTGATAAGCTTTGATGTTATTATTAGAGATATATTATCTAAATAACCTTTACTTTGTTAATGATTGCATTAATTAAATGGGTTCATGTATATGTGCTGGGGTAGATCTATAATCTGACCTTGGCTTAATAGAATAATACCCTTGAATTCTAGTTTGGGCACCATTAATGATTCTTCTTTCTCACAGTTACTGTGAGAAAGATAATTGAGCTATTTATGACCTAAGGTTACTTATCTTTAAGAAAAAAGAGTAATACACTCTCATCTTTATTTAAAAGAATGTAGGAAAATCTAAATAAACTTTCTCTTGACAAGTTCTGAAAACATTACTCAAAACCAACTAACAATGTATTCAAAGATACATTGCTTTGACCACTGTGAGTGAGAGCGCTAGTGAACAGTTGGTGATTTCTAGAAGGACGCATTTCTAGAAAGAGAGAAGTACTTCCTCGTCGGAGACACACACAGCCCCAATTAATCAGCACATGCAAAGCCGCTCCTTCGTGTTAAAGCTGGGGCATCCTGCTGCGCCTGCCACCTCAACACAGCAGTTACAGTGCAAGAATAAGACATTATTATCAGTCACTAGATGCTGAACCAGGGACGAGAAAGTGAGTAAATCAGAGGAAATGCAAGCAGGAGACAGGGAAACAACTGCACCGAGAGGAAGGGAGCGGGGGAAAGCGAGAAACAGAGAAAGCAGATCTCTGGAGGGAAATGAAGGTCGGAAATGGCATGGAAGCAAACCTTCACTGCTGGATCACATTTTATTTTCAATAGGTAAGTTTGGCAGATTTAACATATTTAATTAGCATTAATAAATAAAACCAGTAGAATGTGGAAGGCAAGCTGTGAGCCTATAATTTATTTTCCACGACTAGAGGTGTGAGATGGTAGCAGGACTGGTTTCAAAGAAAAACATGGAAAACATGACAAGATCATTTCAGAAGACCGGTTGGCTCTTTCCATTTAATTGAGCACATATTCTCTGAGTGTCTCTTCGGTGTCCCGTGTTAGTATATGTGCTGCCAAAGCGAGTGCTCCGTGTCCCATGTGGCCTTAGTCCATTTTCTGTTGCTAAATCACAATACCACAGACTGAGCAAGAGCTAACAAAAGGAGGTTTCCTTGGGCTTGGGGTTCTGCAGGGACTCGGTCGGAGCCCTGCCTCTAGGGGTGACATGCTTGCCGCCAAAATCCCAAGTCAGCACAGGGCCAGGTATGGCAGAAGGCAGGGAGTGCGTATGTATTTGTCCTCCGCTCTTCTTCTCTATTCTTACTCCGATGGCCTTGTCTGCTCCTAATCACCTCACAAAGGTGCAGCTCTAAATCCAACAGTTGGATAAGTTCTAACATATTAGTGCCTTCCAATGGGTATTCAATCACAACAGGAGCTTTGGAGGGGATAAATCATTCTAACACATAGCATATATAGTAAAGGATAATGCAAAGGAAATAATTCTTGTCTCAAGAGTTCAGATCTAGAGGTAAGTTGTGGTTTTTATCTACATGTTCCCTCAAAGCTTCATGTGCTCATAGGTAGGCTTCTCAGAGACAAGTGGATCTAAAGTGTGATACTAAATTAGTGCACTCTGGTTTAGCAGGGGTCTGGGTGCAGAGGATAGAAGGGCACACCTTAGGTGTGGGTGCCACCACCCGATATCCTTGTAGCCTGGGTGGAATAGAAGAAAGGAAGGCTCCCTGTGGCTGCTGCTTCCCGTCGGCCTGCCATGAACTGTTTCTCCTCTGCCTCGCTTCTCTGCCGTGGTGCCTGGCCTTGGAGCCAGCTGACTATGGACTGAAACGTCTATAAACTCTGAGCTAAAATACATCTTTCCTCCTTTACCTTCTGGGTTTTGGATATTTCATTACAGCAATGAAAAAGTAGCTAAGACAAAGTATGAAGGCAAACATTCGGAATTATTTAGAATGAAAGAGTCAAATGTCAACTTAAAAGTGTGAATTTTTTTCTTTATTGCTGATACCTCACGTGGAGAATTGTGCTCGCCAGGTACCCAAACTCATCTACACTCATGCAGCAAGAGATCCTCTCAATCCTGTTCTTTTGACAACACCCAACACTAACCCAAGAACTTCCCTGGCAATCTCTGCAGGGCACTGGGCTCTGTTAACTGCTCACTAAGGGACCCTGAATCATAATTGTAAACTAGAAATTAAACATACGAACTTTGGGGTCAGACAACATATAGTTAAATTACTACAGTACATTTTAATACCTTTCACAAACATTGACAAGTTATTCTTCCTTTCTGTTCATAATATTGTTGAGTGGGTTAAATGAATACAGCTGACCATTTATATACTTGTCACACGTGCAGTTTCAAACAGGAGTGGGTAGAAAATTATTTTTTAAAGTTGTATCTGTACTGAACATAGACTGGATTTTCCTTACTGTTATTTCCTAAACAATACTATTTAAATTGAATTAACATTGTCTGATAAATAATCTAGAGATGATAAACTATAGAGGAGGATTCATTAGTTTGTATAAAATATGCCTTCTGTATAAGGAATTTGCATATCTATGAATTTTGGTATCCACTAGGGGTCCTGGAACTAATCTCCTTAGGGAATGTGGTAGATTAACTAATGGTCATCTTGGAACACCCTCCAGCTGGACTCCTGGAGGACATTTCCATGGGATCTGGGTCTTCAGCTGGACTCGTGCAGGACATTGCCGTGGGATCCAGGCTCTCAGCTGGATTCTTCGGGTCTCCGGTGTGTGGACAGATCTCCCACACTCTTTTGCATTTGATTCTTTGAGGCATTTTCCCTCTGTGCCTTCACGTCCCTGGTGTCTCTGTGTATTGAGAATTGCTGTTATAAGAATATTAACCAGACTGGACTGTAGCCCAGCAATATGATCTCATTGAACTGTAACTGCCTCTTTAAAGGGTACCAAACACAGTCATATTTTAAGGTTCTGAGGGTTAAGACTTTACTATATGAATGGGGTGAGCACAGTTAAGTCCCAGATAGGGAGTATGACATACTCCAGTAAATTTTACACACACACACACACACTGGGAGGGAGGGAGAGAGACACACATACTTGTGTAACTACATCCCAGAAGGTGGTGTTAAAATTCTTCCTACATCTCCAGTACTGCATCATGTGCCTGGCCAATCAATATAATCTTCTCTTCCAGAAATTCTCCTCCATTATTTTGACTTCTGTTACAAAGATAATTTTGCCTGACCTTGAACTCCATACAGGTGACATCATGCTGTGTATCTCCTTCCGTGTCTAGTCTTTTGTACTCCACAGGCCATCTATATTATCCTCCCAGGTACTCCCATGTAGTCATCGCTTTTTAGTTGCAAGGCATGGGTAAAACAATTTGTTTATTCCTTCACCCGGTGAAAGGCACTGTGTTCTTTCCTTCTGAGAGTATGATGAATAATGCTCTCAGAGTACTTATAATTTTTTGCAGACATACACATTCATTTCTCAAGGGGAATTGGTTATGTGGGGGTGTGTTGATTAATTCAAAAACAAAATGAAATTTTGTAAGTGCATCTTATCTGCTGTTTAATTTCAGTATGGTCGGACAACATCCTCTGAAGTTTTTCAATCCTTTGAATTTGTTCAGATGTGTTGGTGTCCATGTAAACATGCCTCACACACACTTAAAAATAAAGTCTGTTCTGCAGTGGCCGAGGACGATGTTCATAAACGTAATTGGATCAAAGTAAGTTTGTTGCTCATTTTTTTCATATTAAAATGTTTTCATTCTATCATGAGCTGTTAAAATCTCTACACCTGATTCTATCACTTTCTATTGACTTTTAAAATCTGTTCTATATATTTCACAATACAAATTTGGACTGTTACATATTCCTACTAAGTTGACTTACTATTAAATATCCCTCATAATCTCCAGTATTTTTCCTTAAACTTTATCAGACTTAATAAAGCCACACTCCTTTGAAGTGTGTGTCCATGGTATATACCTCTACTTTCAATTGCTCTTTTTCCACATTTTTAAACTGTGTTTCCTGTAAATACATGTAGGTGTCATCTACCATGAGGATCTTTGCCCTTTAACCGCACTATTTATTCTAGATGAATGCCAGGTAATGACTTATCCTCCCAGGTTTAAGTCAACTGTCTTGCAATTATTTTGTTTAGTTATTTCGTTTTCCCGTTGCCTTTCTTTGCAAAAATGAAGCCTTTTATTATTCCATTTTCCTCTCCATTATCATCTTAATGATATAACCACTCACTATTCTCTTGGTAGTTAGAACTGTAATCAAAAGCTTTTAATACATATACTTTATAACTACTGAATAATTAAGTCTTCTGTTTCTGTTTTACATTTCTCTTTAGCTTGCTTTTATAAATCTCAGGTATCTTCTGAAATAAGATATATTCTATTTTCTTAAATTTATTTCTTGTATTTATTGTAAAATTCTCTTCTGAAAATACAAATAGCTGAGTCATCAGTATCTATTCCTATAATTATCTTGATTTTTTTTCTTTTGCTTACTTTAAAATTCCTCACTGGATATCAGACATTTTCAAGAAGAAATTGTGAAGGATATGGATATTTCCTTTCTCCCAAAGCATTAAAATATTTTTGATTGTATTTAGATGGAACCTTTATTCTTTTAAAGGTTAGCTTTTTTGTTACATGTAAGTTTTATTATTAATCTCTGTTTTGCAGTTTAGATGTCAATAATCTGAGAGGAAATTACACACAGATTGTTT
This sequence comes from Chinchilla lanigera, assembly GCF_000276665.1. Lineage (NCBI taxonomy): Eukaryota > Metazoa > Chordata > Mammalia > Rodentia > Chinchillidae > Chinchilla > Chinchilla lanigera. The sequence goes on along the minus strand of NW_004955427.1, from coordinate 6,587,258 downwards.
TTTTTTTTTGTACTGGGAATTGAACTCAGGACCTCACTTGCCAGGGAGGCTCTGTGCCTCTGAGCTACATCTACAGCCCTTATGTAGGTTTTTATTCTCTCTTCTTTATGACTCCTTTCTCATTGGAACTGTACAATCCTGTCAATCCTGATATCAACCTTCAGCCCAGTAAAATAGATACTTTTAATTTGAGCTTATCACCCTGGTTTGGCTTCTGTGTACACGTCTTCCCAAAGCCTCACGTGCTTATTGGTGGAGCTCTTGGCTGGTGGCTGGATTAGGGTTTGGGATACTGAGGTTAAGAGTGTGTAGTAACTAAATTGGTTTTGCACAGGTTGAGGTGTGGATAATGGAGAGGCCCATCCTGCATGTACTTTGGAATGTCATAGACCATTATGGCCATAAGGAAAGTGCTCAGGTGAGGCGTGTACAAAATGACCTCTTGATAATCATTTATCTGGGCTCTGACAAAGTTATGGTGAGAGAAAGGATGATAGTGTACTGAGAAGAGAATAGAGGGCTGTTACTTGCATGAAAATGCACGCCGAGTAAAGATCACAGAATCAATTACACATTTATGGATGACTCATATATTAAATGCTGCAGTAGACATGCTGGTAGAACTGGTAAATAAAAATACTAGTCATACCCTCCTATTATCTTGTTTCAAATGTTTTTCTCTTTAAAATAACAAAAAATACTAGTTACCATGACTTGAAAATGTTACGGTTCTAATGAGTATTTTCTGTTTGGTTTTTCTTATTTCCAAATTGTAGAGCTAGCTGGATGCAGGTTAATATTTTACATTCAGTGAGGCATAAGTCATGTTAGGGTAGGAGGGTTTAGCATATGTTACTTAAATTAGACTGAAGGTTAATTTCATTTATGCATGACTATATTCAAGACTTTACTGAGTAAATTTCACATAATTCTCTCCAAAATAAAATATTTGTGACATAGAACGGGGTTTACAAACCACTATTCTACCTTAGGAATTAAATTATCACTACTCAATTTGCACAGTAGCGTTAAAAACTTAAACAAAGAACATCACTGCTTTCATAAGATATTTTATTCAACTGCACTCTTGTTCAATATTTTATTAATTAGATAATATCGAATTTTTCCTCCCCAAATAGAACTAAATGGGGAGAGTTAGGGCATCTTTCTTGGTCATTGTGACTCTCATTATTTATGTTGATTCATAAAAGAAGCAATGCTCATTTTTTATTCTTTACAAAATATGGAATCCCTGGCTATATAATGTGATTGTCTCTGAAGCCAAAATATTTCCTCCTAAGCCTAAACAGAAATGTTAAACACAATAGGGGCTGGGGATTTAGCTCAGCGGCAAAAGCGCCTGCCTGGCAAGTGGAAGGTCGTGAGTTCGGTTCCCGGTACCGGAGAAAAACCAAGAAAAAAAAAAACAAACACAATAAAAAACTAATTTGAATTCATAACAGAACTTGGAAGAAAGAAAAGAAATCTCAAGATGCAACAAGTAAAGAGTGAACTAAAACCTAGAGCAATAAGCATGTGAGCTGATCTTGTGGCTGCCTGGGCGTGATAGCTATTCTGACTCATGGAAGCCCTGGTTCTACAAAGCCATGCAAACAAAGCCAGTAAGCTGGGGCCATGTCTATAAAGCAAGAGCTCAAAGGACTTCTACAGAAAATTAGCATGCCAGAT
>NW_004955427.1:6559566-6585459 GCF_000276665.1 Chinchilla lanigera | reverse complement strand
TATATACAGAGAGAGAGAGAGAGAGAGAGAGAATTGCAAAGGAATCTTACTTTTCTTTACCTAGACAGTGGATAGACAACAACTATCCATTGAAAGTCTTAAGTTGTAAAAATTTTACCTATTTGGAGCTTGACATTAACATTCTAGAGTCCCACAACCTATAAATTGATCAATTCACCAAAAGGGGCTGAAGACCACTAGTATCCCTGTAAATCTTACAGAAACTTTAAGCTCCGTAACGCAGGTCATCTAATCTTTGTACAGAAAACAAAATTTCAATACATGTAAAAAGTTATAAAACTCACATGGAAAAGCAAAATTCAGACAAGATTAAGGGTGAAAGCAACATAAAGATTAAATGCTTATGCATTTGAGTTGGTAGAAAGTAATCTGAAAACACATAATAAATACAGATAGCAGTTATTGAGGTAAAAATAAAATTCATAAAGACTGAATAGAATATTTAGAAATACAGATTAAATAGCAAGATAGATTTGAGAAAAGAAATCAAAGGCAACCAAAATGATAGATTAAGAGGACTGGGAGTTATAACTAAAAGATTGAACCTAAATTATAATGAATTCCAACTGGAAGAAATATAATTTGGGGACGTCAGTGTTTAAAATGTAAATTTGTAAGAATATAATAGAAATGGTGAAGTAACTGAAATCTTCTATTTGAGAAGCACAGCAATGCCAAAGCAGAGAAATAAAATCAAGTCTGCATCAAATACATCATAGTAAAATTCTAAAAACCATTGAAAAGTATTGAAAAGCAAATATAGCACACAGATCAATCAAGTGTATAAGGAAATATAGAAATTGCCTGAAGAGTTGAGTTCTGCTTCCAATCACGAAGACATTTAAAAAAAAAAAAACAACTGAATCTACAAATAAAAAAGAAAAATAAGGAAAAGAAGTAACAGGATAGAAAACCTTTGAAAAGCTTCTGTTTTCAGACAACAAGGAACAAGAATTTTCCAGACTATGCGCAGAAGGTAGAAACCTGACAGAGTGTGGCGGTATCACACAGTTAGAGAGTTCAAGATCAGAGTTACAGGGAAGCAGTGCGGATTAACTGTGTAGGGCAGATTTCAGAAAAAGGAGGGACTTCCCTAGAAAATGAAGATGTGTCATAGACTATTTGTATTAGCTCCTTCCTGAGTCTGTACAAGGGCCATGCCACACATGCACGGAGTAGAACTCTACAAACCAGACGGAAGAATGAATAGGAGGTTGAAAAAAGAGCAAATCCTACAGCGCACAGTGGCTGGGGTTATGTGAGTTCCAACCAGAAAAACGGGAAGACCCGGCTTTACCGCCCTTCTTCAGCCATAGTCCCAGCTGCTTGTATTTACGGAAACTCCATCCAGTGTGCCCTAGAACCCTTGTACAAAGCTTAAAAACCAGACTCACAGGGATCGAACTTATCTGTAAATAGCTTAATTCCCATCAAAAGATGCCCAGTATTCTTTAAAGTTAGACAATAAAATGCAGATCCTCAATAAAGTAATCATCATAATGTCCAACATCCTGTTCAAATTTCTGGATATGTCGAGAAGCAAGAAATTGTAATTCATAGCCAAGAGAAAAATTCAGTTAATGGAAACAGACCCAAAAAAGAAAAAGAAAAAAAAAAAATGTCAAGAATGATGGACTAACACAGTAACTGTCCTAACTGTATAAATGTATATAAAGGAAAGTATAAATAAAATTAGAGAAATATTAGCCATTTAGAAAATAAAAGAACCAAGTGAAACTTCTAAAGATAAAAGATAAAATGTCTGAAGTGAAAACTTCAGTGGATTAATTTACAATGAATTAAGAAATATTTGAAGATGCATTACTAACATATCCAAAAGAAAGTGGGAGGGGATAAAAAAGAAGTGTCAGTGGCCTGTAGTCGAATAACAAGTGTTCTCAGACCTTTGTATGAGACACAAAAGGAGAGGAGAGGAGCCACAAATATTTGGTAAATAGTGCTTAAAAAAACAAATTTGATGAGAATTGTACATACTGATCCAAGCAGCTCAAAGAATGTTAAGACAAAAATAATTTTTAATTCTGAAAAACAATACTAAGATAAAATCTTAAAGCATCTTCCTGTCCTTCATGAAAAATGTACAAAGTGACCTTAAAGGGATACAAAACTCTCAAGCTAGAACATAGATAGATTTATACATGTACACATCCATATATCTATTTATCTATCTATCTAACTAAACAACATCTTCTTTCATACAGACAAAACCTAAGACAATTCAACTTAAGCCCAAGATGTCTGAGTGGTTATAAACTTCCAAAAGATTGCCAAAGGAGTAGAAAAAAATTTCAGCATTCTTAATTTGAAACCCTTTTATTTGATGAGCCAAAGAAAGAATGATCTTACATTATTCTGGAGTAGAACATTATAATTTCAAATAAACAGAAGTAATCTGAACTTTTTAATAATTGGCTTTTTTGTTTGTTTGTTTATTTATTTATTTTTTTTTCTGTTACCGGGAATCGAACTCATGACCTTGCGCTTGCTGGGCGGGCAGGCACGGTGCTGCTGAGCTAAATCCCCAGCCCCCTAAGTGGCTTTAAAATAGCATTTTGGAAGAAGTTAAATTGTCATTTCACACAATTATTAATTTAAATTGGAGTCAAAACTTACCATGAAAGATGGAGCCATACATGCTCTGTGATATAAATGACCTTGTGGGGAAGACCTTTGGAAACACGTCAGTGAAACCAGAACACGTGGAGGGTAGGAATGAGAAAGTACATAACTTCCCTGACTTCCCTTCCTAGTTTCAGAGCTATTTGAGAAATAAGGCTTTGATTTCTCCATCTGGGTAAAGAAGACAGCAGACACATCGATCTCTTTTGTCACTGATTCTGTCGTCATTTTAGTCAGTATAGACATGTACTCAAAAGTTCACACACAAGAATACCTTCAAAATATCTATCTCTCTATCTCTGGGTGATAAGGTAATGTTTTATTCATTTTTCTCCCAGGTTCATTTTCTATCAACAGAAGTTGATAGAAGTTAAGACGGATGCTGAGAACACACCAGCACTGAGTCTCAGGGGTAAAAATCACTGCTCCCTGTTGCCTGGGGCCTTCCCTTCATGGTAAATGTGTTAGGTCCTGGATGACCTCAGACCATCCTCTCACACACCGATACTGCTGTGAATCTCGGTGAATTCAGTACATTAAGTGGACAGTCCTCCCTGTGCAGTGGCCTCCTGCCACTTAGACCTCTCTGCCCCTGTCATTTTGCCTTCTACTCTAACTCGGGCTCCCTATCCTAGGGTCACACTCCAGACCAGATTAGGCACAGATGCAGCCTTCCGCGAATCCTGTGGCAAGTTCTCTGACCACATCTCTGTGTTTCTGGGTCACTCCCTCAGCACGACTCCGGACCTCTTAGCTCTATGAGTGACCCTAATCTGATGATCCTTGGCTTCTTTCTTTCCTCTCAAATTTAAACTTAGGCTCTGCCTCCCCACTGACTTCCTAGAGAGGATGAATCCAGTCCCCCGTGCCATGCCAGACCCTCTGCAATGTTGCCATCATCCTGTCCCAAGGGATGATGGCAACACTCCCTCCGACAAAGCAGTGAGCAGGGCAAGAGGACAAATGGAAACCTCTGCCCTGAAATTATGTGTATATCATATTGCATAGATATTAATATACAGCAAAATAATACATTGATGTGTACACGATACATTTTGTATTTCATAGACATGCACAGTTATGTACATATATGCACCTATAAACGTATACATGTATAGTGGTAGCAAGGAAGACACAAACAAATAACAAAATAAACTTAAGCACAGTTGTCCCTTAGTAGCTATGGGAAATTGTTCCAGGACCTACGTCAGATACCAAAAAGTGAGGATGCTCAAACCTCTTCTATAAAATAGCATAGAATTTGGATGTAATCTGTGCATATTCTGCCATTAACTTCAAATCATTGCTAGGTTATGGGTAATATTCAATACAATGTAAATAGATTATTAGCAATGTCCAGTACAATGTAATGCTATATAAAAAGTGCTTATATTGTATTGTTTAGGAACCAATGATAAGAAAAACATTTCTTTACAGTCTCAGTGCAGGTGTAGTTTTTCCCAAATATTTTCAAAGCATTTGTTTGAATACATGGATATGGAATTGAAGGATAAAGAGGGCCCAGTGTAAGAGAAATAGTGGTAAGAAAGATGCAAACATTAAGAAGAAGAATTAATTATATCATGATGTTTAAAAACATAGGATAATTTTTCTAATCGGTAGCACAAGAAGAAAATGTACATTTGTATTTCCCAAGCATCAGGCTAAGGTCTTAATCACCTCATTTGCTACAAAAATGCTGCCTGTAAGAAAAAAAATTATTTTTGAACAGTTCACCAATCTTCCCAAGGTCACATAACTAGTAAATGGTCAAACTCATTTCCCCAAGATCATCTGAAGCACAGGCCCATATTCTACTCATTACGTCACGGGAGAGAAACACCGTGATTTCCTGGATGGCTGCTCCCAACATAGTTTCCTAAAAAGTTTCTTTTTAAAACCTTTCTTTGAATGCACAAGTCCAGAGCCTTGAGTCAGGAGCTGATGCACAGCTGATGAGGCCTGGTCGCCCTTCACACCTGTCAGTGACTCTTTTCCTAAAAAGCTGCCGAGATGAACCCCCGAGGCAGCAGCATTTCCGCTGTGGGCGAGCTGATTCTTACATGTGTGCTTCCTAATTCACTTACAAAGTGCTTTGGGATTCCTTGGGAGGAAATGTGTCCTATAAATGTAATTTGTTGTTTCATTTGCCCTATAGTTGGAGCTGCCTGCTGATTTAACTTACTGTGCACTGTATTTTTAAAAGTGTACTTAAACAGTATCTTGTATCTAGTGGTGAACTTTGTAAACTGCTCTTCCAGAAGTTTCCAGAACAAAGAGGAAGTTTTATCGAACTTTTTATCCATGATCATTTCTAGCCTCTGGACTCATTTGCGCTTGGTGCTTTACATTGCCGTCCTACTCCTCCGCTTCCTCCAAATTGCGTTCAGCGAACCTGTTGGCATAATGCAAGATAAAGAATCACATGCTTGCCCCAGTCTCAATTCCTAATTCCACAGCTGTTTTCTGCAGGGTCTGGAGGGCCAAAGCCCAGAAGGTTAAATAAACATGGTCTCTTTCTCTCAGGGGAACATGAGGTAACATGCAAAAGCAAGGTAGTAGCAAAATTGCACTCAAGTTAGTATTGGGAGATCTGGTCTATGGTTCTATTATTTTAACTGCATATGGTTTTATAGCCCTGAGCAAATCACATACAGCAATTTGAGACACCACCAGTGTGGTGAGACAAAGCCAGAGCAAACAGTTTCCTCACATGCAAAATGAGTGTTAGACATCCAGTAACTCTACGAAGCTTATAAACTGTCAAGTTTTGTAGATAGGTGACTTTATAATACATCGGGTGAGTACTGTTAGACAGCCTGCTGACTTAAACACCTATCACGTCTGTGTGTGACTCTGTACACAGACTTTAGTGTGTAAGAGGGCCGCACAAATAATTTCATCCAGCCCCTAATCTAATACTTAAGTTGCCCCCAGCCAGTAAGATTCCAGCCTGATTTAACTTGATTTTTTTGAATATAAGTCAATCTTTTTTGTTGCATTTTATCTGACTTTTTTTTTGTCTTCTTGAGACAGGGTCTCACTATGCAGTTCAGGCTGGCCTTGAGCTCACTTTGCAGCCCAGGCTGGTCTCGAACTCACAATGATCCTCCCGCCTCAGCCTCAGGAGTGCTGGGATGACAGGTGTGCGCCACCACACCTGGCTCTTATCTGACTTTTCTACATTTTCTATAATCTGATAGTTTTTTAATCAGTTGCCTTTGGTAGGGGACATGACTACAACAAATAGATTTTTGAGCCTATAAACTATGTTACTTTTAGTTTCTAAGACATTTTTCTCCATGAATGCTTGAAATTTTACCTCGAATCTTTAAATTATAATGAATTGATGAAACTGAAATCATAAATGTATCATCACCAGCTTTTCTTATATTTTTTATAACTTTTGGCTCTTTGCACTACATACTTTTGAGATTAGTTTTCAGATGGCATTTGGTTAGAATTTTTTCCATCTCTCTTGAAAAAATTCACATGTCTCACTACATTGTAACAGTTTAAAGGTGGACAAAGAGAATGCAGTTATATAATACTTTTTGGAATAAATTATCTCGGTTGTAGGTATGAAAATCAGCAGACTGATTTAAAAATAGGGGCAGAAAGTTATTGAGGCAAAAGATTTCATCCTCTCAAGTTCAGGGTCTCACTGGGATGTGGCCCTGCTTCTTTCCACAACTGAATTATCCAAAATACCACTCATTTATCTTAATAACAATGCACTCACCATGATTCGTGTGTCTCATTTTGGAGTTTTAGTGTGTTCTCAGATGTGAATAACATGAAAGTCTTTATCTTAAACAAAAGATGGAAATGTTACTATACAAAGACACAGTATAGATTTCTTTGTGTTCGGTATCTGATCACACAGTGAAGAAGAATGGTAAACGTACTGACTTCTAAGGAAGAGTTAAAAGGCAAATTCTTATCTGTTTAATAAAGCAAATGCAAAGTACATCTGTATTTGACTATTTCTCACAAAGAAGAATTACTATTATAATTCAAGGGTATCTGGGGCTAGTTCATGGTGCAGAGCTGTATTAATTTTTTTTTTTTTTTTTTTTTTTTTTTTTTTTTTTTTTTTTTTTTTTTTGTCTTTTTGAGACATGGTCTTGCTGTGCAGTTCAGGCTGGCCTTGAGCTCACTTTGTAGCCCAGGCTGGTCTGGAACTTGCAACAATCTCCTGCCTCAGCCTTCCAAGTGCTGGGGGTTATAGGCATGTGCCACCATGCCCGGCTTGTGTTATATTAATGACTGATTTGCAGAATTATTTGTTTAGTCATTATTCAATAAATATTTATTTTTAAATCCCCATCATGTGTCATCTGGGCAAAATTACCAGATGTCAGGAATACGGTAAGAACAAAAGGGTTCCGAGTTCCATGGATCTGTCATAGAAAGACACTATTCAGATAATCATGCTAATGAGTGTCAGTGACAGATAGGTGGAGGTCCGGAGGGAGAAAAGTCATAGTTCTAGGCTTCGGGATGATCAGATGTATGCTCATCAGCTTTCCAAGTGGACCCAATTCAGCGGCTTGGAAATCCAAGCCTGATAGGTCTTTCATCCCTTTGCAAACAGAAGCCAGGAGAATGACTCACGCCCACCGCCTAGCTCCCTCACCCTCTCTCTGTACTGCCCTGAGAGAGGATCCCGACTCCTCAGCCGGCCTCTGTGGTGGAGCACTTGCTGCTGTGCCCAAGTGAACATATCTCTCTCGCTATTAGGAAGCCACAGGTCCCGTGGCGAGCCCACTTTGTTTGTTGTTTTTTGACAGCAGAGTCTTGCCCTGTAGTTCAGGCCAGCCCTGAACTCACTATGCAGCCAGGTTGGCCTCAAACTCTCAGCAATGCTCCTGCCCCAGTTCCGAGTGCTGGGGACACAGGTGTGTATGTGACACCACAACCACAACTAGTGAGCCCGCTCTTGAGGGATCCTAAGATTTTCCATTCATATCACTTCCTTTCTTTAATTGGGTCACCATGGTAAAGAGAGATCGGCCGTGCATTTCAACCCTGAAAACAACACTTAAGTCAGGCCGCTCTCCTCCCCATCAGAGGGCCGTTTTGCTACCTCCCCACTGCAGAGGTCCCACAGAACTTAGAGACTATCAAAATGCAGAACATGTAGATAAATGTGCAAACTGTGTGGGGAATATTCCTACGTTCACAGTGGGGAAGCTTGCCTTGGCCAATCAGCTCTGAGAGCTGTACTGTATATACCAGCGCAGCCCGAGAAGGAGCTCAGCACCCTGCACAGCAGTTCTTTCTCTGTCCGCTGCCATGTACTTTCTGCGAATGGATTGAATCGGGACCATGATCAGAGTGGGGGCTCAGCATTCTGTAATTCATTTGAGAAATCGCAGGACATTACACAGAACTCTCACAAAGACATCAAAGCAATCAGGACAGGAGGTTGGAAAAACAACCTCAAAAGGCAGCACTATATTTCAGAAGGTTTTACTTCTGAGAAAGTCTTTGGAAGGATTCATTCAACCTCCAACCTACCCTCTGTTGGTGAGATTGAGAAGTTGAAAATTTTTTCTCAGAATTCTGTGTAACTCAGATTAATTATATTAGTTAATTCTGCCCATTCGATGAACCTTCATTAAGATTTAGAAGCCTTTAGAAAGGCAGAGTTTATGGAAAAAGTTTTCCAAAAATAAGATCTCAATGTCTTTCTTCTGGTATTAAGACAGTTTTCAAGAGAACTTATTATGATAACTTTCTGATGCCTGAATCAGAGACTCATTATTGTGGAACGCGTAATGGTGTCTGGTGAAATAGGTTGTCTGAGTCATTCATTAGCCATCCATCCATCATCATCAACTATCTTAAAAACCATTCCTATGAACTAGGCCTAAGTTATTCTCCTTAAATCCTTTCAGTGATTTTCACTACCCTAATTAACGTATTATGCTTTCTACTCATTACAATTAGAGTGGTTTGTGTTTCCAATACTGATGAAATATTTGTGGCAAGAAGTCACACTCAGGAGTCTGGGATTGTCTGAGCTGGTTTCACCGTAGGTGAAGCTATTAAATACCACTGGACAATAGGACGCACAAAGCAAAAAAATGACAACACATGTTATTTAAATTTACATCCACGGTTGCTGGGAATAATAAGTGAGGCTTCTTAGAACAATGGATTTGTAAAACAGGGCTCTACAGCGACAAACAAGAATGTGTGTCTGTAATGGGACAGACAGTCTGTAACCACACTGTGTACAGAAGTGAAGGAGGGGAAGGGGAAAGGGAAGAAACAAGGAGAGGGGAAGCAGGAAGGAAGGGTGGTGATAGGGACATGAAGAAGATCAGGAGGAAACGAGAACAAAAGAAAAATAGGAAAGAAAAAGAGAGTAGAAGGGAGTGAAGGGGGGGGCAGGGAGTGAAGGAGGAAAGGAGGAAGAAACCATAAAAGTGTTTTAAATTCTTAGCTTATAGCACTATCAAGCGCAGGAGCTTTCGTGGGCGCCATAATGTTAGTAAAGTAACGAAGGAGAATCTGATCAGGAGCTGCTGAAACGCAGCACAGGTGAACGTACATCTTCAAAGACCTCGTATAATATGGGACGATTGTTCAGAAAACCTTGGGTTTCCATTAGAATGAATGAGGAATCATTTGCAATGGCTTAAAATATTTGGGTAGAAGACTGCTCCCCTACAGGCTTGTGTAAAATTACAAACAAAATCTGTAAGCCCGGTCTGTGTGCACTTTATCTCAATTGCTATCACTGTATGGTCTCTGGTTCTCACCCAGTTCCCAGGCCTGCAGCAATTGCAGATGAATTTTTCTACAGATATTTTAATCAAGAGATAATGTGTCCCCCTAGACATTGCTGCACATTTGTATTATGAAGTTTCTTTGTGGCATTCCCCTCAAATGTCCTGCAGCCCTTCAGGACCTTTGCACGTGGGGTCAGGAGATAAATGGAATTTCAATCTAAGTTCCATTAAAACAGACCTTGTGAATTAGCAAATGAACCCTGAAGTTATTTTCCCTGTTTCTGAATGGGCAGTTGGTATATACAGAAACTATAATCACTAGCAAAATTCTAATATTGGTCTCTGGCTAACACAATACAGGCTACTTGCATTAAAAGGGTATATTTGATTCTCCCGAACCAATCCTTTCTCCCAAACTTAATCTTTGGACAATTTGCAAAAGTGAACACCAATGTCAAAGTTTTGAAGAGATATCAGGGTAGTATCAGTGCTTAAACTGTGTCCTCCAAAGAGGTATGTTGCTGTCCTGAGCACCAGTATCTCACAGGGTGAATTTATTTGGAAATAAAGCTGTTGAAGATACAATTAGTTAAAATAAGAAAAGATCACCCTGGAGTAGATGGAATCTTAATCCAATAATGCAATTCGATCAGTATTTCTCTAAGACGGAGACTAACAAAGACAAAGAAACGAAAGGTAGAATTCCTTGTGCCTACACAGGTGGTGGCATGGAAGAGTCAGCTGCAGTCTCAAGAAAACCAAGGACAGATGGCCCTGAGCAGAAGCCAAGAAGAGACGAGGGCTGTTTCCTGCTCAAGGTCTCAGAGGAGCTACTCACTGGCCAGCACCTTGAGTATGGATTTCTAGTCTGTAGAACTATAAGATGGTAAATTTCTTTTTTTCAGGCCAATGTTTTGTACTTGGTTACAGCACTCCTTGGAAACTAATACAACTGTTATTCCTTCCACATCTTCATTTAATTTTCCTGTATCATTAGTGAAAAACTTAGTTCTTGGAGAATGGCACTGGAGTATATTAGCCTATCAAATAGTCACCTCCACTGAAATTGCTTTATTAAATATGGATACTGGACTAGAGCATTCAGCAAAGATTTTAGCAAGCGGTATGAAGTTCCTGAGATGGCAAATTACTTTTAATACCAATAAATCAAGATTATAAAAATGATTTTCTGTGCACATGGAAGGGCCAAAAGTGTTTTTTTCACAATCTTATTCATCCCTGTGCTAACTTTCTAGTTCTTGATCCTGAGGAAGCCCACAGGGATTCTGATCATGTCACATTTCCACAGCACCTTACACTTCTGCACTACTTAGAAGACATTAAGCTTGTTGGATCTTGTGAAAATAGTATGCAAAGTATCTTGGGAAGAAAAATGCATGCAAGTTAGTAAGTAATAAAATCCCCTTCCCCCCAAATTTAAAGGTATGCCGGTTCAGTGGAACTTCGGGATATCTGCTGTTTGGGGACGTATCAGTGAATAGTTTCCAAGGAATGACACTTGCTATGCTGTGTAATGACTTGTACTACCAGTGTGGAACATGAGTCATTTTGGGGCATGCGCCCCTGCCTTCTGACCAAGTAGCCTATATAATTTACACACGGTACAGCCTGAGACTTAAATATAGCCTAAGTCTCCCACATTTCCACATGTATTTTAAGTACTTTATCACTTAAACCATAGCATCTGGCTGGACCTTAAAATTTCTGTGAAATACTGGATGGGAGCTACAGAAATCCACCAGTGAGTATTTTGGAGCTTTGAGCAACAAAACATTTTGATCATGATTCACTCTGCACTTGAGACACAACTCCACAGTCCTGCTCCTTCTGGCAGGGCTAACCACGTCAGTCACCAGAGAACCAAGGGACAGGGATGTTACGCATCTTAGGTTGAGTGTTACCCACTCCATTGGGACATTCTCGAGCACGCACGGTAGCAGTTCACCATGTAGTTGCAGTGGTGCAGCTGAGACTGGGCACAGGAGGTCCTAAAGACAAAATGAATTTGCACGAGCAGGTGATTACGACAGGACACTGAAACCATTCCCCTTTCCAGCCGCACTCGGTTCCAGGAGAAAGCTTTCTATCACAGATTGACCAAGGAATAAAAATTTGGAGCCAAGTTTGTGCATGCCCTCCTAGAAGATTTAGGATACTCGCTCCCCTCCAGAAACAGATCGTTATTTCTCTTACAGAGTTTTCATCAAAATGGGTATTGTTTATATTTGAAGTAAGCAGAGTCCCTCTCAGAGCTAATTTGGGTCATAACATACATATATAAGTTTGTAATTTATCTCTTCTTTACATATAGTATTTTGGTTTGGTTTGTATCTTGCAGCTGGGTAGCTAAAGTCATGCTGCTTGATTTTGAACTCACAGATTACTCACAGTGTTGAAGGAGTCAGAGATACACAGGAGAATACCAAGTTTGGAAGAGAGTGTAAAAATACATTTTGAATGAAAATTATTAGTAAGTAATAGAGACAGTTGCAAGACAGAGATAAATGCCACAGATGTTCAAAGCACACAGGGTCAGTGAGGCAGATTCACAGGTGTCTGCAGGGTACAGTACTGAGAGCTTCATGACAGGGAAGGCAGAGTTGACTTGGGAACAAAAGTAGGAAAAATAGCGGGGACATTTCAGAAGAGAATTGACAGGCAAGCATTTAAAATTCAAGATGAAGTTGAATATGACTACTCTTTGTGTAGTATAAAAGATTCCATGAAAAAGTATTCAGACTTCCCAAAACTAACTTAAACTTTAAGCATTTATCTTAAAACACTACCAGATTTTATCTGGAAAGCTAGTGTTTAATACACATATAAAAGCAGAGTCTGATTACATGAGAGAGACAGTGGAAACCCAAGCTCTCTCCTCTTGCTTTCTCCCTGGCTCTTCACAGGTTTCAAAGTTACTGAGTTTATTCAAATTTTTATTAGGAGCAAGATCAGTCTAGTATTTTTAAACAATATTACTCACTTAAAATAAAGGAGAAGCTAAATTTTCCCAAAAAATTATTTGAAAACTTTAAAAATAGTTGCAATGAATTCTTCTCCTATGGCTTTATGTTTTTATTTTATTTTATTTTTTTATTTGTCTGTTTGAGACAGGGTCTCACTATGCAGTTCAGGCCGGTCTTGAACTCACTTTGTAGCCCACACTGGCCTTGATCCCACAGCGATCCTCCTGCCTCAGCCTCCAGAGTGCCAGGATTACAGGAGCGTACCACCACGCCTGGTGTGATTACATTTTTAGCCCTTTGATTATTTTTACAGTCTCACTGTGATTCTAGAAGCACAGAGTAATGTGCAGGTTTGAAGTACAGGGAAAAGGATGTTTACCACTTTTCCCGGGTCCACTGAGACCCAGTAGATTTACTTATATTGACCTTGAAGCAGGACTTAGTATTTCAGCTATACTTGTAGTGGTTTCTCAGATTTTTTAGAACTAATATTTGCTTTGAAAAATTCAGTGAAGTAAAAGAGGGCTGCACCTGCATGTTCTTCAAAAACACTTCATTTCCAACTCCATGTCTCAGTTTTACACTTGAATTCTATCCTCAAACAGCGTCCTCGCCTTCCCACTTTTCCAGCACCCAGCGGTACCCATTTCCCTGGCTTTCCTGTTTCTCACCATTCTACCTTCACTTGTGCTATAATTCTTCCTTTTCCTTTCAGCAGTCAGTGCAGCCTAAGAGACTGCAGAGCAGTCTTAGCAGAGAACACAGCTTTATGCGTTTCCTCTCTCTGAGAATGCAGGGAATGACCCATTTTTCTTGCCATATTTTATCGATCATACATTTAGCTTACTTTGCTTTGTGGAGCAAATCTGCATGGTCATCCGGTTGTAACTTTTTAATAACTCCATCAAGTATTTATTTAAAGCTCTACTCACTACACATGTCTGCTCCACGGCTGACTATGACAAAGTCTCTCCTATTATATCGATTAGTCAGAAAAGGCTGGATTATGTTGAAATAACAAAGAAATCCAAAATGTCTGTATCTATTGTGGGTTAGCTGGTGTTTTGGGCCATTTTGCCATAGGACCTAAACTGACAGAACAACCAAACCACCACTTTGATTATTGATAATGACGATGGCAGAACAAAATGCCCTGGGAGGTCTGCAGCAAAAACTGGCTCAAAAATAACATGTATCATCTCCTCTCTCTTCCACTGGGGGACCAAAAAGTACCGTGTTCTCTGGACCCATAAGGTGGAAACCAGAACCGCTTACAGACATCACTGACCATGACCATATGGTGTCAGTAACTTCGCAGCTCACCGCTGTTATTCTCTACACATGCAGAAGTGCAGATTTAAGATTTGGGCGACATTTATCCCCTGTCTACTAATTTTATTTCTTGTAAAAATCTATTACAAAAATAGCTGTTTGTGCTCTGCCATCCATATTATTTCCCTTTACTTAATCTTCAGTTTCCTTTTTCTGGGTATTATTAATCAAATACTTCACCCATGCTATAGAAGAGCCTGAGGTTAAAATGTGAAATTTTGACACATTTACTTTAAAATGCTATTTCAAGTTTTTCTTCATGAGAGTACTCAGAAAGTAATCAGCACTCTCAGTCTATTCCAGTAAATTATTCTGACAAATGGGGAGGGCTACCCAAGAGGAGATTTGAGGTGTGGAGGAAACAACTTTTGTTATTTATGTTTAAGGGGAAGAAGAAGCAGTTCATTATTTAAAAAAAATATTTTTATAATTTATAATAATTTATACATTATTTATAATTTAAAATAATGTATAAATTATTATAATTTATGTTTTTAAAAAATCTTCCTTCATTCAAAGTTTTGATCGCTAGTATCATGATTTATTTACACAAGATCATCCAATAGTGATTTTCACATAGAACGTGGTCTCCACTTTTCAGGTAATCTTACATTGACACTCTGATTAATAATGTTTGAAAAGACCAGCAGAAGAAAAATATAATTTTTTTTTGCAAAGACTTCTCCCCTGTGAAATCATCATTACTACAGTACTCTAAAGTACCGAGCACACTTTCCATAGACAGATTTACATTTCATTCTCACAGTTTTACAAGTATGTGTTATTTTCTCAAATTTTGAAATGGAGAAACAGATTCTAAGGTATAATTATTCCCACATGTCAGTGATAATAGTTGTCAGGAAATCTGCATGTTTTCTGAATATAAATCCACTGTTTTATCATCAATAGCCCATTTTGTATAATTCTTGAGCTCTGGAATATTACTTAGGATTCAGTTCACATAAAGATAACAACATCAAAAACAGAAGAGAAGGGTTTTTGTTTTTTGTTTGTTGGGGTTTTTTTGCAGTACTGGGGATTGAACTCATGACCTTGTGCTTGCCAGGCAGGTGCTTATGCCACTGAGCTATATCCCCGTCCCAGAGAAGGTTTTTTATGTATGCCTTTATTTGAAGGTGGGCAGCCTTGAGCCGCTCTGGTGAATCCATGGAATTATTAGTGACCAAGCTCCTCTTTTTCTTGCCATCCTAGGGTATGTTACACTCATCAGTATCACTTTGTGTTCCAGAAGGATTTCCACCTGCCACCTCCTGGTTGAGTGTTATACACGGGTAATTGGAGAATACTTCCGAAAAGCAGCCTGTCCAAACAAGAGACTCTTTTAAGCAATATTCTCTGACTCTCCCAAACGATTCCATCTGTGACTCATTTGGCTGCAACTTAGATGACCAAGCCTCGCTACAATATCAAGGCGGCAGGGAAGTCTGCAAAATGTCATGTTTAGTTCTGAGAGGCAATATGCTCCAGGTAAGACTCAAAGATTGCATAAGGAGGAAGAGAAAACTGAATTTTGAGTAGGAATATAAGTCTGCTACTTGATTTCAATCTGAATTCTTTTTTTCCATCCTCAAAATCAAGTCTGTAATAATTAGAGCACAGCTATGGATTGCCAATACTGCATTTTATCTGCTCTATGTTATACCCTTCCATAAATACCTTTTAAAGAAATGTGTCTTTCTATTACGAGAATAATAGAACTTTTCTTCCTGGAGGTTCAGTAATTGGATCTACTAAAATCAAATGGCAATAGGCAGATTAACAGGAGAAAGACATAAATTTATTACATGCATGGGGGCGTCGTAGAAAAGTGAGTACCTAATATCCAGTAAAACTTAGAAACTTGTATACCTCTTCCTAGGGGAGAGGGACAGGAGCAATGTGGGTAATTTTAGGAAAGTGTAAGTGGCTTGTAAGGGAGGTGCATGGGTCTGAAGAACCGATAGTAGTAGCCTGGGATAAAGTTTGCTTGGTCTTTGGTGTGGCTTGAACTCTTGTCTTTCCGCTGCCTGTGGTGGTCTCCCCTGGTTGGCGAGCTATTGGGAGCAGGGATCAGAACACTTGTATGTCTTCTGGGGGACCTGACTTTTAAGGTAGGTGGGACATCTTCACACCAAGTGCTTCCTTTCTGCTCTCCAGGAGCTGTCAGTGGAGGGGGGGCAAAGCATCATGCTTTGAAGTATCCTTGCCGGAACCCTGACCCTATCATCAGAATCAACAAAGTTGGTCACAATTTCTGTTATTATTCCTTCTCCTCTACCATGCCAGTTCTGCGTGTCTTTATTTTCCATAGATTAATCCATAGGTGCCGACTACATTCAGGCAGGTTAGGAACACTGGGACCGGAGCCTCTCCTGAGGGCACACAGCCCGCCACCCCCACCCTGCTGTGCTCACTCACTCATTAAATGCTGTGCTTTGGTTTGCTCAGTGATTCTAGGATGTTTTTTGAGCACTAAGGCCAGGAACTACACCAGGAAACTGAGGTTGTACCGGAAATCATACCATCGTTGTTGCAGATCTTGTATCCTTTTACAATGTGACAGAGAAAAATAAGCAACAAATATAAAAGAAATACTAGGAATGATACTTGTGAAGAAAAATGGAGCAGGCATGGGATAGGGGCTGGTAAGCGCAAGGTCGTGAGTTCAATTCCTGGTACTGGAAAAACAAAAAACAAAAAACAAAAAAACAACCAAAAGTGTGTACACGAGGGAAGGGCATTCCAAGCAGTGTGGGATGAAGGACTAACTCCTCTCAGACGCAGAACCTACACCAGTGACCAGTGGGTGAGTTTTCACTGATAGATCACTGTTATGGTTTATGTCTGTGTGTCCCCCCAAAGCCTCATGGGGCCATGGGGCAGGCTTTTAAAGTTTGATTATGGGTGTGAGAGCTACACCCGCCCTGGGGTGGATAGTTTGCATATGTAAGGGAGAGGAAGAGGGTGCTTCTGGCCATTCCACCCTGGTGTGTGTTTGTTGCTTTGCTGTGTTCTGCCACCCTGAGATGTAGCTCTCTGCCATGTGCCACTCTGCCATATAATCTGCCAAGTACGGACTGAAACCTCCATGAACTGTAAGCGAAATAAACTTTTCCTTCCTTAATTTTGGGCGTCAGGTATTTTGTCCCAGCAATGACAGAAAAGTAACCAAGACAATCACCTTATCACCAAAACATTCTGTTTACCTACCCATTAACTGTCTGAAAATTTCTCTTTAACTAGGCTCAGTGTACTTTTTAGGCTACCAGAATTATCCTCATTAGACTAATCCGTGGAGATTCAGACTCCCCTTTCTAGAACACCAATTGTCAATTACTACTTTTCACTGTGTCCTCCTCCTACCGTGTTTATGCTACCTCACTGGTCTTTTAAAATTCTGACACTGATTTTGCCCTCACCCAGAGCGTCTGCATCAACTTTCTATAAATCACTTCATGCTACTTTTCAAACGCTGATCTCCTGATTTTGGAATAAGGTTTGGGCTCTAGGAAAAAGTATAGTGAGCACCTCAAACTTTCTTTCTTTCATAAACAATACCTTATGCTTACTTTGAAATATTTATTTCCAGAGTGGGAGAAACCCTCTGATATAGGGGATATAGAGAAGAAAATCATTGGTCAGAATGATTGCCAGAGAACCACCGGGATCCTCTTATCATAGGCCTATATTTCTTCTTAAATAAAATGAGATTGTTATTTAGTACATTGATGTTATGTAGTAAATTGATCCTTGCTTAGCTCTCTATTTAAGGAAGATGCATTATGTTTAACTCCATGAATAAATGAATAAATAGGACATGGAACAAGTCGGTGGCTAAGATCCTCCACCAATTATGTCCCCACAAAGATTTCAGCTTGAACAGCTGTTCACTCACCGATCTTCCTTGACCAGAGATAGGAATGCCGCCTGAGAGGCTGGTTTTAGTATAATAATAAGGAAAACTGTGTTGAAGAAGGCAGGACAGAAACAGTTGTTTGAGTCTTCCTTTTTTGTAACACCAAGAAGTACAGTGTAAATGTCTCTTCCACTTGGGAGAGGGAGAAGAAGTTCATAGCAGGCCTTTGTCTCTAAACCCTGCACTAGAGAGAGCTCACCAGGAGCTCTTCAGGCCAGAACCCACGTCCAAACCTCTGGAAACACCTTAGCCAAGTGGCCCAGGGTCTGCCTTATCACCCCTCCTCAGCTGTAGGCAGAACATGGAGAAGACTCCGTGTGTGCAGATACGAGGCAGCAGTGGGCACCAGACCGGACGCTGCGGAGCACACACATACACAAAGCCTTATGAAGAAAGGGACTAAACATGAGCGTTTTCCATTCCCTCTGTGGAGATCAACCTTAGCCAAGAGGGACTTTGCTAGGAGGGTGATGGCATCACCTCTAATGCCACAGGCACGCCGGGTTTGTAGCGCTGGAGAACCCTGCAAGGCGCACAGAACCTGAGCCTGTTTGGGAAGCTGCTGGCTTAGTGCGCAATGGCACTGCCTATAAGAAAGCACGCAGGCTAGCCTGTACCCTCCCCAACCGAGGCTCTTGCTACATGGAGCCAGTCTTCAAACCTTGCCCACCTAGGGTCCTGTGATGCAGTCAGGATCTGCAAACAGCAAGTCCTGCAAGCCAAACCCTGCAGCCCAAATCCCACCAGACTCGTCAGTCACACAGTCTCCCAGCAAAGAAAGCCCAAAAGAGATGATCTCACGGCTGAATTTTGTCATGATTTTGAAGAAAAATTGTTTTCATGTTGTTTTGAAACACCAAGAGGGAAGCATTGCACACTCATTTTTATAAAGCCAGTGCTACCCTAACAGCAGACTCAGGCAGGGATACACCAAAAACAAAAACAGCAGCAGCAGCAACAGCAGCTGCAACAACACCACCACAGACCAATATCCTTAATGTGCAAGATGCTCAACGAAGATGTTAGCACACCGAATCCACTTACACATAGAAACGTGTATATACCATGAGCTGTGAGATTTATTCTACGGGTGATTCAGTGCATGCAAATCAGTGAATATAATATGGCACATCAACAGAATGAATGACAAAACCATATGAAAATTTCAGTAGATGCAGAGAAAGCATTCAATAAACTTCAACAAGCCTCCACCCAAAAACTTTTAGAACCGATAAATTCAGAAAGGTTACAGGACATTTAAAAAAATCAATGAATACAATTCAATAATTTTTATACCCCAGCCAAAATTGCTTAAAAGAGTCATCAAGAAAGCATCCCATTCATATATCTAAGGAACAGGTAAAATACCTCGAAGTAATTTTGCCCAATGAAGTAAATAATCTCTACAGTGCAATTTACAACACATGGCTGAAAGAAATTGAAAAGGACACATGTTTGTGCACACACACACAAAACAGAGTCCATGTTTAAGGACTGGAAAAACTAATGTTAAAACGCCAAAAGCAATCTGTAGATTCAGTGCAGTTCTTGTTAAATTAGCAGTGATATTCTACACAGAAGTTGAAAAAACAGCCCAAAATTTTTATGGAACCACAGTGGATCTTAAACAGGTAAAGCAATCTTGACTAAGAACAAAGCTGGAAGCATTAAAATATCTGTCTTAACAGACTACAAAGCTATACTCACCAAAACAGCATGATGCCAACATGAAAACAGACATCAGCAGTGGAACAAGACATAGATCCCAGAAACAAACCCAGACATTTACACCATCTGACTTTGAGAAAGGCATCAAAAATATACACTGGTCAAAGGAGAGCCATGTTGATAAACAGTGCTGGAAAAACTGCGTGTCCACATGCAGAAGAGAGACGCTTAGACCCTTCAGCATATTAAAAAATATGAACTCAAAATAGCTCAAAGGCTTACATGTAAGACCGGACACTCACATTTCAATTAGAAGAAAATAGAAGGGAAATGCTATAGGACGTTGGTCTGAGCAAAAGTTTTTGGATACAGCCCCCAAAGCAAAGGCAATAAAATCCAAAATTGACAAATGGGATCACAGCAAACTGTTATTTCTGGATAGCAAAGAAAGTGATCAGCAGAGTGAAAAGACAATATGCAGAATTTATCAAATGGGAGAAAATACTTGCAACCTCTTTGACATGGATTAATTTCCAGAGTCTATAAGGACCTCTAACAATAGCAAACAAACAAAATCAAGCAATCTGATAAAGTGGGTGAATTACTCAAGCAGACATTTCTCAAAAAAGACATATGAATGACTAAAATGTGTATGAAGATGTACTTAGTATTATCAACGTTATGAACCACCAGGAAAATGCAAATCAAACAACAGTGAAATGGCATCTCACCCTAGTTAGAGTGGCTAGAATGAATAGCCCAAAAGTTAACGAGAGGTGAGAAGGTACAGGAAGGGGAACTCTCACACACTGTCAGTGGAAATGTAAGTTAGTACAACTGGCATAGAAGATATCCTCCAAATAAAAATCTAGAGAAGGAACAAAGATATTACCCAACAATCTCACTACTGGATATATATCCAAAGAAAGTGAAATCAGTATATTAAATAAACATGTACACTCACAGGTTAATGCAGCACTATTCACCTAAGGCAACATATCAAGTCAACCCGGGGGTCTACCAGTTTATGAAGAAAATGTGGTATGCATGCAGAATGAAATATTATTCAACCATAAAAATGAAATTCTGTCAAATGTAGCACGTGGGTGGTAATGGGAGACATTGTATTAAGTGAAATAGGCCAGGCACCTCCACACAAATATCACATGTTCTCACTCACACGTGGAAGGCAAAGTTAAGAAGCAGAGAACAGAATAGCTGCCAGAGCCCGGGAACGGCGAGGGTGAAGCCAGGGAAGAAATTGAGGTGCAGTTAGAGTTGCTAGGAGAAATAACTTCTTACGTTCTACAGCTGAGCACAGGCAGATAACTATGGTTGGTAGCAATTACTTCAAAATAGTTAATAGGAATTTGAATTTTCTCTGTACAAAGAAATAAGTCGGAAATGATATAGGTGCCAATGACTGTGATCTGGTCAATCACATTATGTCTAGTGCTACCTAGACATTCACAAATGCTTTTGTTTGCAAACAATTTCATTTGCAAACAGAAGCATTTGGCAAAATTCTGTTTTTGTTTGCAAACTCTGCATCTGGTGACAAACGTCACCATGGCCATCTCTTCCACACAAATACCATCGTGGCCATCTTTTCCAAAACTAAATTAAGTTCACGAACCGAGGTACCACTATATATGTGTTAAAATGCCGTGCTGTAACCCTTGCATACAATTACTATGTGCCAATTAAAGTGCATTTATAAGAAATAGATGAATGCTCTTCTCCATAGCCTTTTGTGCTCTGATCCCTCATGATTTATCTGATGGTCGTCCAAAAACTTGAATTCACATTATCTCTCCCATAGCCTAGTGACAGCAGCTTCCGAAAAATAATCTTTCTGTTCCTGATGCCTAACTTATCTAAAGTACAAACGAGCTCATATTTAACACACCATTGATATGTTAGCCTTTGCTGGAGACCACTCCAAAACTTAGAGATTTAAAATAATGATTTATTTAGCAAAGACACTCTTGACAGAGCTACAGGACTCTTGTCTGAGCCAATTCTGGTAATTGCTGCTGACATCTCATGCATTTGAGGCCAACAGGCAGACCATTTGTGGCTGAATAACTTAGGGCAGCCTCACTGGCTGTCAGCTGGGGCCCCCAGAACCACTGGGCCTCATGCACTGGACACTTCCCACCGTGGTTTCAGAGCTTTAAGAGCAGAAATGAGAAAAGCCTCAATGTACATTTGTCATTCTTCCTAATGAGTCTTAGGCTAAAACTTGTCAAATATTCAAGCCTGGCTTTCAAGGGTAGAGAAACAGAGTCATGCTTTACCAAGAGGAGCTACAGAGTCTTTTATTGTGACATGCACGAATATTTATGCAGCTTAATTGAGAAATACCAAATCTGGAAGCAACCAACATATCCTACCGTTGGCAGGTGGAGAATGTTACTGTGGAAGGAGGGAATGTGGTGCAACAATAAAAACAAAATGAGTTATCAAACTATAAAAGAAGTGGAGGATTCGTAAATGCAAATTGCTCAACGAAAGAAGCCAGTCCAAAATATCCTTACGTATTATGACTCCAACTATATGACATTCTGAAAAAGGCAAAGTATGAAACCCAGTAAAGATCAAGGGATCAGGGATTTGGAAGAAAAGAGTGAAGAATAGGGAAATTTTAGGGCAGTGACACTGCTCTGAGGATATTGTAATGCTGTGTGCATTTATCAAAATCCACAGGACATGCATTATGGAGTGAACGCTAATGAAAACTACTGACTTTAGGTTACAGAGAGTCAACGCTGGTTCATCAGTTATAAACAATGTCTGACAGCAACGCAAGCTAGTAAAAGTAGAGGCGGTGTGTTCTGAGGCCTGAGGGAAGGATAAGTTTATGGAAAAATCGCTATCATTTTTGCACAAATTTTTATAAACTTAAAATGTTTCACAAAATCTATTTTTAAAGCAGTGAGACTCAGGCCAGGGATACAGCTCAGTGGCACAGCACCTGCCTGGCAAGCACAAGGTCATGAGTTTGATTCCTGGTACAAAAAAAAAAAAAAGAGGGAAGTCTCAAGGAGCATAATATTGAGAATAAATGCTGATTACTTATATAATCTACTTTAGCCCGTAAAAGCATTCACAGATGCCAACCCTAACTTTCTCCAGTTATCTCTTCTTGCCACCGGGTCCAGAGACCTAGAAACTTCTGAGTGCATTTCTGTGGATTTTCCTCCCACAGGTGGGAAACTCCAACCTCCTGTTTTCTGCACATCAAAGTTCTTTTCATTTCTTAAGCAAACTCCCATACTTTTTCCATGAACACTTTGAGCATCTTCTGGCTTAAAGCAATCTCTTCTTCCTCTGCATTCTGGCAACCTCCCTTACGTGCTCTTTATTCTGGTTGGCCTTTTATGAACATCTTCTCATGTTTCTGTGGTCTTTGAGGGTCAGTTCCTTCTTGATTCTTTTTGATTCCACTGTGATGCTGAGCACAGTGCAAGAAATATAACTGGACTTCATTGGACAGTGATGGAGACAGTCACTAAGTGCAGAAGGGTGTGGCAATTAAGTTATGAATGTCTTGGGTTTTGGCCTTTTTCTCTAGAGTTTGGACTTTCTAGCCTTCCCTCACTAATGGTACCAATGCCATTTTATTCTTAAAATATAAAAAATAGCATGGACAAACAGTTGTTACATGACACAAATGATAACAGCAGCAAATGGGCTCATGTAAAGTATATGCAGAAGGGGAATGAATCCATTGACTATAAAGAACATCACACTTCACTTGTGACTTATAAAGGAAGACACATAAATTATTCATTATTAGAATCCACAAATTTCTAGTGTACTTGACAATGCTCATCTTATCAACACAGCATTAGGCGTAGTTTCAGGAGAGTGAATTTGGTGGTGAATTTATCAAAATCCACAGGACGTGCATTACAGAGTGAACGCTATTTTGGATTGTGCTTTTCTTTATTACTATGAGAATTAGGAAAATGAGGATATGAGTTTCCTCATTTTGGATTGCGCTTTTCTTTATTACTATGAGAATTAGAAAAATGAGGATGTGAGTTTCTCATTTTAATTGATAAGCAGATCACTTTCTGCCAAGTATGGACTGTTCAGGGCCCAAGGTCTGCTCCATTTCTCAACATCCTATCCATG
This sequence comes from Chinchilla lanigera, assembly GCF_000276665.1. Lineage (NCBI taxonomy): Eukaryota > Metazoa > Chordata > Mammalia > Rodentia > Chinchillidae > Chinchilla > Chinchilla lanigera. The sequence goes on along the minus strand of NW_004955427.1, from coordinate 6,562,012 downwards.
CAACTGAAATAAAATGATTAATTCGTCCCTTAAGCCTAGGATCTGTGTTTAACAGGCACATTGAGAAGGGAAGTGAAGATCAGTTTCATGGATGAAACCCAGAAGATGCTGGCTCCTTCCCTTCAGGAAGGTTCCCATGTCTTAGCCTCAGGTGGACATGACAGACAAGGGAAAGTGTGGCTCATGATGTGGCTGTAGTTTTAATCTGGTAATAACTGATGTGACTGAAGGGAAATCTAATGTTAAATTAGTTGAGAAATACACAGCAACATAAGCAGAGTTGCCTTTACTCCATGTTACACACCTGAGAGGAAAAGAGTGGGGACCCAGTGGCGCCACCCTGGGGATGGAGCAGCCTGTGGTGAACCCCAGGGGGACAGCTTCACTGATGAGGCCTCTTTCCTCCCCCAAAGTAGCTAATAGCTTCACATAAAGCCCTGGTCGCTGCAGGACAGATTTCATTGTACAAATATTTCTAGGGTTGTTCTCAGTGACTACTGTTTGTTTGTATAAGGATCATCAAAAATGCAGTAAAGTATATACATAAGACTAAGATAACTAGAGAAAAAGTAGCAAAAAATAATCCATAGTAATACTATTGTAGGCAAGGTCTGCAAGGGAAAATATTTAATATAGGATGCATAATTTATAAGATTATTTTATAACAGTCACCCAAAGAGTCAAATGCAAAAGAGTGCAGGAGATCTGTCCACACACTGGAGACCTAAAGAATCTAGCTGACAGCCTGGATCCCACAGCAATGTCCTGCATGAATCCAGCTAAAGACCTAGAGCCCATAAGAATGCCTCCCACAAGTCCAGCTGGAGGCCAGGGGCCCACGACAATGTCTCCTGCAAGTCTGTTTCAAGGATCTGCGCTGGGAAGGCCCAAAGGTCAGTGGTGGAAGCTAGAAAGTCAGTGCCAGTGGGATGAAGGATCTGTGCCAGCAGGCTGAGGGATCTGTACTGGATCCAGGAAGTGACGCTCAAGGTAAGCATCAGAGCTCTCCCAAAAAGAACTCCCCCTCCCCCGCAAAGAAAACCATCCTCAGTGACAGCAAGGACCCAAGCTCCTCCAGTGATGAACTTGGGTTCATATCAGGAAAGCCAGCACAACAAGACTTCCCAGGCGTATCATTGGCAGCCCACATTCCCCTCCAGTTCTCTTTTTATACTGTTGGCAACAATCCTGAGGTGGGCCTTCCACACCCAGTGCCACACTGATTCGTTTCAGCTGGATGTTACAAGTTGACCATTAGTTAATCTACCACAAATGCATAAGATTCTTGGGTTAATGGAGGTGTCCCACAATGCAGTAAAAAATTAGAAGGACTGTGATATACATAGGCTCCAGTGGCTATCCATATCCTATATGACAGCTCTACCCAGTAGAGCAGATATATTCTCAAGGAACACAAGCCAAGTTAGAAGAAGCTGCACAGGTTCATCAGCACCACAACTTTTGGCTAAAAACATGCATTCCTATTGTTTGACCTCAGTGACAGAGCTCGAGGTCACAGATCCATGCCACTGCTATTGACAGCAGCACAGTCAACTGTACCCCCTTCCTCCTCCACACAGAACCTCCAGCCTTAGCGTGAAGAAAGACGCCATTCTCCATGTCCTGAATCACAATTTAAAATTTTACCTTATTTAGTTGTTTTCATTACTAAGTGGGGCAGGCTTTCGTGAGTAGCACATGAAAATCTCGCCAAAATGCCTGCATCTGCTCTTACTTCTCCTCATGCTACTGTCTGCCCCAAGATAATACATAACCCAGTATTTAAGCATAATAAATCAGGTGTAGTGCAATGAAGAGCTGATCTTGCAATGAGATCATCCTAGGTTTGAAAGTCAGTGCCTGACAACCACCAGAGTTTAACGTCCTTGAATCTCTTTGCCTGTAAAATGGGGCAGCAATATTTACCTCATCGAGTTGTTATAGGGGGTTACAGTGTGTAGGAAAGCACAGGTGATAAACAAATTTCCACACCTTTTGCCCTTTCCTTGCAAATCTCCGCTAGAAGAGTCTGCACTCCAAGAGGATGCCACACTTAAGGGGGCTGCAGCCCCAGACATCACTTTCCACCGGAAACAACTGATGGAAGGTCATTATCTGCTGCCGAACAGCAGCTCTTTTGATCACCACACACATGCTCCCTGGAGTGCGCTGTTAGCAGATAGCGATGCTGTATGGCCCACAATCTGGTGACCATTTCTCTGGAGAAGTGAGGAAACCAAATGGTCTGAACCAAAGCTGCCTGTTTGTGCAGAATATGGGCCTGGATGGGAACAAAGGTGAACAAACCCCAACTCCACCAATTCCAGCAAATTTATCTATTTACATAGCCCAGAACAGCAGTCACTGCAGTTAGACACCAACAAATATCCAAACATTTGGGTTTATCTTTAAATCTAATTGTAGGTTTACCTTGGTTTGTGAGTAT
>NW_004955427.1:6489384-6559171 GCF_000276665.1 Chinchilla lanigera | reverse complement strand
ACCCATGTTTATAGCAGCACAATTTGTTATAGCTAAATCTTGGAAACAACCCAGATGCCCATCCACTGATGAATGGATAAAAAAGTTGTGGTATTTCTATACAATGGAGTATTACTCAGCTATTAAAAAAGATAAACTTAAGGCTTTTGTAGGTAAATGGATGCAACTAGAGACCATACTCATAAGTGAAATAAATTGGACCCACATCTATAAGCATCATATTGTTTCCTTGGTGTAGGAACCTGAAAGACTAGGTATAACTGAAAACATACAATAGATGATAGGAAAGGGAAAGAATTTGCTCAAAGGAAGGAACGACTGGGATGAAGGAAAGAAGAAAAAAGAAAGAAGAAGGCAAAACATAAATATATGTATGAATAGCTCCCATGACTGTATTGCTATTGTCTGATGGTGTATTGAAATGAACAGTTAATGCTCACAGTGTTTTACGTTCTGATCGACTTTGTATGCTTGTGTCTGGTGGTCTGAGCCACTGATTTGAAGGTAACAATATGCAGTGAAATTACAATGGTGAACTCCTACCATCTTGTCTAGTGAAACTCTGTATTATCTCTAAGGTTTTATTGAAGAACTATTTTGTTATTCTCTTTAGTGGTTTGAGCAATCTTTCATTCTTACATCTGGTAATCTGAGCAATGTAGCTGAGGATAGTGATATGCAATGTAAAAACCACTGTTGATTTGTATTAATTTGTCTTGAGACCCTGTATCACTTTGAATGTTCTTGCTTTGATTTGTTTATGTTTGTGATACTGGTATGCTGCTACTGTTCTATTTTTTTGTTTGTTTGTGTCTCATGTACTACTCTCTTTAAAATAAAAAAATGGTTATAATACTGTAATATAGTACAAAATAAGAAGATTTAAAATTTAAAAAATAAATTAACCTCTACTTACCATTGAAAACCTTCATGGCTGGTGTGAGGAGGATGATTGGAGGGTTACATTGTAAGACAACTTTCACACCATCATCGGTATCTGTTGGCTCAATGGACTTTTTCTTTTCATGCAGTCTGAACAAGGAATCTGTCCCGTGACATTTGCTTTGCCTCCTTTCGAAGGTTTTGTGGAAATGTGACACTGCGTTGTCGTTAAACAAATTCATCGCTTGTACCGCTACAGGCTTTTTCATGCGGTGTTTTCTACAAAAGTTTGTACTATTTCCCATGTTGTATGCATATCCCTCATCTTATTTGAAGAGGGAGCTTCCTCCACCTTGTTCTTCTCCTCTTCAACAGTGAAATCTCCACAACCTCTTGCTGTTGGGAGAAGATCACCTACAATCCTGCAGCAAGAGAGGGAGATGATCATTGGTGCAGCTGTGATCATGTGATGCCTGGCGTCATGTACTGATAGGAGAAGATGATGCTTGTTTATCAAGTTAAAATTTGTTAGAAATGTTGGCTTTTCTTGCCCAACAAGTTACTGGCATCCAAGGTTTTACTGCACATCCTTAAAGTTGTTTTGCAAGTTTTTCTCCAGAAAACTTCTAGCGGCTCTGAGGATTTAAAGTATTGTCTGATTTTCTAATCTCTATTATTTGATCCAGCTGCTGGCCATGAAATTTTAGGTGAATCATAAGTGTGAGTCCTCTACTAGTCCTTCAAAGAAGCGGAGTGACCTTGGAGGCAAGGGTACCGCCTTTACAGTATGATGTGGTCCTCACTGTCCATCCGGATGGGGCCTACATCAGTGAAGCTGTAGTCCTCTCAGCTGAAAATGGGCCTAGTAATGCAGACCAGTAAAGGATGATTGAAGTTTGCGAATAAAAAATGCCCCTGTATAATTGATGCTCAATACTTTTTAAATACTTTTTTATATACACAAACTTCCTTAGTCTATTTTCTGGATATACATTCGGCAAAAACTCTTGCTCTGAACTTTTTGCCTGTTTCCTTTCTCTTCCAGACATTTTCCCCTTCTTCCATTGCTGGATTCTACCTCCACTAGCTCTGCTGCCATGTCAGAGAAGCAAGCGGTAAACAAGTGGCGGTGGAAATCTCTCTAATTCCAGAGTCTCCGGGCTCGGTGGTGGGACGGGGAAAGAATGGAGCCTTTCTAGGATGTTTGTGCCTTCTGGGAGACCACCGGTGGCCACCGACAAGACCGTTTTCTGGGCATCCACTGGGCTCCAGGTCCTGATTAGACTCCCTGAGGAACAGAGGAAAGAGACAGGGCACCTTCTCCCCGGAGGCTCTGCCTGGCAGCTGCTGGAGGCAACAGGGGAGGTAGAGTCGGAGGATGTCACACGGCAATCCATCCTACTCAGGAAAAGCTCATTTTAAGCTGGCAAGTAGTCTTTCTGTTAGCACAGAAACTATTCATTCTCGGAGTAAAGGAGTTGAGAGTTAACCAGATCCAGGGCACCCAGAGGACCTTGTAAATTACGGAGCTGCGAGCAATCTGGACCCTGCTGAGAGCAGCGGGACCTGCAGTCCAGCCGCAGAGCAGCACAGGAACCTGCTGTAAGCTGAGGGAAGGTACGCCTTGTAATTGCTCCACAGAGGACAAAACTCCAGGACGGCAGTTACAGTCAAGCTGCAGCGAAAGTCCTCCTATTGTCTTTACTTCAGGACGTTCTTTTTCGTTTGAGGACACTGTCTGATCAAAAGGAAAATCTATTTCACCAGCACGGCGTGGGGATGGCGATGGGCGGTGCAGGCAGACCGGGGAAGGCTCCGCAAGCTCTTGGTTAGCTCGGTATTGGGTCGGTCCCGTGCGTGGTCAGAGAAGGGCTCCGAAGAGCAGGCTGTTCCACTCAGCGCTAACCGGGAGCATGATTTCCCCTGTTGTCGCCATTATTTCTGAAACGCAGACTTGTAAAGGCTGATTCTTGTGCTTGCATTTAGGAAAGAAGCTGAGCCCTCCCACATCAGGGCACTGTGGACGGGTGTTCTTTTGCGAGTTTCACTCCCTGGGGTAATGAGATTCTTGTAGAAACTAAACTGAAGCTGGAAGGTTGCTCTGGGTGGGATATACGCCAGTCATTTCATACAAACCTGGAGGCGGGTGTGTGACAGGCATTTCTTATTACTTATAATAACTTTTATTACTGTGGCTCTTTTCTCCCAAGAATTTTCTGATTTCAGAGTACTTTAGAAGGCTACTGCTACTCATCACAGCTTATTTACTTAGAAATTGGGTAAAGTAATATGCAAATAAGCAATCTAAAGCCGTCTTTTAAAATTATACCGTATCCATGTTTCCATTATTACATTTTAAAATTGCCATTAGCAATTATGTTCCTGTTTCATTGAATTATATTCATTCACTTGAAAGGCAGATTTTTAAGGCTGTAATTTAAAATATTAAACACAATGCTTAGAAGCACCTTTAATGTAGGAGAAAATATTCCAGATTTGAGACAAAATTACCAGCTTATGTGTGACTTTATAAAATATTTATCTTATCAGCCTCAGTGTCCCTATCAATAAAGCAAGGATACTATCTCACGTTAATTATAAGGATTGAATGTGATCCAGTGAAAACATTGATAATAATTGTTTTCTTGGATAAAGAGCACAGAGTGATTAGTATCAACAGAATGGATGGGTAGTATTAAACAGAGGTTCATATGATAAGGGTTCAGGGGTGAACTTCAGGAAGCCCATGAGGCCCTGGAACAATATGAAAACCTTGTGTGCACATGTGTAGAACAGGACTCTCTGGGCTGCAAATGAGAGAAAATGAACTCTTTGCAGCTTACCTGAAAGGCAGCTTAAATAAACAACAGGTGGAAACCTGCGTATTTGGGGAACAGGTAGAACCTACGTCTGGTATTAAGCCTGCATGCTCACTCCAGCTGGTTGGTGGCTTGCTTTCTCCCTTGGGTGGGTGATATTCACTTTTTGTACAGCTGATGAACTTCTGCCCACTGGGGGCATGGACTCCAAAGAGTATAACATCTGCAATACAGAGGAACTGAAATTGATTTTCCTCTCCTCCCAAGTCAAAAGTCCTGGGAAAGGACACAGATGATTCTTGATCACAACCAACACCATGGCCAGAAGGCAGGGTGTCTACATGGTAGTTGTAACCCCTTGTAAGATGCAGAGAAGAAAAATTACTCCTGAAGAAGAAAATTTAGGTGTGGTTGCAGGGAGATAGAATCTGCACATGGGGAATGTTTTGTGCGAAGTCTTTCTCAGATGTTTTTGTTTTCACTTCCTACAGAAGAAACACATATTTATTGATTTAAAAATTTAAAGGAAGTTTACTGTTCTGTTGCAAAAGATATTTCCTAAAATACAGAAACCCACTATTTCTATAAATGTGTAGAAGATACGCATTTAACTCTCCTATTATACAAACTATGAAGTGTTATTAATAAACTCCACATAAGCACCAAATAAATCATTAATATTAAGCAAAGCATTAATATACCAATTGAATTTTTCCAAAAATCCTAAGATACAGTTCTCAGAGCATTCTGAAAAGTGAATACCTTTAGATTTCAATTTTATTCAGCAAATATTTGAATACTTATTTTATGCAAGATTGGAAATAATGTCAAAAAATATTTGACAACCTAGAGAAAATATCCTTAGTACCGCCAGTGCTTACTTTTTTCTGTCACCTAGGCCGATGTGTCCAATTGTGTTTTAAGCCCCAGTTTCTCTTTTTTAAAAATTTTGTGTTAAGGAGAAAAACACACACACACACACAAAAACTGCAAAGTCAAAAACAAAACAACAAAAACCTATAAACATGACACAGAATTTCAGAACAAGGTACAAGGAAATGAATAGCTGTTATATTACGTATTGTTATCTTCAGAGTAGTTGTTCAGGTCATCAGACACAGGCAAGGAAGATCAATAAAACAATTACGCATTAACTGTTCCTTTCAACAAACCAATAGAATTCAGTAGTATAATGATGCCAGCTATCTTGAGTGTATATAAAAAGCCCAGTCTCAGTGTTGTGTGCTGGTAGTTTTTAGTTGTGTTTGCCACTGAAAGCAGAACACTAGTATCAAATTGTTTTCCTTAAAGGCCTTCGTCATCACCCAAAGCAGCAATTTTGCCCAGTTCTAACTATTGCTAGATCGTTAAACATGATAGCATGAGAGACATTTTTGCCTCCTGATAAAACACGAAAGGAACTGTCTCTTAGTACCTGTAAGGGATGTTTGCCTAAATAGTTAACTATACTCACTCATGCAAATATAGCTACAAGTTCACAGAGAATACAGATGACAAACGGGTTGAGTATGGAATGAGGAGCAGGAATGGGGTGTTTGTCATGAGGAGGAGCCTGTAGTTCATGCCACAGGTATAGGCATTGAGGCTGCATGCTGGAGTTTTTGGAGAAGTGTGTAAATACAATAAAAATAACAGCAGCTTTTTGTAAGTGGATGGTAGGGACCAGACTGGGTTTCTAATGCTCAATTACTCATAATAACTCTGTGTGAGAGGTATTTTTGTCATTATTTTATAAATGAAGACCCCAAGACCTCAGAAAAAGTAAAGGACTTCCCCATGAGTAGTCAAGAATTCACGTATAGAGATTTCTCAGATCTAATGTCGTTCATTTCTGTGCTGTACAATAGCAAATTAGTTGAAAAGACTATTGCTTATGCTTCTCTAGTAAATTTCACTCATTTTCCTGGTTTGTCCTTGGCTTAGCCAGCATATACTATGTTTCATTGACTCAGAATGCCATCAAATGTAGACTCGGTGTTAGTTTATGTATCAGAAGAGAAAAAGTGCTATTGATAAAACTATGACACATAGTTTCATCCCTTAGACTTTTTATTTTCCATCTATTAGAAGAGCTCCTTTCATTTTGCTAAGAGATGGGGTCTCTGCTGCTCAGAATAAACCTGAACTCTGAGCTCAAGCAGTCTTCCGGCCTCAGCTTCCCTAGGAGCTGGGACTACAGGTATACACCACCGTGCGTGGTTAGATATCCACTGTAAATTATGTTACTTTTGTCTTAAGGAAAGTCAACCATATTAGTGAACTATGCTGGCTAAGGATTCCTAAAATTTCTTAACATCCAGAGTGTGAATTTTCCACACTGTTGTTCATCCAGGTCTATGTTTATTTGACTAGTTTCTTTTGTCTTACCAAAGGCCAATATATATTTGAAGCCATTAGTACTTGGCTCCTAAGTCAGTTTTACAATGACATAGAATTATTCTAGCTTTGAGTTTCATATGGAACTTGCACAAGTCACTTGATCCATGCTATTTTCACCTCCTACCACACTCATTTGTATCCTGCAGATTAAAGTGTCCTTGATTATCCTCCAGTTTGCTGAAATTTAATTTTACAAGTCTCCTCAGTGGAACTTGTGATATTTTCTGACAGAATAACACTTTCCTGACTGTTGAGAGACAAAGCAGGTGGTCATTAGGCAGAACTTGTTTCTCAATGACAGAGACATGTTAAAATGTAAGAAAGAAAAACACAGGCTTTCAGATTGCTGGTAGGTTAGAAAGTTTTGCTGGACATTCTCCCACATGGGAATAGACTCAGTTAGTAGAAGGCTGACATTTATATCCTCTTCTCACTCACTACGTGTCCTGTAACAATTTACTTCTTTCTCTGCTTTTCCCTCTTCTTTGGTCTATTTTTTCCTTTACTGAGTGTCTATCTTGATATTATTAAAGGTGTTTGGAAATCAGTAAAAAAAAATAAACACCATACCTTCATGATGCTTGAGTTTAGAAAAAGGAAAACTTTGGAGTAATTATAGGGTAAGAAGAAGGCCGTTTAGATGATGGGAATATCTCAAGTTAACAATGTTGACATAAAAATGTATGTGTCCTTACTATTGGTTTGGAAAGAACTTTACTGAACTCCAAATTATTTATATTTTATATTACTAAATTTTTGTGTGTGTGCGTGTAGAGTATGCTTTAAACTTAAAATGCAGAGGAAGGTATTTTCCATAGAATATCATGCACTCTTCAAGGTGAAGAAGAAAAATGGCTATTTAAAATCATGATCAGTGAAATGCAGAAAGGGCAATTTCATGGGAAATGAAGCGTTAATGAGGTTTATAAAATTATGTTGGTGATATTTCTCTAAGGTGTTGTTTGTAGCCCAGATGACCCTCCTACTGAGCACAGGAATTCTCGGTTAACTAAGTTGCCTTTGGAGTCCCTCTGCTTTCACTCAGGAGCGTTATGGTTGTTATTTTTTCTCCTTTAAATCCTCAGGGAATATATATCATCCCAGAATGTGCAGTCATTTTGAACTTGAAATATTTCCTTGGGTTCTTCATGGAAGAAAAAGAAGCCATTATTTCGTACAGGGAATATTTTTCCTCTACTTGGTATCCCGAGCTGAAGAGCGTATCATTTCTCAGCAACTTACACTTAAATGAATTGGTGGGCTGAGTATGATTAACCTCTATCCCTCCACAGCCACATATAGGAGTTTGCATTAATCAAATTAATAGTAAAGTGATTAAAAGTGTTAGCTTCTAAGTGGAGCATGTTAGTGGTATTAAACATTGAATTTGGAATGATTGTCCTGGTATATTAATTATAAACTGGCTCAAATGGCAGACAAAGTTCAAGGAAATGATACTCTAACAATGTGTTACTTTAATTTTGAAGATCTTGTAGAGATGGAATTATATGGCAAAGTATTTTCATATTAAACCATACCTTAATTTACAGTGATAATTCACAAATTCTTTAAATCCACTGTCACTGATTGTAACTGCAAAATTCTGTAATGCTGTGTATGAGTTGCATATTAAGACAACAGAAGATGGATTTGTTTACAAAATTGAATTTGTAATGTGCATAACAGAAAGCTCACGTCATTAGCTGTATCGGTCATCAGACAATTTATGTTATCCTCTATTTGGTGTGTTCCTAAGACTTGTATTAAGAGTGCAGAAGTGGGGCTGGGGATATAGCTCAGCGGCACAGCACCCGCCCGGCATGCGTGAGGTCCTGAGTTTGATTCCTGGTACCAAAAAACAAACAAAAAAACTAGTACAAAAGTGGAAAGAACGGTAAGAAAGCAACTGTGTTACACCTCGGTGTAAAAGTAAGCATGTGGTAAAATTGGCGGTTGTTTTGTTATTTTGTTCATCTAGTGACTTTTGGGTCAAAGAATTAGGTATCAAGCAGAAAAAGAATCTGAAAGCTCTCTCCCTTTGGACAGGAACTTGGGTAGAACACATAAAATTCTGGCTCTCTCATAGCTAATAAACAGTCCTAAAGGCAGAGGAAATCACAGTCTCAGTTGATGTGTCCAGTCCCATGCAGTAACCCACCACTTCAATCTTCATTGTGAGGAACGCTTTTGTTTTTCAACTTTGCTCTCACTAAACTTTGGGTACAGAAGTACACGCCGACTGCTTTTCCTTTTTCTCCATTTCCAGCTCATCCTTTCTGCCTGTAGCTTCAATCTTTTAGGATCTGAGCAGATGGGAAGAAGTGAAAAGAGCAAGGAGGTCGGAAAATTCTCACTTGCTGACGCCTTTAAGGGCTCTGGCCTGGGGAGATATTTACAGGAAACTGGTTTCATTTAATTATTGACACTTTTCCCAACAGAGCTGATCAGGTCACACAGTTGCACTAGGCAAGGATACGAGGGAAACAAGTGGCTGAATTGGAAGCGGTAATTTCAGCTCCGCTGTCCTTCCATCAATCTCCTGTACTGCCGCCTATGTGTACATTACTGTCAATTACAGTGGACAAGGGGAAAGATAAATGCAGATGAAATGAATAAACACGGCGGAGGAGGTACGGCGACCCTTTAACCTGTGGCAAACCTTGACACTAGTATCGGACATCAGGCCACACCTGACTTCAGCTGAAATTAGAAAACTTTATACCTGGAGAACATTTCCAGGAATAACCACAAACAGCGAGGCCAAGATTTTCACAAGGACTAATCTATTAGACTAGATCCAAGCAGCAAGTCAGCCGCTCTCAGATACTGTTTTCCCAGTGAGAAAAGATATCATTTGGAATTTTCATATAGTTTTTGAAAGAACCTATTTCTGTTATTACAGTTCCATCTTTTAACCCGCCCTCTCCATCAGATTGGGATCTCCGGTTCTGTAAGAATGTAAACTGTATGCAGTGGGACTCAGTTCAAGTTTTCGCTCGCTTCCAAGGGCCGTGTCTTCCCAGTCAAATCAGTTTACCTGCCCTCCAAGAATGCCTGGTGTTACTGCAGGACACAAAAAGACTCTGTCCCGGTGCTGGGGATTTAGCTCAGCGGCAAAGCGCCTGCCTGGCAAGCGCAAAGTCGTGAGTTCGGTTCCCGGTACCAGAGAAAAACCAAAAAAAAAAAAAAAAAAAAAAAGACTCTGTCCCGAACCCTTCGCCTCACATCACTGCCACCGCTGCTGTGTGGGGAACATGCCGGGTCATCAGACATGCAGAGCTTGCAGGGAAACTTGGTGAGGGACATCCCTCGCGTGGGTGAGTTTCGTGTCTCCTTCACAACTGTTTGCAATTTAAATAGTCCTACGCGTTTCATTTCTGGCCCTTTCCACTGTGCCTCTCTGCTGAGCAATTTTATAGGTCTGAAGAGCCGGTTCCCGAAATGTGAAAACATAAGGAAAAGGTTAATGAAAGCAGTGAGGAAACTTTTTAGATTTCTTTTAGCGTTGTTGCCTGTGATCTTTTAGATTCGTGTCTCGATTTAGTGCCTTGGCAACTGCATGCTTGCTGACTTGTCTGATTGTCCTAATGACCAAGAACATGAGTTACTGAAAACCTAATTAGGCCTTTTGAGCTGAGACTATTTTTTTAGGAGACTCTGACATTTAACGAGGAGTGTGTCGTGAGCGGAATATCTAAGCCGAACATAATTTCTAATTTGAGGGAAGGTATTGATGTGTAATTAGGTGGGCATTAGAGAGGGTGCAATTATACAAATCTGTCTTCAACGGTGAACTTTTGGAACCCTGTAAAAGGACAAACGCAGGCCAGAGTGAGGCAGGACATACCACACTCAGGCTGCCAACAGACTTGCACAGGATTTATATACTCCCAGACTTCTAAGCAGTCAGCAGGTGTTACTATAATGCTCCTACCAGAGTGTATTTACTAGCACATTGTGGGGGACGACCCAGGTAGTAAATGTCAGTCCCAGAAATTTCAGGGAAAGGAGAATGTTCTGAAAGCACTACAGGATTGATCACGGGGACGTGAATGAAATGCTCCTCAGCTGTGAAGTGGTTGTTCCTGTATTATCCGAGCTTAGAAGCAAAAGCGTGTACGAGTTAGCGGTGGTGGAGTAACAACTCAAAACCACGGTGGCCTAGAGCGACCATCAGGTATTAATGTGATTCCGTGGTCATCCGCGGTCATCTGCGAGACTTGGTCTGGACTAGGCGCAGGTGACCTTGGCTGGGGGTCTCGTGTGGCTGAGGTCGGCCTGGAGCTCTGCTCTAACTTGGTACAAGTGGTGCTGTGTCCCGCCCTCTTGGCCCCGGCCTGCTTCGTTTGTCCTTTCCGTGGTGAGGACAGAAGTAGAAAAGGGCAAGAAGAAACATGGTAGCTGGTCGAAGCCTAGATTTAAAACTAGCACAATCAGTTTGCTAGTTTTAAAATCATGTCCCACGCACATGATTTTATTGGTTCAGGAAAATGACACCGTCCAATCTTGTGACAAGCACGGGGGAAATACGCTCTTATCCTCTCACAGGAGGACCTGTAAAGTCACACTGTAAAGAGGATGGACGCTGGATAGCACAAAGACTCAGAAAACGAAGTCAACAACTGGGTTATAAAGAAGATGACTTTGCAAAAGATGCCTAATTAGGCATCTTCTGACACATGCATGGGGGCGGGGAGGAATGACTTATCCTGCAGTGGCTTCTTCCGGGGATAGAAGCAAAGCCTGTGTGGACTGGTGCTGAGGACAGCTGCCCGCTTCAGCACACACAGGCATCTCACAGCCAAAGCTCCTCAAACTGCAGCTATAAATGCACGCGCTTCACATCCCAGGACGCACCAAGCCGTAACTGAACAGCACACGGTGTTCATCCGAGTTTCTGTACCTCGGCTGTCCGGTTTGGTTTTTCATCCCTAAAGTGCAATACAAACTGTTTTGGTCAAGCCCATTTGACTTTGCTCCCAACCATGAGTTCTCCATTGAAACGAAAGCTTGGAAAAGTCATTTTAAATGAGAAGCTGAGAATCAAACTTCGTCTTCCCAACTTACTCACATATTCCCATCCTACCTCTGATAACAGAGGGTGGGCAAGATAATAGAGCTAAACCAACCCAGAGCTCTGGGATCTTAGCATGGTGCTGGGGAGCAACGAACACTATTAACAGCACCAATATGAAATTCACTCCTTCTGTGCTACAGGAACCCTGTAAAGCAAGCACTGCTTTCAGATCTACTCAGTTCTTTGAATATCGATCACATCCATTACTGGGATCAGGACAACAGAGCTGTAACGAGTGCTGTGGTGAAGCTGTGACATATACGTTTGATATTTTACTTATGTTATTGCTTTCAAGGACACCAAACAAATGACAGAATGATTGCACACCACCACTGCACGCACCCTTTTAATCACATTCCTCTGAAAACAGATTCACCGTTAGGAACATGGGGGGCGCAGATCAGTCGTTTGTGTGATGCTGTTGCCACTGTCACCAAGAACGCATCATCTTTTACACGGCTGGTCAGCATCTATTCAGGATGAAAAACCGAGCTCTTTAAAGTAAGAAAAATTGTAAGAATTTTTTTCTGTAAATAAACCTGTGAATGCTTAAAATATTGGTTTTCCCATTGAAATCGTATTTAATAACGTCATGATTGTTTTTCCATAGTAGGCTCTTTAAAAACTTGGAGTAGACAATACTCTTCAAGCAATGAATAAGGAACTGAGACAGGCATGACAGCACAACTTGCCCGTACTCTGGGAGGCTGAGGCAGGAGGATCACCAGTAAGAGCCCAGTCTGGACAAAAACTTAGTGATTTAGTGAGGTGTGTCTGAAAGAATAAAACAGAGGAAGAGATGTACTCCATGTTAAGGTCCTGGGTTCAATTCCCAGTAAAGCAAAAAAAAAAGAAAGAAAAATGAACTGACTTGTTATTACCAATACTGTAGAAGCCCCAAATTTCAGAAGAAACTTGGGTGTCGGTAAGAAATTTTTTACTTCTTAGATATAAATCTTTTCTTAATAGAAATATTCCATTTCCTTAGTAAGTCATTCCAGGGAAAATGCTGTGAGCCAAGTTTTAAGCAGTAACTATCTTCTTTAATGGATAATTTGGTTTTCCTTATTTACTGATCAGAATCCAAAAAACTTTACAGGGGTGTCTACATTCCAACTGTTATATCCGTGCAAATGAACTCAACTCTTATGTGAACCAGGCATTCAGTTTAAACTGCTAATTGAAGGTCAGCTTTCACCTGGCTTGCCTTGGAAAGCAGTACCCAAAGAGAGTGTTCGTGGGAAGAGTTCACGCTTTGACTACACAGCACCCAAAGAGTCCAGATCAAGGTGTGACCCTTCCTAAAGGCATACTTTTCTCAGAAGCTACCCTTCCTGGAAACTGTATGTTCTATGTTCTGATGATATGTTTCTTAAAGAACCTAGAAACTTGTTTTGCTGTGAAGGTGGCCCTGTCTGTTTCTTGGTTGTTACAGTTCATGGAATGAGGGTGCCTCACCCAGGGTCACTTCAGCTGCTGCTCTCTTCTCCCTGTTAGACTTAGCCATGCCTCCCACACACCAGGGTAAATATTCCACACGTCAGCTTTTCCGCCATGCAAATCCTCTGTCCTTTTGCCCAGGAAAATGGGATAAAATGTCCCTTTGTGCTCAGCCTGTGTTACCGATCAGTTTACGTGTGTGTGCATGGATCTATGTATTTAATCACAGAGCTTTTCTCCCATTCTGCTGCTTAGCCATTACAAGTAAAACTCCCCAGAGATGGCTAATAAAAAGAGACAGGGCAGAGAACTCAATAATGGGGTCTGCTGGGGGGACACTGTCCCTATCTATTCATTTTCCAATGAATATTTCTCCCTGTGAGAAGCATTAATGAGAAATGGATACAGCGTTTGGGGAAAATGTAGATCCGAGTGAAGGTGATGGATGGATGAAGACACAGTGCTATGGGAAAATGAGTTCAAGTTTTCTGTCTTCAGGTTTCTCTGTTGCAGTGCAATTTTCAAATAATTGCATTAACAAGTCTAGATAAGAAATACACATTTAATGGAAGAACTTTCTATTGTGATAATATGATTGCTGCAAAGCCCAACATAGTGCAGTGATTTCCGAAACGGTAGTGTTAGTTTGCATTTGATTCCTCAGACACAGAATTAAAAAGGCAACTAACATTTATATAATAATTATTTTTGAAGTAATTTCCAAATCTTTACTATCACATTACCTTGAATATGAATGCCATTAGTTAGCAGAAGAATGAGTAGCTTATCCAGTGCTAGTCTATCTTCTTTGAGGTCGTTCCCGAGCATAGCCCTTTTGTAATAGGGACAACAAGCAATGAAATGAACACAGCCTAAACTTTGAAAGTGAGGCATAAGTCACCCCTTAGCTCTCCTGTACCTGTGACAAGCTGTCTGCATCTTCTTCACCTGTGGAATGGGGATATCATCTTCTCTACCAGGATACTGAGAGAAATAATATGAAATGATGTAAATAATACATTAATATAGTGTTTGTCTCATTGTAGGCACTTAATGTATGATACAAAGTATGTGTGTTTAAAATGATATAGAATGTAAATATATTCTAATTAAGTGTGCAATACATTTAATCCACATATAACTTAAAATTATACAATATTATTTTATTATATAATTTAAGTATTTTGGAACAAGCTTTTCTCTATGGTAAGCCAGCTCGTGCATCGTATCATATTTTCTAGCTTTTTAAATTAGGAAAAGGAGTGTTTCACTAGAGGAATGTTGGGCCTATGTCTGACGGGGGCAAGGAGTAAGATCTGGTTTGATACCCAACGCATGAACTCCAGTCACGTGTGCCGTGGGGATATGAAGCTGGGTTTTCAGCTGTGGAGTGAAGGGTGTTTAGTACTATTTGCAACTTTTAATGATTAAATAAAATATGGATGTGCCTGGCACGTGGTGTGGGCTCAGAAATGTCCACCTCTGATGTACACAGCTAACTTTATCTTGCTCTGAAGGGAGCGCATTTCTCAGGAGGTTCACGCACAGGGAATTCCACATGGTGATCTGAGAGGTGCGCGGTTGGCGGTGGTGAAGGAATATGAAAATGTCTTCTCTGTGAAGTTCCTTGCGCAGTGGCACAGGGCGCTCACGGTAAGAGTGATCCTATCGCCGGAGACGCTATCAAACCAGCTCCTGGTGAAAGCTGGGAGTGAGCAAAGGTAAGCCGAGCTGACACAGCAAGCAGGCTGGGGAGGTTTGATACTTCTGCATTCCCTCTGCAGGGGGAAGGACACGCACAGCCGGGTTTGCACTCTTTATTATAAATAATCACGTTCTATAAACGAACATCCTATCGTAGACAAGACAGGAGAGCCGTGAGAGATTATGTGAAGACATATTTCATTTTTATTATCTTTTAGGCATAGACGGATATGTTAATCCATTTCCACATACAAGTTCTATAGTCACATATAGGGAGCGAACCTTGAACTGGCAAAGCCTGTCTCCTTTGCCAAAGAGTTAAACTGGAGATACAAAACCTCAGAAGTTGAAGACTGAATTATCTTCCTCCTGGTACCGCGGTGCACACGGTTGCCCTTAGCAAGCACGCATTCCTCTTTATCCGGCACTGATTCAATGAGAATAATGCCGTCCCTCCTTCTGGAAAATTTCTGCTCTTGGTCCAGAGCTCTGGATTTCTTTCTAGGTTCTGACAACTGTTTTGGGGACTTAGTTAAGCACTGCAAACGAAGGAAATCTGTAACCGTAGTATAACCCTGTCTTTCTATCGCCCTGTTGCTTCTTTCTGCAAACATATCTTAGGAGTAGAACTTTAAACTTTTGATCTCCCACAGCAAATGAAAAGAAGAAAATAAAATTAATATGGAAGTAATCTAATTTCACGTTAGTGTTCATGATTTATTGTGGAAAGCAGGTGTTTAAAACTTTTAGAATTTCTTTAACAAAATTCTAAAGAGAAAAAAACAGACCACAGTATTTACAGAGATAACAGAATGGCTTAGCCATGCAAAACGGTAACTTTGGTTTTTCCCCTTTTACTTTGGTTTCAATATTGACCATGATTCAATTTTTTTTCCTGCCAAATAAAACTTCAATAAATCAAAGTTTAGAGGCAAAATAATATATTTTCTCTTTTCCCATAATGTTTTATACAGCATTGAGTCTAATAGAATATTTTATGTATTTAATCCATACCAATGCACTACAGGAAGCTTTTATTAAACTGAGTCACTATCGCTCAGACAATAAATTGTTCACAAATGTACAATAACGTGTGTTTCTAAATAATGTAGAAGTGGCAAAACAGTTTCCCTAATCTCCATCTGGGTTTAATCTTCAATTAATTATTCATTGCCTTCATACATTTTTATTCCATGAGTCTAAAAAACAAACACCAGTTTTCCTCTCAAAGAACATGGTTCTGTAACTGGAAATCTAATGTTCATTTTTTTTCAGTTAAAGTTATATAAGTTCTGGGACAAAAATGGCTGTGCAGTATTCTCCCAGAAACCAGGCATCTGCCTGAAAGAGCGAAGTTTAGAAGTCTAGTCACAAGGAGCTATTGGACCATATCCAGTCTACTTCAAAAAGTCGCCATTTATACTACCACCTTAAAAAGTCCTCAAGCATAAAACATGTTTATAAAGTTACAAATCTGAATGTAACTAAAGATACATAGACATTTTATTATTACACTCTCATGTACTGTTTGATAAATTATGTACCAGTTAAAAACACTAAATTATCTCAAGGTGCATTCAATATCTGTAGCGTAGTTAACAAAAACACACACGAAAAAAATATATATTCTATATTCTGTGGAAAATAACACAGCTTTGAATTAATGACCACTGTTAAAAATCTCCAATTCTGACTGATACCCTTTTTGAAAAGGAAACAGGTATAATTTTAAGGCAGTGGATAACCCAAAGGATTTAAGACCAATTTTTAATTACGGTGATTTATATCGTGATTGTGAAAATGGGAACGTTACTCATGATTTTTCCAGACCGTCTCTCACACGTAGGTTTGTTTTGTCCATTCACGAAAAACAATGTACTAACAGGTATCTAAAGATAAGTGTTACCCAAATTCTGTGTTAGGTCTTTTTCAGAAAAGGCAGAGTGTCAGTGTGGGAGTGTAGTGCTATCGTGCACGTGCGTCCGTGTGCGTCTGGATTTGTTAGCCAACTGCCGGCAGACACACAATCAGTTCAGGCACCGCTCATCAATCTGTCAGCCTCTCCCTCACTTGTGATAAAAATCAGTTTCTGAGTAGGGCAGTGTGTGTGTCCTGATCTTCACAAGCTGCTACCTTTGGGTTTTAGGTGCTTGTGAGAAAGTTCGGGGCATTGCCGATAGCAATCAGAATCAGAAATGTACCTGTTCAGATTATCCATATAAACAATTGAAATAAAAACATTACATTATACATCAGATTAACAGCAACTCCCAGAACAAAGCTTACAGTGTATAAAAATAGCTACGTAAAAAATTTACATAAAAGGCAAACCAAAAAGAAATCCTCAGTGCAGACATTTACAGAAAATAATTCAAACCAAACACAACGTATGACCTACTATCATGGCTGCCAAACTTGTTATTTTTTAAAATTTCATTTCATTGTTTTACTTGAGATAATTCTCTAAAATTCTGTGACAGCTTGGTAGAATGAACTGTTTAATACTTGAACCATGAAGTGCTGTCAATGTCTTTGTTTATATCTTAAATACAATCCACGTTCATGCTTCAATTGGTTTATATAGTTTTTTCTGTGAAATGATGAAAAAATATAATTAAGTTACCATAGCAATCATTTTCCACCAACAACAGATGCTTTGTACTAAAAGTGATAGGTCTTACTTCATGGGAGAAATCTCCTATTATCCTCCCTCTCCCCACCATAAACCCAGCCATTACTAATCACTTGCACAAATATTTTTTGGAATTGTTTTTTCTTTTAACATTGGTTAGATCATCATATGATCTATATAAGGTGTTTTGGAAAATGTTTCATTCCATTTTCTTCAATTTATAAAATACACTCCTCCCTCCAAACCATATTCTGTTCACGGGATTTACTTTTAAATTCATTTTTCTGGAGAAATCATTCAACCCAGTTTTGATGAAATCAGAAGGTAAAGTCTGCATTTGCAAAGGGCTAAGGAACAAACCCTGGAGACGGGAAAGTGTGAGGACGCTGGACACTTGGCCCCCGGGGGAGGCAGAACAGGAGAACAGACCCAGTTCTGACACTTTCTTTGGATCCAGCTTAAGATCTTGATTTGGAGATTTAAAAGATAGACTTCATTTTAATTGTTCTCTTTTTCTGCCCTGTGTACATCCTTTCAAATGCGAGTCTTTCCTACATCCCCGATTAGTACTGTGAGATTAACTTGGATGACCCACTCAGATTGTGACTTGTGGCTTATGTACGAGGCGCTCAAGGTGTAAAGCAGTTGTTGGGGCTTTTCTACCCCACTCTACAGTAAGTTATTTTTCAAGGACAAAGTAATTAATCCAAACTGCTCCTCTGCTTGGCCTAAGGGAACACAAACAGGAGCTCAAATTGCAACTGGCAAGGCCATGGAATCATGCAAATTTTGGGGGTTTTCTTTAAAAAAAAAAATCACACAAATAAAACTGTTACATATAAATATACATAATCTATGCAACATTTGCACGTATATTATATATATTTACATGCACATAGATATTTGCATATAGGAGAGATCAAAATATAGAATGAATGTCAAATTTTAAAAACTTTATTACAGTAAAAGTAGCATCTGCATTCAAGGTACTTTTGGTCACACTTCTCAAAGACACAAAAGACTTCCGGAAATGCTTCAGAAGTGCAGTAAAAATAGGGTGTGTTCGAGGAGATAGGGAGTGTTTGGCGGTGATTAATGGTAATGGATCTCTTACTGAAATACATTTTTAACAACTGAAATATTCACATAGTTTTGATCACAGGTACACACACGCATATGCATATACTTCCCAAGGAAGTGTGTGTCCGTAAACACACGCACTAGTGTGTCAGCCTGCTCTCTAAAATGATTTGGAAGGTAGTAGTGCAAACACACTCACATCTACCCCTTTCTTAAAGGACTTTTACTTTAAAAATTATCCCAACTGTTTTAAAAATAAATTTGAAATCCCAGCTCTGAGGGAGGCTGAGGCAAGAGGAAGGCAAGTTTGAGTTCCAAAAGGGCAAGTTCATGAGACTTTGACTGAAAATTAAAAGAAAGAAATTTAAAAATGGCCACTGAAAAAGAAGAGTCTATTCTTACTGAAGCCAGATACCAATTCATAATATAAATTTTCTTCATTTCTTTCTACTCAGAGAAATTTTTGGCCTTAGCAAACAAAATGAAAATTGGATGCTAAAATCTCAAAAATGACTTTTATTACTCAGATGATTACTTTGGGGAGGCAAAGAGATGAGAAATTCCGTTCTTCTGAGAGCGCTATCTGAGTCATCAGAGCTCCCTCTGAAAAACCTCCCTCCCTGTTTTGGAAGCTGGAATTATAAAGCCCCTGGAGTCCCAGTTTTCCCTTTCATCTCCAAAGAGGCTCCCCATGTTCCCGGGAATCAGGTCTGTGAACCGCGTCCCGCCCACTTACCTGGACAGCATCGACGCTTTCTCTCTTAGGCTTCTGTTTTGTGATTGTTTTCTTCTAACTTTTTGTTTTCCTCTATGTTACCCAGGTCCTTGTTCACATGTTTTGAAGCAGTCCTACAAGACAATGACATCAACATCCTACTGACACGTGAACTGAAAACTTGAAGGCTCAAAGTCATGTGTCTCTTGAGAAGGAAATGTATTATAGGCTCCTTCCCAGGGCTGACAAATCCACACCCGTGAGTTGTGGCTTACGGAACACAATCCAGGAAACACCAGCTGTGGCATTCATACACAATAAGGGAAAAATAATAATAAATGGTTTGGAAAACGGTCCTCATATACTTATTTTAAAGTCACAGCTGGGTTGTTTCTCGATCTACTCTCAGAGAAGTAATTATTGTCATTTGATAGTCAATGTTTTCATTCCAGGAAAACATTTTCTGCAAAAATGCTCGGTGGGAGTTTCTTGAAGCTCTTTGCCCCTCTGGCGTTCCCCACCATGCATCGCAGGTGAACCGATGACCTGTGTCTATGTTTATGGATTGTTTTAGCAAATAAATCTAACACCAGATTATAAAGTCTTGGTTCATGACAGAACATGATGGTCAGGAGAAGCCAGAATGGCTCTGACAGGATGGTTCTCACCACACCAGGAGTATCAGCCTGCCTCCGATAGGGGCAGAGAACCTGGGGAAGGGGCTTCCAGCCTGTGTTAACAGGTGGTGCTTTGGGGGCCAGGAGTTTCAAAGCCAATGCCTTCCTGGCTGCTGGGGCTCTACAAATGCCTGGGCACCACCCTTTAAGAATGGAAATCAGGTTTTCTTATTACACAGGTAAGTTTCTTGATTGACAAATAATAAGTGTATTAACAAGACCGCATCAGCATATCCTCTCCCCTCCCGTCCCTCCCTTCTCCCTGCCTTTCCTCCCTCCATCTCTCGTTCTTCCCTTCTTTCTTCTCTCCATTCCTTTCTTCTCTTCCATTCTTCTCTTTTATAAGCAAAACAGGGACTACAGTAATGTAGGAATACTACAGTAAGGTTCACAACAGCATTGCCATATAGTTCCTAGTCATACTTTTACAAACTTAAGTCATATCGGATTTGCCTCTTGGTTAATAAACTGGGGTAGAGCATACCATTTTCCACTACAAGTGTCTCTACACTTTATGGAATTACTTCACTCGTTTTCTAAAAATCACAACTTTGTTAGAAAAAGCGTTGTAACAGACATGAGATATGTCCGGTGAGGTAAAGCCATGCGGCCTGTTCAAATGTGAATGTTCATTACAACAAGCGCAAGCTGAATTTAATTTGTGATTTAAAATGCTTAACTTAGCTTACACTACAACCTCTATCTTCATTCTGTGGCAGAAGAGCAACCTCAAATCTGCCAATGTGGTGAGCTCCTCTAATATATGGTAATATATTATGACACAGAAATGTTAAAATGTAAATGAAACACTGAGTTATAATGTATTATCACATAAATATTTTCTATCTTGTACTAAAATTGCACACTGTAGGAAAATAACTTCATTTTCATGTATATTTTTTCAGATATAGATATAAAACATTAAAATACACATTTATACATATACTGTATACATATGTACTCGTGGGTACATACAGGTGTATGTGTGTCTATATGCACACACATATGTGCATGTAGGTGAATATATATGCAGTTATTTAATGAGCTTAGGCAACAGTCACTGCAGAGCATTATAGTCTGTCATAGTCACTACTGGCCCTGCAAAGGTTAACCTGAATTTCCACAGAACAGTTTATGTAATTTATATATAAATGGAGTAACATCACATGTACTGACTGGAGTGTTTCTTTTACTGAAACTCACCCTTGTGCTCACGACATGCATGTGTAACGACACTTGCAGTTGTAGGAGTAAACCACTGTTCATCTGGCTGTTTGCCTGCTGATGGACACCTGGCTCTTTGCTCCCCTTGGGATTTCCATTAAATATAACTTAGACTTTGCGCATGTTACACAAATCTCGTATGCTCATACTTCCTTTCTTCCCTTAATAATTCTTTCTCCTCCATGTGCTTTGGTCTGCATGTTTTGTTTTCTTTTTCTTTTCCTTTTTTTTTTTTTTTTGATCTTTGTGAGACACGGTCTCGCTACGCAGTTCAGGCTGGCCTTGAGCTCACTTTATAGCCCAGGCTGGTCTTGAATGCACAACAATCCTCCTGCCTCAGCCTCCCGAGTGCTGGAATCACAGGCGTGTGCCACCACACCTGGCTCCTGGTCTGGGCATTTCCTATTGACCTGATTCCAATTTACTTCCCTTCGGTTCTTCAGTGACTGAACTACTGTTAAATCCACCCACTAAAGATTAAGTGCATAATATTACATTTTTCAGTTTCAAATTGTCAACTTGATTTTAAAATCTTTAAATGCATTTCAATTCTCTATTCCACTCAACTCTTTAGATCATCTTGAGCTTCATTTAGTATATTAGAATAATTCTAATTTCATCTGTTAAGTATAATAGCCACCCCCCATTCATCTGCTGTGCTGTCTACCTTTCCTCCTTATTACTGACTGTATTTTATTTCTCTTTGCATAGCCAATCGCTTGTAACTTTTCTTATATCAGGTATAAAAGCGCTGTAGAGGTTTCATACAATCTTACTGTGCATAAAGTCATCCCCTACCCCCGCTAAACAAACAGTTTGAGGGCAGTTCCCCAGCTCCATCAGGGGTTGCACTAGGTTGGGGCCCAGTCTGCTTCTGGCTTGCCCTTATTCTGAGGCCCAGCTCTTGCAGTCTTCTCATGGATTCTTCTTGTATCCCTTTCTTTTGTCCTAAAATACAGAAAAAGTCAGCCTTTTCCTCTACCATCTTAGCTCTTAGTTCGCTATCAGCGGAAGCCTCAAAATGTGGGAAATCTGCAGTGTTTTCCACTTCACCGTAAGCTCCTTGAGAATGAGTGCAGCTTTTTCTTTCTGTTTCACCCACGAAATAGAAAACGATGGGCTGCGGAGGATTCCAGAAGTACTTACTGTGCTAACGCGCGCGAACCTTCTGTACTGCACTTTGTACCTATGTCCTTCTCCTGGTCCTTACCCGCGTCCCTCAGCAGGAAGAACACACAAACCCGCTGCCTTTTCGGAGAGGCGCAACACAGAGAACCATGAACTGAACTGACAGAACTTTAGCACCGGCTTATTCCGAACTTTTCAGATAGTGCTGCACAAAACTGATGCAAAACGCACTTTGATTATTCTACTAACCACACAGTCTAGTAACCGTTCCACCGGCCGTCTACTCTAATTTTATAAATCACTAAGATACTGCAGCAATACAAGACAATCCCTAGAGCTGCTTCTCTGCTAGCTTCCTCTCACCCCTCCTCCTTTTCCTCTCTTCTCCCCATTCATTTTGTGTCTATTTCTGCTTTTGCTACATCTCTTTTTCTTTCTGCCTGAGTCTTTTTTCTCTCAGACTCATGTCCGAACCATCACCATTTGCCTCTGAAGTGAAAATGTTAACTGGAGGCCACAGGGAAATGACTGATAAAAACTTTAACATTCTGTAGGCAAATACTAGAAAACAAAATAAAAATAAATAAATCAGCAATGTGGTAAGTCAAGGAAGCTCTTATCTTGTGAATTATAGTCTTGCTTTTCGATTGCTTTTTCAACCTGGCATCCGCTGTGTGGTACAAAGGAAGTCATTCTGAGCACATAAATGATTTTACAGCTTGGAAGTAGAGCATGGAGGGAGTTCTAGCTCCAGGAGTGATAAAAATTATATTTTATTAGCACTTACATTTCTGATAATTATAAACCCCTAAAAGTACAAATAAACTATTTGACTGTATATAAGAAGGACAAAGAGAAAGGAGACACTGAAGGACATTTCTGCACGGCCTCTCCGCCGAGGGTGCTCCGCAGCTGGAAAGTGCGTGCTAGCGGGAATGAAAGCTGGAATGGGGGCAAAGGTTCATGGAAAGGAAGGAGCGCCTCTCCCCAGGTCTGTACAAGCCGCGGTCCTTTCTGTGGACAACCGCTAAGCTCCATTTGTGTGTAAAATTTTCAAAGAGCCCAGCACAAAGCTGTTGGGGCTGGAGGACTTAAAATGCCCTATGTTGAGCTTGACCAAATCAGAGGTCCTAAGCAAGCACATCAGCCTTTGTATTACAACCCACAAAAAGCTGAGAAGACCATATGTCAGGACTAAGTATTCCTCCTCAGGCAGTTGTACAATGTAAAATTAACTTGCACAATATCAAGGTGAAAGTCATTCATTGTTAGGGGGAAATAAGGGGGAAAAGTCTGTATCTTGGGAATGTAACACGGTCTAGGCTTTCCAGTATCCCACCCAACATAGCACACAAGGAAAAGATCAGATGGCACGTGAAGACTTTCAACCAGTTATTACCACACCTTATCCCTGACTTAGAAGAAAATATGGCAATAACAGGAAAACTGAGGACAAGCCAGGCAGCAAAAAAAGAAAAAGAAATAGAAAGTTCTGTTACTGAAAACTACAGTATTGGGGCTGGGGATTTAGCTCAGCAGCACAGCGCCTGCCTGGCAAGCGCAAGGTCGTGAGTTCAATTCCTGATACCAGAAAAAAAACAAAAAAACGCCCCCCCAAAAAATCTACAGCATTAAAGCAAACAATTCACAAAGTGCTCTGAATGTCAAGTTGGAAGTGGAAGAGAAAAGTATCAGTGAATCTAAGAACAGAAATATAAATTATGCATTCAGAACAATAAAAGATAACAATATCAATCAATTAATCTTTAGTGGACTGTGGTAAATGTTTAGCAGTCTGATACATGTGTAATTGGAGTCCTGGTAGAAGAAAAAGAGAACGGGACAGAAAAACACTGTGAACAACAAAAGTACTCCAAAATATGATGAATTCCATTAAAAGGTGCAGACTGAAAAATGCCCAGAAAGTTCACAGCAAGAAACAGCAACACACACCTGAGCATCTCATACTCAAACTAATCAAAAGTGAATATAAAGAGAAATCTTTGAAAATTGCCACAGAAAATTTTCTCAGGGGCACAATGACATAAAAATTGAAACAAAAAAAAAACCCCAGTAATCATGAGCACAAAAATAAATGCAATTGAAAGATTTGATAATTGAATTGAAAGAAGAAGGCACAATATGCCATAAGAAACAGGGTGCTATTTTTCAATTCCCATCTGTTTACTTTCTAGGTGAACACAATCATGTAAAATTTGAAGGTGACTGATGTGATCTCATAATGTTTTTCAAAACGAGGGAGCGGTACTGAAAAAAGGGAGCGACTAGAATTCAACTTGGGAAGTGGTGGTTCTCAGCATACATCACATCATCTTTCACCATATCTGTACAGCTAAAACCCTGCTGAAAATACGACTGCTCAGATTTTAGAACTGTAAAATAAAGGTTGTTGAGTGTCATATGAGATCTGGAATGTATTTACAGGATTCATTTGTATTTACAGATACTTTCAAATTGATTATTTTGATTTTAAAGCATATAAAATGATAGGAAGCAATACAATACTTAGTGAATAAGGGTGAAACGTAAACTCCCTCCCTTTTTTTCTTAATCCTGCTCTTCAAAGTAGTCTGCTAACACTCAGATGCCTTAATGTGTCAGACACTGTCATAAGGCCTTATAGATGTTAAAACGTTTTATCCTTGTAACATCTCTATTTTACACAGGACTAACAATAACCTTGCCTTAGACACATGGCCGGTAAGTACCAAAGGCAGACTCCAACTCCAGCCATCTGGCTCCCGTCTCTGCTCACTCACTGAGTCACCAGCTCTACGATGTGTTAAGCTGTTAACCACTCTGGGATCCACTCAACAGAAACACTCGCTGCTGGTGGGGCGGGGCGGGTGGGGCGACGGCTATTCACTGAGGGCATAGAAGGCTTGCACGCATTAGATCCTGAACGTCTCCATTTTAGTTACTAAGAGTCCCCTCTGCCTAGCAGGGAAATACATCTAAAAATTATCCTGGATATGTCTGTATTTGTTTTGAGACTAATGTGGTAAAACATAAATATAATGTTATCCGATGATTTTCTTTCTATAGCTAAGTTCATCGGTACAATTTAGCGATGCGTAACGATCACTGCACCTGTGCATACCTTAGTCCCTCTTTTCCCCGCCCCCTCCCCTCTCTTCAGGTCCTCCTCCCCTCCTATTACGAAGCTTTCTTTCCATTTTATCCTTTTTTTCTTCTTTTTTCTTTTCCCTCCCCCGCCCCAGCACAATATCCAGTGATTTTTGATTGTGGAAAATTTTAGAGATCTACAAGAACCGTACAGCTTAGAAGTTCATCAATAACTTCTAGATTATCTAAATCATTCCCTTTAGCAAAATAATTTTCAATCAGATTGATGTGAAGAACAAAGGCATTTAAAAATGGGTTAAATGTGGATGATGCTGGCTACTTCTCTTAAATTTTCTTTAACAGTGCCTCTTTTCAGTAACTTTAAATATCAGTGAAAATTTGGACCACAGAATCATAAACTAATGTGGGGAGGAGCCCTAGTGGTGCCCTTCCAGTCCAGCGTGGGCAAACCCAGGGCGCGCATGGATCAGTGGACTGTTTGTGTCACTGAAAGCTCTAAAATGTTCGCTGTCACTGCTCCAGTGCAAAAAGTAGAGACAGGAGTTTTCGCCCGGAGGTCGGTAGGTCTGCGTTTTCACCTCGTGCGTCAGGTCTGAGCTGCAAGACCCTGGACAGGCCCCTCCTCGTGAGCTCACCTGTGAATATGGCACCTGGCAGGACCTACCTACAGGGCTGGCGCCAGGGTAAATGTGACAGAGTGTGTGAAAGCTCCAGGCAGGACACAGGTGCTCAACGAACTGAAGTCAGGGGTCTGCTGTCCAAGGTCACATATGAGGTGTGATCAAAATATCCAAAGACGTTTAAATTTAAAAAGTGATTACAAATACACATTGTCAATAATATACACTCCCTCAAAATACCGCATCTCACTCCAAACACACTTACCCTGGTTGCCACTTTCTGAAGTAGTTCTGAAAGTCCTCTTCTAGGTTTTTTTTTTTTTTAACTTTTTTTTTAATTGGCTAAACAGATTAACTCATTTTGGAAATATATTTTGAAAATATGCTTTGATCATTTTCACATATCCACTGTGACCTCTTGCCTTGGTCACCTTCCCACTACTTTCACACACTGCAGAGTTAATGTTTAAAAAGTTTGATAGAAAATAGAGTAAATGTAGCTGCCGAGTCCATTCAATGGAAAGGCAGGTTTGTAAAAACATCACAGTGTGTTCTCATCTATTTTATCTACTTCATTGGACCTGGCACTATGCAACTTCTAGACTTCCCTGCAAGTCAAAATAATTATGAAAGTTATACACTTTGAATTGATACTGGACATTAGGGCACGCAGGACATGGCAACTGAAGACACTCACAAAAGAGCACTTGCAGAACTGCTTCAGAAAGTGGCAAGAAAAATGGGGATGTGTGTTTGGAGGGATGGGGAATATTTTACAAGAGATTAATGGCAGTGTGTCTTTTACTATAGTGAATATTTTTTGTCTTTTTGAGACAGGGTCTTGCTATGCAGTTCAGGCTAGTCTTGAGTTCACTTTGTAGCCCAGGCTGGCCTCCAACTTACGATGATCCTCCTGCTTCAGCCTCCTGTGTGCTGGGATTACAGGTATGCACCACCATGCCCAACTCTAGAATGGAGTTTTTAAAAAATAATTTTTAAATATTCACCTTATGTCTTGGTCCTACCTCATAACTACCGAGCAGCACAGGAATTAAATGTGTTTCAGTTCCTCATTTTGGTTACTCCCGTAAGTGTAATGCCTCTAAAGTGCTAGTGTTGCTTTCAAATAACTTCTCAGAAGATTTAAAAACTTTTCTCATGAAATTTTCCAAACATATTCCTATGCTGAGTTATTTTGGGATAAAGGTAGGGGACTCCTCTGATGGCACTTGCAAAGGATGCCTTTAATTTAACAATAATTTCTTAGTGGGATGGAAGAAGTAGGAAAAGTTAAAGGTGGCAAGAATAGCACAGCCGATATATCACAACCTTGGGAGGTATTACTTAAAAAAAGGACAAATTTCAGTAGATTTTTATATGTGGAAAACAAAAAGAACTACTTAGAATAATTCACACATAATAAAGCTCATGATAATGCAAGCATGTGGATTACAAAATAAGAACTCTGCTAGGAGAGTGTGAGGAATCCTTACCTTTTTCTAGTAATACAGCTGATTGCTAATTTATGGCATGCCCTACTGATACCATAGGCCACCACCAGGACACTGGGCATTCAGCACAAGGACTCTGACAGCTGCAGGCGCCACCTTCAGCAGACTGGCCACTGGCACCTGTGCAGGCCACTGCAGTCGTGTTCCAGGCAAAGTTAATTTTTCCCTTTCTCTGCTTGCACATGTTAGCAACGTGAGTCTTCTCTGGGGCTCAACTTAAAAGTTTGAAGTGGGAAGGGCAGCTCTAATCCCTGCTGACAATGGTCAAAGATGGCTTGATTTGAGGAAAGAAATGGAGAATACCTAGTTGGCCTTATTACTACAGTTTTTAGTTTAATACCCTTAGAATTTCTAAGCTTCCACAATGAAATCTGACAGTAAGTAAAATTCAGATGTCCTCAGTAAAGATCAGAAAATAGCTCTTGTATCTTAGCAAGTAATGAAGACGGGTAAAAGATTCATGCAGTAGGTTAAAGACAGAATGATCAAAACAAATGTACCAATACTGCATACGTACTGCATCATGGGTGTGTTCCCTTACGAGGCGTAAGGCTGGAGGAGCCAGCCGTGGGGGGGCACACCTGTACACCGGCGCTTGGGAGGCTGAGGCAGGAGGACCAAAGCAAGTTCAAGGCCAGCCTGAAATACATAGTGAGATCCTGCCTCAAAAAAACAAGCAAAAAACAAAATGAAAAGGTGGACAAACCGAACAAACTGCTGGGGGCAGAAAAGAGCCTAGCTCAAGGCAGGCTGGCAGGAAACAGAACGTTGCTATTTTTCCTTTACCTTCAACATGGTATGTAAAAGTGGTTTTTTAAAGAATAAAAAGACTGTATTTTGCCAAAAACTCTTTCTTTCCTCTGAAACTCTCAGGGCACATGCAGCCGTAGAGTCAGCGGGCCACGGACGGCTCTCCGCTCAGTGGCCAATGATCCTATAATTAACTACGAGGAATCTGGCATCGGCACATTATCCTATTTCCCCTCTAGTCTATTATTGATGATTTGACAGAATAATGGATCATTTTCTTCCTTCTGGCTGCCTGCCAGACTATGAATACGGAAAAAGAAAGACGCTCAACCTTCACGGATTAGCCTGTTCTAATGCAAGCGGAGAGACTACCTCGGCCCTGGGCCTATGATCATAAACCTTCCTAGGACTATGGTATTATATTAAATGCCAGCAAATAATCAAATTCAGAGCTGAAATTTTAATTCCTAGGAAGTTCTAGTAAGACAGAAAAATACATATGAAAATATATAAGATTTGGATAAAATACTAATGATAGCTTGGGCAGGTTAATCCCTCTGCTACAGAGAAGCTATGGAATGAGGTGAACTGCATATGCCTCATTACACTGCGGAGAACTAGAATACCTAGAGAAAATGAAAGAAAAAGAAAGGATGCTCATGGAGTGATAAATGATGAAATAATTAAAAATTTGCTATACACGGTCCTCCAGAATATCTTTCAATTTCTTCAGTGAGGCGTCCCTCCCTGCCAGGAGGACATTGATTAGATTTTAGAATATTGACTCAAGGATAAACTTCAAATAAAATCAACCTTCCTACAAGACCCTGTTCTATGGATCATGATACACAGATAAGAAGAGTTAAACACAGGCTGAATATGACAGTATCTTGAGGTTTCAATGTTATAGGAAGTCTTTGTAAGCTCTTCCACTCATTTTTTTTTGGAAGGGTACTGGAATAACAGAGTATTATAGGAAGCAAAATTCTTGTATGATATTTGTGATTTCTGAATCATCTTAAAATTACACAATAATCTTCATGAAATCAATATTCTGCTCTAAAGTTACAAACAGAAATCTCTTGGTAAGTTTCCAAAGTTCACACACTGCATTTTGTCAGATCACAAATATCTCCGCTTGATCACAGCTCAGTGATAACAAGTACGGGGCAAATGTCTCTTCAGCACAATCAACCCGGACATTACGGTTTCAATAAACTGAAGAAGTTCAGGGCTACATCACGCTGCCTTTCCACTTTCCCTTTATCTTCAACTCTTTGTATCTCAAATAGTGACATTTACCTTCTAAGGAGCTGAAAATAATGCTTAGAGGACAGAACAGAGAGAAAGAGAAAAAAGAAACAATAAAAAATAACCACTGACTAACCTCTTATTCCCTACCGCCCTTCTACCTGTTAACCAACTAGAGCGGAATGAACTCAGACAATTTATGTCTTTCGCTGAATGCTGTCACTTAACACCCAACAGCCATGGGACACAATCAGTACATATTATCACTATCAAAACTATCTCCAGTTTCAAAAAACTTTCTTTGAGAATTTGTACAGGTTAAAGCAGCAAAAGTCGTGAGTCCTCCTTCTCTGATGAATGTACCTCATCACAGTGAGAAAACAGAAGTGCTATCTACTTCTTGCTGGAGTTCTCCACGTCTGAAATACGCAGAGCTCCTAACAGTGGAATAGGGGTACCCTCTAGCTGAGTGCCACTAAGGCTACCAACAAATATATTCTTACATGGTACTGAGGAGTAAAAAATGTTTCACATTTCTCTGCAATAACTTTGAAAATCACCAAAGTGAAGAACTTTCCCTAAGTGTTGCTAAGACCTCCCTGCTTTGCTAGCTGTTTCATAGTAACACGGCCACAGAAATCTTTCTTGAAAACTCCTACTATGGATGTGCACTCACTCAGGACAAGTGGCTTACGGGGTTAAGAACACTAACTCATGCTGCAAAAATGACAGTTTATTTCAGAGAGTACAGGCAAAGAACAGCTCATCAGGAGTGCCAAGCACACAGCAAAAGTGAAGCACTCTGAACATTCCCAATGAAAACCCTGGGTGCTGGGGACGAGCGTGGGAGTTTATTACGTCGATCACCAATAATGTTGACACTATCAAAGTTGGTGAACTTCTCAATTAAATAACAGTTATTTAGATTAGCGCTCGTGTCAGATGGCAAACAGTGCACTTATGAGAAAACTGAAAGGAAATGCTTGAGGCCTTAACCTAATGACTTCATGCATGTAAGTGTCCAATATATACTGACCCATAACTGCAATTGGGGTCACCATATGGCAACAACTAATGAAGTAACACACATGTGCACACAGACATACATGAGCACACTTCTTGTATTCATGAAAGGACAAATGGTGAGATGCTGGCCACGTGGATGTTATGATTAAGATGCTGGAGGTGTCTCAATAACTTAATACTCAGTTGGTTATCATGTAGAAGCCCACAGTATTTTTGAGCTGAGTTTTCAGTACACAGGGATATTTTATTTTTAATTTTTTAAGAAACTAAATTATTTGGGGATGTTACAAATTCTAGTACAATGAAAATATCCTAGAGTTCAAGCTGTTAGATTTGTGGCTTACCATGGATTATAAGAGGAGGACACGATTTAAGCAATTTGTACACATAGAGGGAGAATTTCCATGGATGTACAATTCCTCTGGCAACTCTTTGTGTTTTCTTTCACTTACACGTATAGGCCAGTGGTGGCAAACATCAGCACCTGTGCCATAGCGGGCTGTCTGTATCATTGAAAGCTCTAAAAGATTTTCCAACCCTGAGGGCAGGGGTCTAAATTTTCAACAGACACCAAGAATAAAGTCATACATGATATATCTGTAGGTAAAATGTTCATTGAGAACAAGAACATGTGTTGCCAGGCACAATGGTTAATTTTATGTGTCAACTTGACTGGGACATGTGGTGCCCGGACATTTGGCCAAACACTACTGTGACTCTGTCTATGGACGTGTTTCTGGGTGAGACAAACACTTGAATAGGTACACACACTGCCTTCCCTATGGTTGCGGGCCCATTCAGTCAGTGACAGTCAGAATAAGACGAAAAGGCTCAGAAGAGAACTTTTCCGGCCCCTCCATCTGATCCGGAGGGCTTTTTCCTTATTTGTCTTTCCGGTTTGTAGACTTAGATTAGACACTGGCTCTTCCCAACACTCTGCTGTCGGATTTCAGGTACAGTTCACACTGCAGACGTGGACCGGAACCACACGTCAGCCTTGCAGAAGAGCTTGAGACTTCCCTGCCTCCGCAATCATGACAGGCATTTCCTTAGAAGTTTTTCCTTACACACACGCGCGCGCACGCACCCATAAACCTCATGCGGGGTTCCCTAGAGGCTCCCTAAAGCAGCAGGTGCTGGGGGGAACTGCTGACACCGAGTGGAGCGCTGAGGTCAAGTGTGACTGCGCCCCCTTGTGGGAATCAACGTCCTGTACACAAGTGGCAACAGAAAAAACTTTTCCATTTTTTTGCCTTATAGTAAAAAGAAGGGAAGTAGATTATTGTGAGAGAAAATGAGGCCTAGAAATGGAACATAAGGATTCTAAAATGGCATCCCCTTCAATCAGTAACAGTTCCGTGCCTCACAATCTTGTAACCTGAACAAAGTCGTTTCACTATTCTCTCTCAGAGTTTTAAAGGGGAAAGTATGACTATTGATAGTGGATATATTTCATAGACGCGCTATGAGAACAAAAGAGCTCAGTGCAGTTTCTACTGTCGCATGATTTAAATTCTGAGCTGTTGCTGCCCTTAGGTCGTGGCTCCATCCAAACACTGCTTCCCTGGAATTGGCACCTTTATATGGTGAGATCATGTACTCTGATTCCAGTCTGCTTTTTTTTGAATGTTAAATATTTGAGAGGTTGTTTCAGCCATTAAACTATAAAGTTATGGCCAAAGTTACTACTACCTGTGTATATCCTGCCGCAAAAATTAATTACTTCATTTAGAAGAAAAGGGGTTTAAAACCCATGCCTGAAAGCAGGAGTATGCCGTATGGTCACCAATGGAATGTTTAAAAATACAAACGCTAGTGCTTCACCCCTGACATTCACATCAGAATCTAGGCTGAGAAGAAAAAAAGCCATGAGAATGTTAAAGATCATCATTAGTCATCTAGATTTTCAGTATAAGCTATTAGATAATTTTTATGGTTCATTGTATATGTAATACTTTGTATTTCTAATCATTTTTATCTAACATCTAAAGTCCTTTAAAGGAGTCTTAGTATCATTTCTAATCCATTTTTAAAAACTAAAGCAAAACCAATAATAACTCCCCCCCAATTAGATTCTTCTATGGAATAAAGTCAATTATGTAGAAAACAGAGATGCAAACACCAACATCTCCCACCTCACCAGCAATGTCATTCTGGCTACATTTATCACTACAAAGACACCTGATGGTCTCTAAATGGTATCTTGGCTTCTTTTAATAAATCCTCACCAACCTCAACTAAAAGTTTAGAACAGTTAACCTTTAAAAAAGTCTGCTCAGGCACTGAAGACATAAATAACTGGGTTAAGAATATTCACTAACAGAGACAAGGGGACACAGGTAATGTCACACTCAGGCCACACCCCCCATGCCAGCAACACAGGTACTGGGAACTGAAGCAGGATACAGTGTCAGCCTGACTTAGGGGATATTATAGCATTTCCAAGTATGGCTGGATTAAGCGTAATAGCACTTGTGTTTTCTCCCAGTGAAAGTCAATGAGCAATGGTCTTGCTTCTACCGCTTACTTTGATTTCTTCATGTACAACCAGTAGACAACACCAGCAACAAGGGCAGCGAGGAGGAGACCCACAACGATTCCCACGATTAGCTTTGCCTGGTCGTTCACCTTCTCTCTGTTTTCATCTACAACAAAGAAGAGAAGCCCAGGCCATTACAGACAGTGCTAAGGGTTTTAAAAAAAAGATAGTCTAGCTACTACTTCATATTAAAAATGACTACGGCTCACTGTTCTGATTAACATGCAAATTTGTGATTTTAAAGGGTAAAATTTTAGCATTCTTGCTAGCTTGTCTCATTTTGTAGTTTAATTCAAGTCCAAATTGTGGACTGCTAAAAAGTTACTTATATGATGGCACTTCATAAGTTTTGAGCTGAGAGTCAAGGAAAGGAGTGGGCAGCAGAGTACCTACCACTGATCTCGTCTGCCTCATCGTGTTCTGGAATACTTACTGAAATGAAAAATGTTAATATGGAATTAAAAACAAAATCTGTTGATATATGAAAGTCACCTTTACCATTATAGTATGATGTCATAACAGTCAGATAAAATGTCTATTCTACAGCTAAGGGTAAAAAAATCATAGTTAATAGAGCATGAACTTCCCTACAAAGAAATCAGTCTTAAGGAAAGGGGAGCAGTTAAAATGCAAAGTTAGGAACCTATCGTGGAAAATTTCACAACTGACAGACTGTCGTACTGATCTGAAATCCGTATTAATTACCCACTATCTGCCCACGTTTTAAAATTCTTTCTTAGGAGGAACATGTTGGCGACTAGGAAATATAGATGCTGCCCTCCTACTCTTCTTGAATTCTCCTACCCCCACGCAAGAGAATTTTTATCCTCTAGTGTCAAGGACTTACCACCAGAGATGTTTTCAAAGTGGGGGTAGGGTAAAGACTAGGGATACCCTAAAGATTAAGAATCACACACTGTGTGTGATTTCTGCCAAAGCCCTTCGGACAGTTCTGACAGTGTCATGCTCTCGGTCAAATGTAAGAATCACTGCTGGTTCTGTGGGTTTTTAGCCAACTAGATTCAACTATAGTATTTGCAGTGGTTGACTATGTCAATCTGAGTAAGAGAAGTTTAACGAAACTGGCTCAGCAATTCCATACCCTAGGGTACGGAAGACCCCGGGCAGCTCGTCATCGCCTGGATGGGATAAAGGGGAAATGAAGAAGGACGGATCTGCGTATGTCTCTTTGGAGCTCCAGTCTTTAATTTCACCTTGGACATCATCTCCTGGCTTCCGGTGCAGACTCTTTCGCCTCTGGTGCAGATCTCCAGGCTTCCGGCATAGACTCTTCAGCCTCCCCTCGAACACCCGCTGGCCTCCCACAGGACTCCCATGACACTGCAGTGAGCTCCAGACCTTTGCCCGGATCCTTCGGTCTCTTGTGTGCAGATACCTCTGCCTCTTCCTCATCCGACCCTGGGTGGCCACTGTAAGCCGATCTTGTAAACTCTTATATATCCTGTGTTCTATCTGTTTCGCTAGTAAACACTGACTGATACAATATCCAACTGCAAAACTCTTCTTCAGAGCGTATGGGCTTGCATCAGAGCTGCCTACAATGACTGGTAAAATGTAGACTCCCGGGGTGCTCCTCATACACACTAAGGAATCACAGAAGGTGTTCACTGAATTTGAAAGTAACTGTGCGTTGATCAAGGACACCATTTCAGGGTGCAGAAAAGTGAGGCAGCTCATCTTATGGGCTAGAGCAAAACAGCGACTTGTGTTCAGGAAGACAGGATGAGATCCCTTCCAAATCAATACTTGTTGAATCACATTCTGAGACGTCAACGCTCCTATCTTAGAGTTAAATTTATTTCGTTCTTTTCTCCTGCCCAGTCCTCAGGCCTTTATATTCAAGTCATAATCCGTCAGGGATGGTTATCTGTATGCAGTTATTTTCTGCTAGCTTCCACTAATTCCTAGCTATTATATCCGTCATCTGTTAATGTCACGCACAGGATTTCAACGGACAGAAGAATAAAACTGGGCAGGTCGGTTAAGATGCTGTCCAGAAATGAACCTCACCGTAGCCCAGTCCTCACTGAAGGCTGTCACACGATGGGAACAATACCAGCATCGTAGATGGGGGCCCATTTCATATTATGTCATAATTACTTCTAGAAAGCCTAATATTGTTATATGTGTATTATGCTGGTTTCAGTACTGAGAGATTTTTCCATTTTCTCTGAGATAATTTCACTTATCTGATCTGGGCTATGACTCAAATATGATATGAAAAAAGCAATTTTTGCAACTAGGTTTTATGAATTCTGATATTAGTTGGTATTAATTTACTGAATGACATTAAGCTTGTGGTATTTCTGTACAAGGATAAATACCCCAAAGAATTGGAATGTAAAATAATAAGCAGTGAAAAATTTACCAAATTTAAAACTTTTGCAAAAAAATTCAAAGCTAATTTTTGAATTATTTCTACTCTAAACAAAAAGATGGGTTAAATAAGAACAACTTATTTCTTATTTTCTGCTGCTCTTGGGAAATATTCCTGTACAGGACAAAGTCTGTGACCCATAAAGTATGAAATGATTTAACTGTCAAGACAAGACTATTGTAAGAATGAAAACCAGGAAAAAAAGAAAAAAAATCTTATGGTGATGATACCAAATGCAAAAGAAATAAATAAAACTTACCATAATGCAGTACAGGAAGATGGAATTGAAGATTTTAAACTAATGAAGAATAACTTCAAATTTTCTTACTTTTTAATGCCAGAAATGAAATACTCACTAGCAGAGACATTCAAGGAGTTTACTGTTCTCTCCAGCTGGTTTTCTGCTGTGCAAGTTAAGGTAACATTCTCCTCAGGGGAAATGATAATTTTACTATAATACCTGCCATTGATATACGGAGACTCCTCTGTCTGGAAGGAAGGAAGGAAGGAAGACAAGTTTAGAATGGAGCACTTTTAAAAGCCAGGAAAAGACAGCAGTGGGTAGGGAGGGCAGGGGCGGTGTGGTGCGGTGCTGTGTGCTGACCTCCGATATGCGTTATATGTGTTTATTCAGTAAACACGAACTGGTACAATATGGATACATGACCATGCTCCCCGACACCTACAGCAGGCAGGAAACACTTAGTGAAGCCATGTGAGATTTCTGTGGATATTTTTACTGTGAATTATAATCATCAATCACTTTTTTTTCCAATGAATGCATAGTTTTGACAAGATGACATTTGTTTTTAAAGTAGTTACTATCTACTTACCAGTTTTCATTCAGTGAGCTTTTAAATTGAATTGTTTGTGGATTTGGTCTCACTGCTCTTCACCACAGGGATTAATTCCCTTATCTTAAGCCATTATAGAGCACAGGAATGTATAATTTGTTTATCGTGAATAAAACAGTTTTCCTCTAAAATTTTCTGTGCAAAATAGAGAGCATTTACCTAAAAGTGGACTGCTGAATACATTTTATTTTTGCAAGTTGTGAATAAGAACAATCATTGCATTTCATTCCTTCTAATGTAAGGAACAATCCACTTTTTTATTTTAAAGAG
The DNA here is from genome assembly GCF_000276665.1 of Chinchilla lanigera. Classification (NCBI taxonomy): domain Eukaryota; kingdom Metazoa; phylum Chordata; class Mammalia; order Rodentia; family Chinchillidae; genus Chinchilla; species Chinchilla lanigera. Next base: position 6,523,066 of record NW_004955427.1, on the reverse strand, counting down.
AATAAAAAAAAATAACAAGAACATAGACAAAAACAAAACAACACAAAAACAATAAAAATAGTACAGGGTTTCAAAACAACATGATAGGAGTTCACAGCGGTTGTTTCATTACATATTGCTATCGTCAGGAAAGATGCTCAGATTACCCGATGTAAGTATGCAAGGTTGATCAAACCATGAGAATAATCCACTTTATTCTCATCCCCAGGGTTTGATTCTTAAGCCCAACATGACGGAAGGAAACCTATACCTGTACTCGTTTCTGGGTCATTTTGTTCACCTTGTGTCCTACTTTGTTCTCTGTTTTATCTCTTTGTAACTGAGCTCTAAGTGCCTTGAGGGCAAGGCTGGGATAGCTTTTAGTCCCTATGGGCAGAGGAGGGGTAGAGACGCCTTTACCTACGAAATAGTACGTTCATCATGTATTTGAAGAGCAGACAAATAAAAAAAGACTACGGTGGATTGGTACGGACCTAGAGCAGGAAAAATAACGTACTGCTTAGTGGGCCAGAATCAATCCTTCTCGATGATGAAGAATGGCATTGTTATTTTAATCATCTTAGGAAATTTACCCGATATTTTTTCACTTCTTACTAGGATTTTTTACAGACTTTCTCACTGAGAGGTTTCACTACGCTAATCTCTAGAAAATATGTTTGCTCACTTCTAGAACGGCCTTTTAGAGCTGTATATTCTTTCACTGGATGCTTATTTGGTGCCGTTTTTCTGGTTTCGACACCCATGTTCCTCCAAGGTTCTTCGCTGTACTTACCACGCGGCTGAACTAGAGAGCAACAAGAATAGAGGAGCAAAGAAACATTCCTCCTCTTGTAGCATTTGATGCTAAAAACAGGTCTGAACACTGTCAGAAATTCAGGTCTTTATTGTGCATCAAGAAGAGGCCTAAGGGGTCACTGGCCTCTCTGCCCGCCCCCTCTGGCCCGGTTCTCCTGTGTCCCAGGCACACCTAACCAAATCCCAAGATATTTCCTTCAAGGGCGACCACCGCTTTTGGGCCTTTCTACACCTGTACTCAGGCAACTATATATGCAAACGCCAAAATCTACCTTGCACTACAAAAGCTGTATCACATGAGCTGAACCAGCGGCTCAATTTCCCAAGACAGAGGAAAAGTGGAGATTTTTCCTTTAAAATTAATTTGCAGCAGTTTGCTTTATACAAGTCTCCTCAAATTTTAAGTGGGTCCAAACCTGGGAAGAAGGCAGGACAGGAGATGCAAATAATTGAATTGCATCTGGATGTTCTTAAAGCATCTTCACTGGCTCTACTAAGATGAGGAGACACGAACACTTCTGCAGGCAAAATGGAATTAACAAGTACGGTGGTAATCCAAGAAGACTAGCAATTTAATGCAATTACATTTTCTGAACCTGCATACCATAGTGATAGGACAGATTTGATTTTGGGGGAAGGTCAAAGACAGTATTAACAGAAAATTACCAGTACTGTTCGTAAGTTCTTAGGCCTTTACTATTACTAAAGTATCCTACAAAGGGTACAAAGTTCAGCTCAGTTCATGTTTCTTGTCCAGAAGGGCACAACCTAGATGCTGTCTGTTCCTTGCTTTATTCTGGCCCTTGCTCTGGCACAAGCAAATCATGCCGTATGCTACAAGCTGAGCTGTTTGTTGTTACCCTCCAGGGCCCAGTATTAAGAGGAAAACTCCCTTAACATACATAAATAAGCAAAGTAACGGAGGCTGCGTATACTCACATGTGTAAGTTTATAATGCAGAAAAGTATATAGCTTACTTTGTTAATCACCCAAGTTTCAGGAATTAATTAGCCCATGTAGAAACTCCCAACTTGAAATCTTTTAAAAACAGATTCTGAGCACAGCGTTAGGCTTCCTCTATTCTCTGTGGCCCTGAGATTTAAAATTCTCTTTGACCCATACTGCTTCATGAGAATGAAGAAGTCAGCAGGAGCTGTCTCAGAGTGAGCTGCAAATTCCACGCGGTAACAAACCAGCTTACACCGTTCATAGCTAAATCAAATTCCATACTGGACCACGGGCAGCGTGTAACAGGAAGACAGAGACTTGCCTGGTTTATGACGCTTCCGCTGCCAGTAATGGTCCACTGTATAGCTGGCTTTGGGAAACCTTCCACGTGGCAGATTATTGTTTTAGACAGTCCACTGGGGTCGGTTTTCTTTGTCATTTTGATTTGAGGTTTTCCTAAAATATTACAATTAAAATATGAGAACGAATTAAGATCATCAAAGAGAGAAGATAGCAAACTTTTACAGAAAAATTGGAATCGGTGCCTAAGAATTTCACTACCTTCTACAATAAGAGTCAGGGACTCCCTTTTCTTGAGTCCTTCCACCTCTTGCAGAGCGGTTTCACAAACATAATTCCCAGCATCCTGATAGTGAAGACTAGCAAATGACGGGCTCGATCGAAGCCTGATGTTGTCCTGACGAAATGAAAAGCAGATTACTGTGCAGGGCACACACAGAACATTAGGTATCTTTATTACATAACAACCAGGCTGGACACTGTTCTAAATCTTTTCTTCAGTTCAGATGCTTTCAAAGTAGGTTTCCTTTTTCCTTTGCAGTTGCGGAGTCAAACATGCCAGAGCTATATTTCAGATGCTTCTGTTATGGAACCGATAATTGGGAACGTGTTCATAAAATTCTGAGACTCTAGTTCCTTTATTTGTGAAGTGGAGTTATGTTTTTTCATCACACTGAACTGCTGGGAAGACTGAATTATGTAAATAATGCAATGTGTTTACAGTAAGGACGCATTTTAATTTTAGTAGATATAGAATTATCAGATATGGATTTGTGATACCTACTCAATGATAGGTACAAACGCCTGACAACAATTTTACCTGATACCATAATTGACAAACGGGATTCACTACAGAGCTACAGTGACTATAGTTAGGACGCTTTTTATAAGAAGTCTTCTAATATCGATGAAATTAAATATAATGTTTAATTTTAATCAACAACAGTGACTGCAGTTGACACAGACACTTGCTTTGGTAACCTTGTACCAAATACAGCTCGCTATCGGTATTCATACACTTATTTTCTTAGAACTTGTCTAATTGGTGAGCGTTAATTGCTACAAATATATCATGGCATTTTATCTGACTGAACAAGAAGTCGTGACTAACAGTGAAACAGGAAATTGAGCTGTAAGCGCAAGAGAGCAAGCAACAGAGAATGCGGTGTTGAAAGAGATCACAAAGCAGACAGCAAAGCAATATAAAGTAATTTATATTTTCTTTAAGAACAAACTCTAGCAAATAAATTCATGCACAATTTTTCTACAGCTAATTCTTGTGAGCCAACACTCAAATGGTACATTCCTGGGTAAACAACGCTCCCGTCACGTGCTAGGTTCTGGTACAAATACACCGGATATTTTGCTACATGAGCCAAAGATTTAAGTGGAGGGACCATAATCGCACCCTTCTCCTTTAATGATAACCTTTGCACCTCATATTAACCCCATTTCTTCACTCTAAAACAACAGCAGTGATTAGGCTCCCGAGTCACGGTCATGGTCTTTCTTTCAGACAGTTACGTGAAAATCAGCCCTCATCCAGGGAATACGAAAGCCCTAGTGTGTTCCACTATGGCCCTGGAGGGAAAAGGATTTCTAAGTTTAAGAATATGCTAATCCAGCAGCACCTGTGTTCCGAAACTTCAGGGTAGTTTTAATACCGCAGAGGCAAAGAGCACATGATCCCACTGCAGGGACTGCACTCAAGAGGCTCCGGCCCGAATCTCTGCTCTCACACTTAGGAGCGTTCTGGTTTCTCTCGCCCTAATTTCTTTATAAGTGACTGGGGGAATAATAGGTGATCTGCATACGGGGCTGTTAGAAGCTTCCTGTGAAGACAGTGTGACTTCAGATGCTGTAAACTGTTGCGTCATAGAGTGTGTTTGTGTACATGCATACATGCATGTGTATCGTTATTCAGTATACACATATAAAGTAACGCAGTAAATTAAGTTTCAGAAAATCAATTATGGATGCTACAGTTACTGAGAAAGTCTAATGTTTTATCCTGGTTTGACGTGTGTGTGTGGCGGGGAGGCAGAGAGACAGAGGCAAAGAGAGAGACACACAGAACAAGAAAGAATGAGTGTATGTTTTCCATTAATATACATATCTGGATTTAATACGAAATGCAAAAGAACTCTAAAAGAAATCCTCCAAACAGCAGGACAGTATCAAAATTTTACTTACCTTCATCCAAACCACAGTGGCATTCCTACTGGCAGATATCGTGCACGACACAGGCAAGGTGTCCCCAATCTGCTTGGTCACCTCCCCACTCGGTTTTAAGGACAAATCCAAATCTGTGAAGCAGAGAATCTGCTTGAGATACAAACTCTATGAAAGTAAGAGAGTCAAAGTATTCATGGTAACAAAAGGAAAGAATCCTTCTAACTGCATTTGCAAAATTCAGAACTGATTTATTTGACTAAAATGACTAGTTTTTCAAGCCAATTTTGAGATCAGTGGGCAAGTAAATGTTCAATCTAATTGATGAAGCATATATTTGCAGTTAACATAACTGATGTTTTTAGAGCATATAAATATTTCTTGGGGCTCTATAACCTTAAGAAAAAACCCTTTAAATCACTACTGGAAGAAAATAAAGAAAGATGAAGACTAGGTAAAATCAAGTATTTTTGGACAGCAGGTGATAAATTGAAAAACCACAAGATAGTATATGTGTTTCTTCAGAGAGAACTGACAGGCAGTTAGATCTTTTTTGAAATGCTATTCCATTTTCTCATGCTGTTGAAATTTTAAATAAGATCTATTGTTAGGTACACTGCCAACAGACACTAGTTTTTAAAAAGCGCATGCACACACCTAAAGGTGTACAATCCTTCATTTGGATAACAACTTTTTCTAAAAATATTACCTTTTTAGTATGCGCTATATGAAGAAAATTCAATCCAGTTGAACAAATATTTATTGTACAACAATAATGTTCCAAGTACTAAGGTAGCTGAGTGAGTACCAATTTAGTGAGGGAGAGGTAATCTGCACTCAATCCACTGTAATCCTTGCCCCGTGAAATAACCACGTAGGAGCAAACTTGCTACAGATTAGGAACTCGATCAATATTTGTTGGAAGACTAAAGTCAGGGCCTTTAACAGATGTTAAAGTACACGGAGTGCAGAAAACAGAGCCAAGTTGGGTTCCGAAGTACGAGTCCCAGCCCTGTACGGGAGGCATTATATTTCTGTGGCCCCTCACGGTTGAAAGGTACCAATGTAGGCAATACCTTTGCCACGTAAACAAAAGCAAAGAAATGAGACAGCTTGGCAGGTTTCACGATGCAAGTTATATGGTCCAATCGGCGCTGACTTCTGGGAGGTACATCTATATATTTTGTGAGGCCGGGCTACAGAGGACCAGATTTGCTATTTTGGGACTTAGGACTTTATTCTACAGTGGAGGCTTGTTCTTGTGCTTTATGCTCCTCCCTCGTTTTCCATATTTTAGCTGAAATTGATTGATTGTTCGCAACATTATTTTTAATGTCTGTCTCCCTTTTTAGACTGTAAGCAACATGTGGGTATCGATCACGGCTTGATTCTTCTCTAACGCGTGCACGGAGCCTGACCTAGGAATAAATGAAGGGAAGAAGCGTGCTTTCTCAGTTTCTCAGTAATCTTCTAAATGCACCAGCATTCAGGGAAGTGGAGATTGCTCGGAATATGTGGGTGAATTGCACTGAGATGAAAACATTTGCCAGGGTAAGCTAGGAGATTTTAATCAGTTAGTTAACGTGTCAGGGCTAAGATGAAAGACTTGAAAGGACAAAGATGGATTCTGAAAATTCTGATGAAGCATCCGTGTGTGCACGGATGGAGAGGGAGGGACGGTGGCTGTTTTGCCAGCAGCCAGGCCCTGCTGTGAGAGCCGCGTGGCATGTGGCTCTGCAGAGCTGGGAGCGCACGAGCTGCTGCTTCCCCCCTTGCGCTCCTTTAGTCAGCTACGGGAGGGACGCAAGTTTGATTTTTGGAAAATAAGCAATCAAGGGTAATTGGGAAAACGGGAATTTTCTGTTTGCATGTAATGTAGCAGAGTAAAATATCAATTGACTTGCAATACTTATTTCTGCTTTCAAGAGAAATACATGCCTTAAAAATCAGTATTATAGTCAACCTGTGAAAACCAGAATACATTTCAATCTAATTAAATGCCCTGAAATTTAATTAAGCTATTATAAATGATTTGTTTAATTTCTCCCCATCCCAGCTGATCAAGACACTATGAGGTCCAAGAAGTCAAAAAAGGCCTTGTCAGTCCGCTCCCCGCCTTGCCTGATGTACGTGCGATACACACAAGAGCCCTCCCGCTAGGACCCTGGGTACCCCGCTTCGTCTACACGAGGCCTTCACGCTGTCGTAAAGACACTGGGGTACTGAAGCTCGGCCCAAAAATTGGAATCAGGGTATGAGAGAGCTATTCTAGAGGCAGTTCCATTTGCTGGCTATATTCCCTAGCTTTTACTGCTTGTTTTACTTCTTGTTTTTTCTTTTTCCTGGAACAGGCCTAGGTCAATGGCTCCATGTCTCACCGGTCCTCAGAGAACAAGCAGCACGTCTGCTGCACAGAGAGGTCGCTGCTTGCTCCCTAACTAGCCGGTTGCCAGAAACACTCAAACGCACGCAGCAGGAGTGCGGGGCACGCAGAGAAACGGCCGGCAGTGAACACTCCTCAACAGTCCACTGCATCCACAGAGCTCCCCGGGGTGCACTTCGGACACCGTACCATGAAAGGCAACTGTCCGGCTGCTTCATTCCCCGGCACACACCACCCCACACACCGTATCTATCTCCGAGTTTCTATCCTGCGTGTTTTGCAAGTGTTAGGAATACAATGAAAGATTTAAAACGATGCACTGAGGACAACTGTGAACAAAATTTGAATTTTGAAACAAAAAACACGGCCTGCTCCATAGGACTTAGTGGATCTTGTCTACTGGAAATCTGACTGGTGGTACCACCGGGAGCAAAGGAGTTGCTGCAAAGTTTAGACAGTACATGTAAGCAGGACTGACACTGTCCTATTTCCAAGATGCCTGGGCTACAGCAGTAAGAGCCTGTTACGAATTACAAAGAAGGAACATGTCAGTTCTTTCTGTACCCTTTTTTCCCCATGACATGCATGAGGCACAAATATAACTTCTTGAGTAGCTAGAGACCAAAAGTAGATTGAAACTCTAATAAAAAGATATATTCAAGGTGATTTTTTTTTTTGTGTGTGTGTGTGTGTTTTGTTTGTTTGTGTTTTTTTTTTCTGGTACCGGGAATTGAACTTACAACCTTGCCCTTGCCAGGCAGGCGCTGTGCCACTGAGCTAAATCCCCAGCCCCTATTCAAGGTGATTTTTAAGAAGTTCTATTTCCCAGACTTTATTATCTTCTGTATGAAGCAATTCATCCAACAAAGGCGTTTAGTCCTCTCTGCTTCCTCTCACAAGGGCTGAGTCTATACTTTGTAACCTTGTATTGCCTGGGTTTGAGTGCTGCTATAATTCTGTAATAAAAAGATGCTTCACATACATCTGCATCCTTCCAGACTCACTGCAGACCTTGTGACTCTCAAGAATACCTAACTAGAGAGTGGAGGTGTATCTCAGCATTAGTGTTTGCCTAGCATGCACGAGGCCCTGGGTTCAAACCCCAGCACTTTCTTAAATATATATAATGAATTTCTGTCAGGGCGACAGGAATGCTCCTTATTGATACAATGAACTGGAGACACCAAGAAAGCAGACAGAAGTAAACACCGCAAAGGTGCAGTCACCAGATCCGTGCCTGAGTCCAGGACTGCAGTGCACACACTGAGCTTATTCTGAGATCCTTTACCGACTCCACTGAAGCCAAGCTGGCTAATAAACACAGTCTGCAGCTGCGATTGATTTGGAAAGATGGTCACACTGTACTGCTCGAGGCCTCTGAAACGGGCTGGTAAGGAAAAAGGCGACTCACAGTGGACTGTGATGGCTGTCGAGGCGATCATGCTCTTCTCGTCTACCAGCGAGCATTTGTACTCTCCCGTCGCATTGCGCCTCGCGTCTGTCAGTGTGTAAGTATTCGAGCTTCGTATTCCTTCAGGCTGCCCCTTTTGACAGAAGCAAAATGTCAAATGATTACACTTGGTAGCTACAATGAGCACAGTTGTATTTCTTGATGAAGATGGCATTTTCTCAGATAAAGAAGAAAAGTGAATGCGATTCTTTAGACAGAAAAGTATAGTTTGTACAAAAAAGTACCAACATATGATTCCTAGGGAAAAAATTTAATATTTTGATTAGAAGGACTCTTGAAGAACTGCTTTATATTTTGTGGATAACAAGTATTTCATTGAAAGCATAATGTGTTTTAGTTTTGAAACCGATTTTTTAAGAAGTCCAATATCTCATTTTTATAATTACAACTTATCGAGTTTAGCAAAATAAGCTATATATCCAAATAAAAATAAAAGACAGGAAGGAAGGAAAGAAAGAGTAAGGAGTGAAGGAGAAAAGAAAAAAATAAATGGAGAAAAGAAAAAATAAATGGAGACAAAAGAAAGATAAAGAAAAGAAAGCAAATCAAGACTAGGCAAAAGGTAAGTATAACAGGAGTACATGTTAACAAAAAGATAATCAGCAGGTATTGTTGCTAAAGGTGAGACATAAATTTGGCTTTATAGGCCCTGGTAGCCAAAGCTGAAACCTACTTAGCTTCATAATTTCTATTTGCAAGTGAGACAAAAATAGCTTGTCAATTTAATAGGTGAAACCACATTTTATGCAAACATTTACTTTTATAAGGAATCACTTACACCACTGAGAAATGCAGTGAAGGATATTCTTAAATACTGCTAAGTAACGTAGGGGATAAATCTGTCAGCACATCCCTACAGAAGCGCAGTACTGAGTAGCACATGGCTTTCTCATGTAAATGTGATAGCAAACACAAAGCTCTGGCAGAGCCAAGCATCCTGACAGAGCTCTCTCCTACTCCGGCTTCATGGTACTGTGACATCCTAGAGGAAATTTCTAATGAGCCCTGCACGGTTATTATTTCCTTCAGCTATGACATGGATAAAAGTTGAAGAAATTAGACTTCACAATTGTACATGGTAAGACAGAGCCCACACATAGCATTACTCTAACAAACTAAGTATATGTGCAACAGAACTCCCCCTACTTCCGAAGGTCAGAGCCATGTTCAAGGTAACACCGTGGGTAGATTTAGAATCCACCTCCAGCCATTTTCTGTCTTCTTTTTCTCATTTTATGGTTATCTACTTCCTAAAAGCTTATGTGGATAATAATATCCTGAGTTTTTGCAATTATGGTTTCTTGTTTTCCACTTTTGTTTTTTCTCTTTGTGTCTGAAATCTCCAATATTGAGAAAAAGGCTAGAACACTGGCAGGTGCAACACAATCACAAGACACTATGAGGTGGTTGTCTGTATTCCCAAGGATAACACGCTCTCTTAAGACACCCAAGCGCATGCAGTGCTGTGTGCCAGAGAAGGCCCAACAACAGGACAGAACAAGGAACTGAGCTTCAGAGCTTCAGCACTTACTGGTAAGTAAAACAGAAATTCCTCAGGAGGAGGGTTCCCGTTGCCCAAGCATCTGAGGGTGATGTTGTCTCCTTCTTTGATGGCATTTTTCGGCGGTAGCACCTCTATTGTCACTTGCTCCGTCGGATCTGTAAGAGTCACAGACACAAGTTAACATTTTTGTCAAGGAACAAATTACTGTGCATACAATGTAAATGACTAAATTATACACAATTTTCTCAAGAAGCTCGTAATGGTAATTACTTAAGTATATCTTTTTATAGACCGATTGAAGTTAATAGCCACTTGCTATACCAAGTACTAATCTTCAAGCAAACTACAAAGAGACCCGGTTATATAAAAATCAATTTCTTCTTACAAAAATGTCTTGAACTGAGGTAGGAATAACTGTAATTATTTTATGTGTAGAAGACCAGTAGGAACAATCATCTCACTGTATGACTTCATTACATGGAAATTTAACTGTGTTGTGTGAATCTTATGGTTTGCAAAGACTAAAATCAGCTAGCCAATTTCCTGAAGTTATTATGTACGGCCCCACTCCATCACATAATAACACCTTAGATTAAATAAAAGGAGGGAAAATGAGCTAAACACCACCACCAAGGATTCTGCTGTGCAGGGGAGCAAATCTGCTTTCAAAACAATGAGTCCTGTGAACTGAGAAGGACTCTTAAAATAATCAACAGGACTGTAAATGTATTGTAATTCTGTCCTGTTCACTGGAGCCAAGATGTAACTTGCAGTCCATTTTGGTAATTTTGCAGAGAAAATAGGGCTAAAGAGTATTCTTTAGTACAGGCTACTGCTCAACAAGAGAATGCTAAGTAAATTCAAGGCTGGATACGGTGTGATCATGTCTAGCAAACAGGAAATAAAAGGAGGTAGTGTGGCAGTAATAAATGACTCACTTCGTACTTCTCCACTTATTAAATAGCTGAGTAATGCAATGAACAATGAACTTCAAAATCATATAACCTAAGGTGTTAAGGAACATTCCACACAAAAATTAGTAACTACTCTGACATGCCTATATTTTCAAGTTGGTGCCATTAAAGACCTATTTTTGTGATTAGCTAGCATTTTGGTTTGTGTCTAGACGGACCCCCTAAACTTCATGTGGTTATAGGTGGGGCTTCTCAGAGATGGTAGGATCTAGAGCACTGCTGCTTGGATTAAGTGTGTGATGCTGGAAGCAAGGGTGTGTGATTACTAAGTTAGTCTACTGGTTGGTGTGGCACAGCCCTGGGAGTAGGTAACAGGAAGGCCCAGCCTGGGTGTGAGTGCCGCCTGCCCTGAGCGGGGGCCAGCCAGGACAGAGTGTGAGGAAAAGAAAGAGGATGCCGTGGCTGCTTGTCGCTCGCTGCTTTGCTACTTCACCGCTTGCTGCCTTCTGCTCTGCTGCCCTCTGCCCGTCATGAACTGTTTCTCCTCCGCTATGCCCCTCTGCCCCGCCACGTTTCATTGGAGCCAGCCACTATGGACTGAAACCTCTACACACGGTGAGCCAAATAAACCTTTCCTGCTTTAACTTTGCGTGTCGGGCATTCTGTCCCAGCAAGGAGAGAGTAACTAAGACACCGGGAAAGTAAAATACGGGCGTGGTAGTTTGGGAGCCTTTTGTCTATGTCTCATAGTCCTGCTTTTACCTTTCTACAGTTGAGTTGTGCAGGATAACTCAGGAAGGCTGTTCTATGTTGCTTCTTTGTCATTTCTCCATATTCAGGGATCTCTGAGTATGTGCCTAAAATATTCTGCAGGTAAACAGTGACTACTTTAACAAACTTCTTTTTTATTTGTTTTTTCTTGGATCTGCCTGAGGAAGTTCTCCAACTGGCAGTGCCCAGGAAGTGGAAAAGAGAGTAGTTTTTTTTAAAATGGCATTCAAGTGACCTCCACCTCTGGGTGTCCTTCACTCTTTGACATGACTCGTGTCTGGCCAGCGTCAAGGTTCTGCCAGCGTCATGTCACTACGGCGCACCTCTGATCAAGGCTGACCCAGAAGAACCATGGATTACAACACGCCTGACCCCTCCTCTTTACCCAAATGGCCTTTCTCTGCATCCTTTTCTCAGTAGGTTCTGTTATGTATTAATTAATGCAACATATTTTAATTGTTACAGTAACTTCCTGAGTGGCCGCTAACATGCTGACAACAGAATTAATGATCTCTTGTTCTCCCATTCCCCCCCCGCTCCCGACTTTGAACTTTCCTCTGTCCATGAGTAAGTCATTTTCTTTCCATGACTCCGGCTTTTCTCCTCTGCCCTCCTTCCCCACTCAAATCACCAAGGCGCAGTGACTAATATTTCATGGTGCAGTCTGCACCAGATTCTCCCTTCTCTTCCCACCAGCACAGTCTCAGTCTACACCCCAATTAACCTTCACTGGAGTCACTGCATCAAATGTCACTTGTCCCTCACCCTGAGCCTCTGTCCTTTCCTTAGTAACTATTTGCTTTGAGTCGGTTTCTGAAGCAGCACTCTGAGTATTCAAACTTCCTTGAGGCAAATGCTCCTTAACCTGGCATCCCCAGTTTCATTTACTCTAGCTAAAGTAAGAACTGCGTCTCGCTATTCTCCATGAACCCCTGTACATAATAACCAAGAGTCTGCCCAAACTCCTTCCTTCCTTCCTTCCTTCCATGCATCTATTGGCCAATTATCGATTCATTTATTCAGCATCTATTTTATACAAGTACTAAGTGCTGGAGTTATCAAGTTGAAAAACACATATTCTTTGTCTCAATAAACTTTCACTCTAGTTGTGAGAATGATAAATTCACCATGTAGAGTTTGATGTCATTAAAACTGCCTTCGCCGTAGGCATCAGACTCCTGGTAGATGCACGAGACCAAGAAGTGCCCAGAGGAATGTGCTCTGGGACTGGGGGTTAAAGAACAGGGAGGAATGGGCCATAAGGTGAAGACTAGTCAAGGGCTGCACACTGAGAGACGAACAGGGAGCAGCCGACCCCAGGAAGCCAGAAGACAGAGCGGACCACGGGGCAGCGTGCAGCGGGAGAGGCTGAGACATGCGGACTCTGGCCATGGGACACTCCAGACACGCTGCATCTGAGGGCGTGCAGATTAATCTGTGGGCTCTGGGGAGCCATTAAAGGATTTTAATCACAGAGTCACACTCTTGCATTTGTGTTTTACAAAGATATTCCTAGCAGCACCTCAGAGGGCACTTTGTCTGCGGGGGCAGGCAGGGAGAACACTACCCTGAAATTATGGCACAAACAGAAGCAATGAAGAAGAAATTCAGTTACTGGTCAAAGGCAGAAGTCAGGTAAAACATCCTTTAAAGAGCTCACGCCTCTACAGCTTCAGACTAGTTGAACAGGGTAAGGAAGGACTGCACTAGAACACCTTTAGTAAATTAATCAAATTTCATTTTCTTTCCTTTAGTTTCCCTTCTTCCCCGAAGTCTTAGGGTGGTGGTTCTCCACTCAGCTGCATGAGCACGGTTAGGGAATCTGTTATAAATTCAAGGCGTCCAGTATCTTCTCACACCCACTGCAGCAGAAACTTGAGGGGGAGGGGGTCCAGAAGCTCATCTTCTTACAAGAACTTCAGGTTCTTCTGACAAGCAGGAAGAGTCTGAGTCACTGTCTGTAGACACCTCAGCTTTCAGGACTCGGCACTGCGCTCCAGCGATGTGTACCACTTGCCACCTTGCACTGCCAACTTCTTTCTGAGGTACCAAAGGGGTCATCTTTCCCTACTGCGATGGTAACGTCCTTGAAAGTCAAGACTTCACCCTAAACCCTGCAGTGTCTTTGCCGTGAAGTCCAGCGCTGCATGCACGCATTGTCTTCTCATAGAAGACATCCCGAATGCAGCCCGCGCAGCCACTGTGACAATCATTTCCTGGGGATCGTTTTCTTTTCTGCTCACCTGGCTCTTCAGGCCTGGACACCACGTACTCTCCTGTTCCTTTTAAGCGAACTTCCCAAGTCTCCTTCCTCGGCTTGATATTCTCTCCACTTTATACTCGGGGGCTTATACTAAGTTGGATTATGTGTAACTAGAGGAGCTCAAAGGCTCCAAACACAAAGTAATTTAAAAAATGCTAATTAGTCCAATTTGATTCACACACATTCTAATGGGTATTTGAATAGCATGTTGGAGCCATGAGCATGTACAATTATTGCATGTTAATTAAAAATTTTAGAAGTCTAAGAACATGAAATATTAACTATGTTTTGAATATTACAAACTGTGTATATGTACTGAATTATCACAGGGTACCTCAAAAATAAAAGGAATTAAAAATAAATTTTAAGAACTGAAAACATCATATCAGCGATACATGTGCACTCATGTTTATAGCAGCACAATTTGTAATAGCTAAGCTGAGGAATGGATAAAAAAGTTGTGGTATTTTTATATAATGGAACATTACTCAGTTATACAGAAAGATACACTCGAAGCTTTTATAGGTAAATGGTCACAACTAGAGACCATATTCATAAGTCAAATAAATCATCAGACCTATATGGGTAAACACCATATTGTTTCACTAGTGTAAGAACCTGAAAGAGTGAATAAAATCTAAAAGGTACAACAGATGTTGTGAAAGGGAAAGAAACTGCTCAAAAGGAGAGAACAACTGGGATGAGGGAAAAGAGAAAAGAAAGAAAGAAAGAAAGGAAAAATACGTATGTATGTATATACAGGATAGCTAAGATAGCTGTACTACTGATTTCTATTGCTTTATTGAAAGAAACAGTTAATGTTTAACTGATTAATCTTACACGTCTATATTTGTTTATCTTAGTAACCAATTTGAAGATATCAACATGCAATACAACAACCATTGTTAATTTCCTATCACCTTGTCTGAAATTCTGCATTGCTTGTATTGTTTTTGTATTATTTTGTAAACATCTGCATGTCTGTTAATATGTTTTCATTCTTTTATCTTTAAAATAAAAAAAAATTTGAAAGTAAAAACAAAAAAATAAATTTTAAAAAGAAAGAACTCTGCCTCTCCTTACAGAAACAATACTTTGATTTTAGAGAAGCTAAAATCTGGGATACTCAAAGTTTTGCTTTTCAATCAAGTTAACTTATTTGCCTGGTTTAAGACAAGATAATCTTTTAAAGTTCGGGTAAGTTTCGAATTTCAGTTTTGTTCGTGTATAAGCCTCTGGGCCTCGGGACCCCAACAGACATGCAGATGCGGGGAAAACTCTCCGAAGACTAGCTAGCACTGCTGTACTTACCGAAGAATAAACAGAGAAGTGCGAGATTACTCTAGAGCAGATGGCAGTACTACAGTGAAGTTCTACTCATTGTAAGTAATAATCATAATCATAATACTAACAATAGTGAAATCCTTTATTCCATTAAAATCCCCAGGTCTAAGTTTATGCAGTGAGACCGTCTGGGCAGTAATGACAGCAGTACACTTCATGTGTTGCGCAATGTTCTATGTTACGCTTGGGAGGTCTGTTAATCTCCGTAACAGTAGGAGTTTGGTATCATATTTTTCCATTTCAAGACAAGAAAATTGAAATGTAGAGTAATTAAACAATTTTTGTGGAAACACAGTAATTGACAGCATTGACACTGGAATACCAGCATGTTTGCTCCTAATCATGTGGCTTGAAAGAGTACAGCACCAGAGGAAAAGATCACATTCCAATCTTTACTGCTGTATAGGGTGTATCTCTATGGCTCATATTAAGTAAAATAAAGAATAGGGGAGTCTGTGTTTCAAATTTATGATTCAGTTGACCGAAATATTTTAAGATACAATATCCTACCTAAATTCAACAACTGATCTCATTACCAAAATAAATTTCTTCATTAAAATACTATAATAATTCTATGCTTGGAAAGCTAGTCAACCATAAGATTGTATTTATCATTCACTCAGAAAATAGAAGGCAGTTTGAATTTCTGCAAAATTCATGGGAGTGTGCTCAGCCTCAGGACTACCAGAAGTGACTGACCAAGTTACAGATTGTACTTTTGAGGAACTCCGCATGTAGCAGAATACAGACGAGAGGTGCTTATAAATAACAGAGTAAAAAGTGAAAGTGATGATGAGGAAGAATTTATTCCGCAGGACTCCCAAGGAAGCAGAGTTTATTTGGATGCTGTGGATGTCGGCAGAATGCTGGAAGCAAAATCTGAAAACTAACTGGATTGGAACTTCACAGACTAATAGTATTCTCATGTTATTTCTAATACACTAAAATTACATAATTGTAACAGAGTTACTTACAGTAAATATCAAAAACTGCTTGTTCTGAATGAAGTGTTTTCTGGCCAGATGGTCCGTAATACGTCACAGAGCAGGTAAATGGCATTTGTATATCAGCCTTGGTTGTCTTATATTCCAAGGAGGAAGTCATGGTATATAATTGAGTAATTGGATCCATTTCTTTTTTAAAATTTATGACCACCACTAAAGAAAAAAAAAGGTAATGGTAAGACTGTTGTCTGGAAACAGCACAATCCCTGAGTATCTTAATACCTTTCAGAAGTGGCTCTGTCTACCTAATTGTATTTAACAGGAGGACTGACACTCAGTGAAATATGATGTCTTTTTAAAATCATGAATCAAGAGACCTACACAAAAATAGAATCACGAAATGTGCCCTCCCACTCACGTTGATTAACTTCTAGAACATTCCATGTACAGACAAAATTTTCTCTCCTGTTGATTCTTCTGCACAAGTGCTAAAACAGTGTCTTTTAAAAATCACTTTATGATTTAGTGCATATTTAAAGCAAGAAAGCATAGGAGCATTAATGAAAAGGGGACTGCATATTGTGATCCTGGGTAATGTAAAGGATCCCCAGAGAAGAGAAAAACAAAACAGGTCATTCGAATTTGCTGCCACCTCAGACTCACCTCCTTCCAGGGGCTGCAGCAGCTTCCCACTCCTGTACCACGTGAGGTTGCCAGCTGGGTAACTGTCTTTCGAAACGCAGTCGCCCAACTGCGAAAGAAAAAGGAAATAGTATTTCCTCAGTCAGAGGCTGTCACTTGGGAGCCCAGAATATTCAGGAAAAGCAGAGCGCTTCGACCCATTTATTCTCTAACACTAACAATGGGATACATGTTCTCTTGCGTACAGACAACATACAAACATAGTTTTGCCCACTTTTAAATATATAGTCGATCCATCTCCATGAACAAAATCACATTCACTTACAGGCATTACTAAATGTGTAACATTAACCACAGAACACAATGTAGCTTCATTAGCGCTGCCTTCTCCTGGGGTTCACGCGTCTTTACACGCAGGACTCATTTAGTGTGGAAGCGGGGCTGCCTCTCCAGTGTCGCACTACAAATAATTCAGGCTGTGTATACTCACCATGCTCCATAATGCACGCCTCTTTCTTCAAGTATGTTTAATAGTGCATGTTTGCCAAAGAGTAAATTCAGTAAAACTTAATTTGATTCAAAGAACTTTATCTTCCTCACCCAATGCAGACACAAAGGAAAATTTGTCTATTTCAATTAGTGACAACTGGGCAGTGACTCAATTGCTACGCTCAGTTGTGGAGCTCCAACCCGCCTCCTCTCGCCTTCAGTGCAACTTCCCTTCATACCTCTGCTAATGTGATCGTTCAGGTCTGGTCTTCTTACACGTTCACTGCAAATCTGCAATCGATTTGTCAGTAGAACGAAGTCCCAGTTCCCCGTGTGTCGCAGCAGCCTTGTCCCGCCCAATCCAGCCCCTCTGCCTCTCCTAATGTATATCATGCTACACTCTGCTGCCTTCCTAGCATCCCAAGTTTGAAAGGTGGACTGCGGACATTCCCAGATGGGCCATTTTCTTTCTCATCTCATTTTAAGAGATGTGAAAGAGTCCTTCCTACTTTTTTCCTAAGTATGAACTCTTTTTTCATGGACTTCGTTAAACAAATAAGAAAGACCCCCCCTTTTCAGAAACGACCACTGTTTTGTTCATGTCCCCATGGCCACAAGGGACACAGTATCCCCCTGTGCCCTCTGCATACTTTCTGACTGGCAGCTGCAAGCCTGGACCTCCAGAAGAACAAAGTCCATTTCACCTGTTCTGGTATCTGCAGTAGGAAAAGACACTTAACACCAGGCTAAGTAAAGTAATTAACTGAAACGAGTTCTCACCTTTTTTAGCTGCTCTGTTTCGAGAAATGGTGCTTTGCTTACAATTTCAGGTTTAGATGGTTGCTCTAAAGTCAAGTAGAAAAAGGTTTTATGCAGACATGGAAGAAAACAAATGATGTCAGTGATTTGGCTTACATAAAAATAATTCATAGCCTCAAAGCAGAAGAACGCACAGCAGAATAAAGAATAGATTTCCTTATGTAAATCAGATTTAAGAAATCGAGTAGGTCTCGCCCCTCCAAATATCTGCTTTATTATCTTTCATACTGTTTTAAGTGCTTATAAACTGTTTGAATAAAATATCTGTAATGCTTTTTGAATGTTTTATAGGCAGCAAATATGCAATGAATAGTGGAAGGGAAGCTGAGGTGTAAATAGGAGAGCGGGCACTTTCTACTTCTTCTGTAACCTCCCGTTCATCACGTGGAGGTGTTGAATCGCACGCTCGCCAGCAGAGGCACCTGCTAAAGTGCGCATTTCTGAGTCCTAAGCTGCTTACAGGATCAGAATCTCTAGGGGAAATGTGATCAATCTACATTTTTGACAAATTCCTAGGGGATTCTTGGGCACAGTGAAGTAAAAAACCTTTCTGTAAAATAATGGTAAAGCTAGTTAAGGACGTAGAAGCCTGAATTTCCTAAATACTTCAAACTTCATCTTTTAATTCAAGTCACATGATGAAGCTATGGGGAAAGGTTTGAAATCTGCAGTCTGAAATGAGGGACAGAAGTATATAGAAAGTTCTATAAACAAATTCTAATAGAGGCTTCAGGACCATTAAAAATTTCAGCAACAATTTCTTATTCAAACTAATTTAAAGTGATTTCACTCTTATCTGATCGTTTTCTAGCATTGATGCATTCTGTACTTTTTGAATAGCTCCAACTATTCATTTACAGAAAGTGTAAATTGCCTCATGGCCACTAATATTTGTAGCTCCTTGAACACAATTACTCTATCCTCATTTACACAAACAAATGGGAAAAATAGGCTGTTTTTCTTTTATAATCTTATCTCACCATCGCTAATACTTTTTATTTTGATTACCAGAGCAAACTAAACTAAATTGGCTTTTGTGTAAATTATTGCTCAAGTCGGAACTGTTACCAGACATGTTACATACTCAAACTATGACAGAAATCAAGGACGAAAACAAAAAAAACTCTCAAGTAGCAAAATAGTTGTCAGTGTGCTGACAAAAACACAAGCATGCTAAGGTGAATATTAGAGTTAATTTTTCCTTTGCAAGTCAGCTTTACATTATAAATTAGAATAATGAATACAATAAATCTGCCAATATATTGAACTCATTCACTTTAACAGTTCTATTTACTATTAATTCTTGAAATACACTTTCACTAACACAGTTTTTACAATGATGACTATCTAGTGCCCAAATACACCAATGTGAAACAAACATAAGACTGAGAAATAGAAAACAGTGTAAAGGAATAGAAAGCACAACAGAAACAATTAATAAAAACAAGTGACCCCTGATTAACTTATTTTAGGAAGGTGAATATAAAAATTATAAAAATTGACCCAAAAATTGACTAAAAGCAGATACCAGTTTTCAGGAAACATACGGTGTGAGCAAAGACGAAGGCTTCTCCACACATCAATGCTATCACTACTGAATGGAACACTACAAAAGTTAAAACTGAGTTATTGATAAAACTGAATTCTGTTTGGGATCCGTGTTTGAGAGGTAGACATCTAATATATTTGAGAGAAGAATGCATCTAGAGGGGCTGAAGATTTAGCTGAGTGGCACAGCGCCTGCCTGGCAAGTGCAAGGTGGTGAGTTCGATTCCCGGTACTGGAAATAAACCGGGAATGCATCTAGAATATTAAAACAGACTAAAAATTCTTGCTGACAAACTGGACATTAACATCAATTTTTTTAGTGATACCTCTCAGAAAGCTCAAGATGCACAGGATATTAAATTAACTTATCTTTTAAAACAAGAATGAAAAGTAACATGAAGAAAAAGAATTTTAGTTTCTCCCTCAGTAATGTTTTGCTGGAAAATGTGCAGAGACTTGAAACACCCTGCCCCATAAGTTTAGGACCTAAAGACAAAGATTTAGTGGGCAGCTTTGCCAAGTTTACTATTTCCAATCCAAGTAAAATATGGACGTACACTTCCTCTTGCTAGAAAGAATGCACACCTTGCTTTGTTCTGTAATACCCCAATGCTGTATCACTATGTAATCATAACTACTTGTGTTACACCTTTGATTCTTTCCACGTGTAAGGTATACTCTGCTCCAAAAAGTACTTCCTAGAATTCTTTTTTATTTCAATAGAACACAATTGTAGCAAATTAAAAAAAAAAAAATCTTATGGAAGATGTTTAATGTTTTGTCCTCTTTACATTTATGTTCCTCTTTCTCCTTGAAAGAGAGTCACAGTAAGCACTATAAGAACGGTGGGAATCATCCGTGCATTTCCTTGAGTTACTTTCTTGTGAAGCTTTCGTTTCATGCCCCCCATATTAGCTACATATTTTGTACATAATTTTCGCTTATATTAGATTGTAGCAATCGATGGGTGTTACTTGGAGAACTATAAAAGAGGACACACACTATTTTAGCAAAATTGCATATTGATTCTAAAGTGTTTTTTTTTAAAAAACAACTTTATAAGAATTACATCTTAATATGACTCAAGGATTCATAAAATTATTAATTTAGTCAACAGTACTAACTTAAAAACAAGGTAAATTTTGCTTCTGAACATGCTTGGGTAAATTCTCTAAGAATCACTCAACTTAACCATTTATCACATAGTATAACACAGGTATACCATGTTGGTATATCACATGCTTTGGTTCATTTTCGTCTTCTTTGTTGACCTATCTCTACTAAATTATCTGGGAGTTATATTATTATCACAGGCCCATCTGATAATATAGTTCTTTATGGAGAGGAAGGGAAATAGGGAGCTAGTGAGAGAGGGAGAAAGGGAGAGGGTGAGGTATGGAGGGAGCCTGGAGCGGGGGGGAAGGAACTGGGGATACGGGGAAGGAACTGGGGATGCAGGGAAGGAGGGAGAGAGAATAAACACGGACGAATGGGATGGACGAGTGTGCGTGCTGGAGCGGGGCAGACAGCTAACACTCCTATCAGCATGCGTATGCTCTGGTTCTGTGGCAACGGTACAGAGTCCTAAGACTCAAATTATTTCTTTTTAAACCAGATTACAAGTTTTTCACTAATATCCTTTGAGGTCTTCTCACAAAGGATTAAAAACTAAGCTGTATTTCCTGCCTAGTACAACTGGAAACATGTCATAGATAGAAGCCTTACTTTTCTTTCCACTTTTCCTGTTTTGCATCAGGAAGGAGAATTTGTGTGATTACTCTGCCGGAGAAGAAGGAAACTGTGGCAAGGACATGGGGCCTGATCAAGAATAAATGTACTAAATTAGATGATCTCCTCTCATTCGAAAACACAGACTAGCGCTGCTCAACACCTGAACATCAGCCTTCAGAAAAACTAGAAATCAGTAACAGTAACACTTATCGTTTCAGGCAGCTAGTTATCGCGAAGCCAAGTGCAGATGCAGATGCATGCACACTGCTCTATATCGCCTACAGCGTACTAACACTACTGTCAGGACAGCGGAGGCATTCTAAGTAAATAATTGTGTCCATGGGATCATGCTGTATTTTCCTCGTTAAATGGGGGGATTTTTTAATAGTGAAACAAATAAACCAAAATATAAAGCGTATGTGTTAGTTATAAAACAAGTCATTTTCTACTTCTTTCCTGCCTAAAATATTAGTTTCAGATTGACTTAACTTTCCTGGGGTTTCTCCAGTAGAGAAGGGAATTTCAGTTCTGATAAATCATTGAAGGGAAGGATCTAAATGAATCCTACCCAGATGAAAAGCTTTCAAATAACTTCCTGAAACCAACGAGCACCACAAGAAGCCCTGGACCCCCCCATACATCAAACCACGCCGCGCGAGCAGTCTTCCTGTAATACCGCAGACCACCACTGGAGGAGAGGAAGCTTGCAAATCAGCGTGGGGTGCCATGTTCAACGCTTTTGCTGAGCTGTCCCCTTTTTTAGATGGGGACTCACTATGTCGCCCAGGCTGGTACAATCCTCCTGCCTCCCTCTCTGGGATTAATTTTCCTTTATAAACAATTTATCATAAATAACTGGAAATTCGATACACAAAATTCCAGCTAATTGAATATTCATAGCTTCTCATCTTCTCAAACTCTCCTCACTAGATACCTACGAGGATCCGAGAGACAATGAAAATGTCCCATCTATTCTAAAATTTGTTCTGCTGCTGAGGTTAACTTTAAGCCCAGACCTGCGAAGAAACTTTCTCAAGGTCAGAAATTAGTAGCAGCTCCAACAAAGCAAGTCTGGTGACCAGCTTGGTAATTGTTCCATTTCACCACCACCAACCGGTTGGTTCTCTTGACCTCTGAGCCTTTTCCACATTCACTGGAAGGAACAACAGGGAGCTTTTAAAGGTCTGTTTTTGCTTCTCAATGGTTTTCCTAACCCCGAGTGTGCATTAAATGCAAACATAGTTCAATTTTGATGTCATTCAACTAACATTTTACAGAAAAAAAAAAAGCTGATATGGGGTGACAAAACAGGTCACTTATTTGGATCTGGGCTGGCTTCTGGGTTTGATTTCTTGTATCTGAGGTATTGCTTACCACCAAACAAACAAATCTATATTACAGGTAAAGTGAGCAGTCACAGCCACTTGTTTGAATTTAAAAAAAAAATGACTTTGCCCCTGAGGACAGCAATGTGCGGCAGGCTGATCTGGGATTGGCTCACAGGAGCAACTCTCCATTCTGCGGTACATGGTGCATGTTGCTAGGTGATTCAGCAGAGGAAACAGAGGACTGATTGATGGGCCTGGTAACTCTGGAGAGACTGCAATATATACATGCGCATAATGAAAGCCTCCCTGCCACAGCTGCTGTTCGCTTCACAAAAAGTGACTGAAAGTAAATTCATTTTAAAAAAAAACCAACAAAGCAAAGCGCCTATATGATCCCATAAACACTGCAGCATTAACTGGTGCTCATTTTATTAGATTTGGAGGGCCCCATGGTTTCTAGGATGAAATACCATTTTCAAGGGCGTGTCGCTTGTCTATGTAAATGCTCCCTGGCCCACAGCCTGGAATGCAAATTCTGCTTCTGAGAGTCACTTTGTTTTCAACAGCTTCCAAAAGAAAAAGGGGGCAAGGGTACTGGCAGTATATGCAGCGTGAGTTGGTCTGCACAATCACAGGAATCCTTGTATTATGAAATGACTTGCAGATTTCAGTGAAAGAGACCACTGAATTTTATTTTCAGATTTAGTTATGGCATTTTTTAAGAGGCAAATTTTGAAAGTGCTACAAATAAGTCTTCTAAATGTAAAAACCTGTATGTCTCAACTTCCCTGTATACTATGCTGATATCCAATAATTTTAACACGATATAAAAGAAATCCAAAAATGACAAATTATTATATATGAAACTCAATCTCTCTTCCTAATACGGCACCTTCTTGATATCCGGTTATATTTATGAGATGACGGCCTATAATTTAAAAAGTGGGGGTAGTTTTTGCTCTTTTTAGCAAAGGTATCTCAAACAGTACATCATCCATCTTTTAAGTGACATAGAAGTAAAAAAAAAAAAAATAAGGTAGAAAAAAATACATGGGTCACTGGCAAATACAGAATGCCAGTTTACCAGATGTGTTTTGTGTCACAGGCATGACTGGCAAACAACTGGCCCTTTGTTTGATTCATAACATGATTGAGATGTGTGGATGATTTCTGGGAAGTGCTTTCTCAGCTGAAAAGTAATCAACTGAAACATGTAATGGGCTTTTCCAAGGTTCTTCTGGAGAACAAAGGTTTCGGTTCCTAGGACAGCATTCTTTGAATCCACATCATGAGGCCCTAGGAGCTTTGAAGTCTCTATAAATACTTAAGGGACATTGCTGCGTAAGTTATTACAAAAGGAACAGGAAAAAGCCTTTGGTTACTTTTGTGGTTGAGGACTTCCAGGTTTGCCTGTCACTGTTTATTTTAATAAATTTTAGGTGCTGTCAAGATATCAGAAAGCAGAAGGAAGAAGTTGGAAAGAGCAGTCATTTTTGCCTGATTAGAAAAGGCTGGTATCTACAGCCATACTACCCTGAACATGCCTGACCTTGTAAGAAAAGTCTGGTGTTTGGAAACTTTTGATGCTTTTCTTTCCTCCTAAATCATTATACTGTAACTGAGGTGGGACGTTCTATGTGAATGTGAAGATGAAATACTTTAATTATAACTGCTCAAGTCATTCTTCTGAAAAGTTATCTGCACAGCAACAGTAAGTCTATGTCACTATTAGGCAAAATAACTGTGCCACAGTGACTACAATCATTTCAAGTTTCTCTTACAATTTTTCTTTCTGTTTTCACTTTTTCTTTCATCCTTCCTTATTTTCTGAGATAGGATCTAACTATATTGCTTAGAACGCAAGATCCTGCCTCAGTCTCCCAGATAGCTGGAATTACAGGCATATCACACTGCACCTAAACTAACGTCACAATTTTTTTTCTTTCACTCACACTGTACTTTCTCTCCTTGGTATATTCATTACACACATCCAGGGTGTGGTGAACTTTTTCATTAAGAACAATTATATAAACTAAGTGAGCTTCAAAGTCTGTATCAAAAATGCATTAAAAGGGAGCTGGGGATTTAGCTCAGAGGCACAGCACCTGCCTGGCAAGTGCAAGGTCATGAGTTTGATTCCCAGTACTGGAAACAAACAAACAACAACGACAAAAATGCACTAAGTCTGAATATATACATATATCCACACATTCTTGTAAAAATTTTAAAAAATTATAACGTAAAAATTATAAAGTAAATATGAATTAGAAGTTTAGATTTCTAAGTCATAAGATAATGTCTTTCTGTTTTAATAAATCAAAATAGCATTTTTTGTCCAGTCTAACATATACACACATGCATGCACAATTATATACGTGTCACGTCCATGTATGTATCACAGAACATTTCTTTGCACCTACCACTGAAAATTAAGAGATCATATGCTAGTTACCACCAGTAGCATGCATATCTCAGTAAACTTACACAACAAAACAACTGCGAAATCTTACTTGAATTTCAGACAGTTTTCCTGCTGGCAGCATGCACATGGAACAATCTAGAAATCCTCTTTTAGAGACGCCTGCACTAGGGACAGAGATCTCAGTCTTCCCTCTAAAGAGTATGTTCCAGCGGCCCCCATCAGCCGACTTTGCAGCTGGACTGCAGACTACTTACTGAACACGTTGACTATCGTCGGTGCCTCAAACACGTTGTCCTCGGTAACCAGCATGCACACAAATCTCCTTTGATCGCTGATCTTGGCGTTGCTGATGGACAGAGTGTAATTTTCCGAAAGGCTCAGTCTGTCTTTGTACTCCGGTACATCGTCATATTGCACACTTTTCTTGGTAGAGGATCTGAAGGCAATAAATACTGGGGAGCCGTCAGGATTTTCCTACAAATTTAAATAGTAATACATTTTAAAAGCGAGAATATTCAGGTGATTCAGGACTACATCCAGAATAACAAAATTTCTTAGGCCACATTCATCCACAAATGTGTATACTTTTATTCAGGAAGAATTGTGGGTATGAGCCCGACATAAATCTTTGGTTCCAGAAAATCAGTCTTTCCAAGAAGGGAGGCTCTGAGCTCCTCTGTGGGTACCGTATTCAATGTATGACAATGAAAGGACAGAACTCTGGGCATCTCAGCTTCTCTGCAGTATGCAGGACAGAATTAACGGCTATCTGAAGCAGACAAGGGGCAGTCTTACATTTACAATGAAATAAAGAACAGCTAAGTACACCCAAGTAGACAAAATGATGTTCGGATAACCATCACAGGGAACATACTCCTATACTGGTTGAAAATATCCCAGCTAGTTATCTTTGACGTATTTTTCCCTTGAACTCACATACTTTAAATGTGCACCTCTTCAGCCAGAACGGATGTAGCTGACCTTTACACATAGCAGCATTTAATCAGTCTTCATGCAGGAACAGTATTTACCCTTGTAAAACAATCACGTCCATTAAGCAAGAGACTCAGATTAACCACTACGATCCATGATTTTGCTATGTGGCTCACAAAACTTAATTTGATGGCTTTCATGCAAAAACTTATCATCAAAATAAGATAAAATCTGGCCAGGAACACTGAGACATATGATACATTCCTTCCTTTGGTTCAATAAAAACACTGTTACTGAATAAGCAATTTATCCTAAAATACGAGCCAATAGTTTCTCTATTTACCTAACAAGATCTCTGAAAAAATAAAATGGTAAAATAGGTTAAAATGCATGGTAAATTTTGAAATTATACCAAAACTTATGTTTTTAAAAAATGTTGATTTTGACTGTCAAGTTTACTGTAGAGTCTATAAGTATCAGTTTCTTAAATATCTGAGTGTATCAATATTTTCCTAAAATCTTTTAGTTTTACCACAAGCTTACAATACAAATCCTTGCCCTAAACAGCTCCTTCGTTATAGGAAATAGGTTTGGTAGATTCTCTCTTTGGCTTTTTATGCAGCAATTAATAGATTTAATACTAGAGTCAGAGTATTAAACTCATGTATAGATTAGACAGCGAAGGTGGCTTTGGGTTAGATAACTTGCCAAGGTCTCAGCTGATGAAGCTGAAATGTGAGCAGGGCAGTAGCACGCCTCTCTTCCTGAGGGCGGCTGGGCACCTTGGTGCTGGGAAAGGACGGACGGAGGAAATGGGGTGGGCAGGACTGAATGGGGATCTGTGTTCTCTACGCACACAGAGCTTACAGTGATGGTGGAAACTGGTTCATTCTTATCTCTGCGCTTCCGTTCACTTTCTCCACACCTTCCCCTTGTCTTTCAGAAGGCGGTACACTAAATCAGAGCATGCGCACACTTCTTTAAACCAGGACTGACTTTATAGCACACAATACCTCCAATGCGTCTCATCAGTTTATTGCTGGGATTTTTTTTTTTTTTTTTTGCTTAACAATTGGAAATTTACCATTATTATTTCTCAGCACTACTGTGCCAGTTCAGTTTAGGCAAAAACTATTCCCGGGGGTTACACTCAGAATTTTCTTTGATCATAGACATTTTCAGTGAGTTTGAGTCAGTGGGTACATTTTGTGGGAGCCTCTGAGACTCCTGGAACTTGGGGGATGGTAACAGACGTTGCCCTGGAGGATTGAACTTCACATTTCCTGTGTACAGAAAGTGAGACACAGTTCACAATCACCGCGAGCAAGCTGGGCAACAGGAGGCGTACAGAGACGCGCTGCGCTGCCTACGTCCCTTCCTGCACAGGCAGGCGCAGCGTGGCTGGATGTCACAGCCCCTGGCCACGGCAGCTTACTTGCTCAAGCAATTGTCCCATGTCAAGGCCAAGGAAATACTTGCTATGAATTATTTCACTTCACCAATGACATTACGAGGAAGATACTTCATAGCAAGAAAACAGGGGTTCATCCCCTTGCTTATGATCCCACACAGAGTATGTGCCACAAGCTGTTGGTCTGACTTGGAATCCACATTTTAAAAGCTGTACCAACACCATGCCTTCACTCTTAAGCACACTTCCCATAGTATTTTGTGCAGAATTTTTTTTTTTTTTGATATCTGAGGAAAAAAGTCTGTAGCCAAATAAACCTGAGAATCCAATCAAATTATGGCCTCCAAGAATTCATAATGCATTTTAACATATGGACGGTTCTGAGAAATGTAGTAAAGAAACATTTCACACATTATTTGACCCCCACATCCTTTCCCTGCACAGATGCCTTTTAACATTTTAAGGGGCTGGGGAAACATTTCTATCGTTTCCAAGGAGACAGACCTACTCGAAGCCTGCAAACTGTCATGAGCTCCTTTAGTCCACCATTGGCAAATTCTAGCATACAGACACCTTTCGTTGATTTTGGGGATTAAATTGACACATTTCATCGAAGCCACTTCCCCATTCTACCTCCACCTAGCAGGACCTCTGCTTCTGTCTTCTGACCTGTGCCTCAATACATGAGAAAGTATGATTTTGCTATATGCAAAATACTCAGCCATGTTAAACATAACAAAGTTATCAGGCTAAGCACCGGAAACAAGCTTGTAATACTGATGACTAATTTCCAATGAAGAGCGAGCTAAGCGTTCTGACTACTGATGTCGCTTGCCTTTCAGTGGCCAGATCCAACAGAACAGGGACAAGAAGAGGTTACCATCCTCTGCAGACCTCTGCCTGTCCTCCTGATTGTACTTTGGAATTCTATCTCTTCCCGTGTCTCCAACGCTTTAGGACAAATCTTTCAGATTAACATGGTCTAAGGCCTGCCTGCCCACTGGACTTATTTAAAATAGGATGGTACGACTGCTAGTCAATACAGCCATTTTACCTTTTCGTATTTGTATCCACCAAGTCATATCAACACGATCTCACTATAAAATTTACATTTAGCTATTTAACTGTATTGAAAAAGTGGAGACAACGAAGTCCATCCCAGAAAGGTCACACTTACATATTTCCATTTGCCAAACATGAGATTCTGAGGTACGTCGAGTCGACAAGGCATGACAATGGTATCTCCGTAGGCTGAGTTTACGGTGGACCATCCAAGGCCTTTGGAGAGAAAGAGAAGAGAAAGACTGAATGCAACTCTTGACGTGGTAACAGGAAGACTGTGGAATCTCAGGTGAACTGTTTTCTTTATTTCACAAAAGTACATTTCACAGAAGTATGGGACTATACAAAGACACACATGTTTAAAATTCTCAAAACTGGCATAGATATCTCAAAACTGGTGAAAATATCAAGCTTATCTTCTGGAAAAACATTTAAAAATTATTGAAACCTAAAAACTAATACACACAATACCACAGCTGAATTTTACTTATAGGAGGAAAATAAACATAAAAATGGTTTATTTTAAAGGTAAGATAGCCAGATATGGTGGCGCACACCTGTAATCCCACCATTTGGGAGGCTGAGGCAGTGAGTTTGAGGCCAGCCTGGGCTACACAGTGAGTTTAAGGCCAGTCCGAACTACATAGTGAGACCCTGTCTCAAAAAAAAAAAAAAAAGTAATAAAGATTAACATGTTAAATTTTCTATATAGTATTAACAGAGTAAATTGTATAGTATGAAAATTCTTCATTAGGTGTTATTTGTAGCAACTAGTTGCATTTTGAGAGACAATCCAGTTAAATCCACCATTTGCTGTTAGTACAGAAAACTTCTTAGTCTTATTTATTTTTTTGAGAAAAATGTAGATGATGATAATTAAAATGGAGAAAACAATTTTTGCATAGAGATGTAAAATACTATTCACATCTGTATATATTCATGTAATTGTTAAAAAATCTTAAGTATTTACAGACATAGTAAAACATATGCCATGTGTTCTTTCATATGTAAAAACTAAAAGCAAACATCCATCTGAAAGCAGAAAGCTACTCCCCAAAGCTACAAAGAAAAAGGGTTCAAGAGGGCTTCATAGGAACTAGGTAATGAGCACTAAAAGAGGTTCTAGAGTTCTAGGGTTCTAGAGCACAGTGGGGTGACTAACTCAATATCGAATTACAGATTTTATGAATAAGAGGCATTTAAAGTTTCAAAGTATAAAGAAATGATAAGAATGTGCAAATACGAACTGTGCTTGCATGATCACTATATATCGGATACGTGCTGAAATATCACACCACACCCAATAAATGTGTACAACCATGATGGTTCATTAACCAAAAAGACCGCAGTATTCACACCAGCAAAACTAGTCGAGAAATACCCCATATATCTTTCATTTACTTTTTAAAAGAGCTTTAAATTTTAAAACTTTTATAGTTATGCATCTATTAAAATATATCAGAGGTAGACAGCGTGAAAAGGATACTTTCAACGGTGAAAGAAAACGACATTCTGTCCACCAGGTGGTGCTAACGGGCAAAACGAAGGCAATCCGCAGAGCATAAATAAAACCATCTAATGATTTCTGAAGATGCAGACCTTGGTGGATACCACCTTTAACCGCTATCCATTAATCACAGCGTATACGAAAATCTCATCTAATGGTAAAAAAGTCTCACAAAGAAAAGAATAATAAAATTCCTATTTTAAAATCAACTCAGGTGGCTATTTCCTCTTCAAACAATTTGTCCCAGTGAAGAAAAACATCCAAGAAGCAAAGAACGTGCTTCACGTTACGTGCAATGAGACCTATCTGGAAAACCTTACCCTTGTTAATACAGAGAACACAAATGAGAAGTGAACACGTGTTCTCATGGGTGTGCTTCAAACTCTTACGCAGTATCACAATGAAAAATTACTTCAATCATTTTCACCTTGTGCTCTCCACACGCTACCTATGTAGAACCCCACCTAACTTCAAGCCATCAGACAGCAGAAGACTGTAAGTGAAGAAATTGTCTGCTCATGTTCGCTAAAATAAAAATAATGGAGGTTTACTTTGTTTTTTTTTTTGTTTTTTTTTTTTTCTTTTTCTGCAGGACTGAAGATCAAATCCTGATCCCCAAGAGTGCTGGGCAAGGTCTCTACTACTGAGCTAGACTCTCACCCCTATACAGAGGGTTGAGGTATGTGGTTACAGACACACAAACCAACAGCACTTAGGAAACTGTTTTCTTTCACAGTACAGTACTAGTTTTCCTTGATATTAGGCTGCTATAGGGTAAGTATGAGACAAGAAAAGTCTACTGGCCAAATAATTGTGACATATAGAATATCAGGCAAGTGGCAATAAAATATAAGCCAGTAATAAACAATTTTTTAAAAGGCACAAAATTCTACCGTGGAATTTCTACCATGTAGTGAAGACATGTTCATGCACTACACAGGAGGGGTTCTGCCAAGCAAAAGGAACCAGTGTGCGATTTCATGTTTTGTTTCCTCCGTCAGTTTACGGTAAGGTCGTTGAATACGCCATAACTTCAAGAGAGACTATCTCTACTCCTTACATGAAGGCAAGACGTGCATCTCCAAATGTGTCCTACCATTATGAATGCATGCTTTCCATTCACAACTGATGCTGCTTGCACGGTTGGCCAGTCAATGAAGACACCGCACAGAACTTAGGCATCAGTGAGGTGAATCCTTTGCAAGATGAAGGTAAATAAAAACAGACCTTCCCCTGAACTGTAATGCTTTGCTCGTTCTCAGCACTTGTCTTCTCTCTTCCTTATATAAATTTAATGTACTATATATACACCAAATTTTATAACAGGGTTTAAAGCTTATGAATTTCAAACATACAGTGACTGACTAGGATGATGAAAGCACAATTACAGCAGGAAAGGGACCATATATTTTAATCTTCATATCTTCAGGGACAATGCCTGGCATTTAATGGGTATCTAATAAAAGGATCTCTCAGTTGAATGCTGTAGGACCCTTCCACTTTGTTTATTAAATTAATAACTCTGAAAATTGTAAGGGAATTGATGTTATTGAAACCTTGGGAATTCTTATTCCTACTGACTAATGGCTGTCATATATCAACTTGGATGTACAGAAAATTTGGATTTTGTTCTTGGATGGCCCTCTCTGTCATACAGAGGAACAAAAAAAAAGCAAGTACATTTTATGGAGTCCATGCAGGGAACTAGATGGGAGAACATTCCCTCCTCCTCTTTTAAGTGATATTAAAGACTTGTGTTGTTTTGCAAACAATACCAGGAAATGCCCCATCTTCATTTGAGGTGACCATAAAGCAACAAGTTGTTTTCATTGTTTCAAAAAGTATCTGAGAGGCATTGATTATTTCTTTTTTGTTTTTCATTGATTTTCTTTTACTGGCAATTCCAAATCCAAACTCAACCAAGCCAGGACTCGGAAGAGCAGAACAAGGGAAATATAATTCGGATGAGGAGCTTATTTTAGAATCTCTTTTGAAGTTTGCTATTGTCATCAACTTTTCCTTCCTGCTGAGAGTACCCTGACTCCAAGGTGTATCTGACAAAGATAGGCTTCCACCTGGGGGACAGCAACCACTTGACCACCTTAGGGATAAAGTAGCTACAAGGGGCTGCTGTGAGCTCATGGTAAGTCAGCATCTATTTCTAGAGACGTCTTGATCTTTGAGATGGACTGCCAGCAAGACCTAAAGCATCTGTCAATACAAACGGTTCTGTTTCTACTTTTCACTGAAGAAAAAGCTTTTTATGTTCAAATTATCAAACCTGAAAATTGAGTTTAATTTACTAGAACTCCCCTACAATTTTCTCCCAGCTGGTTAAAACATTCATGGTGTTGTTTCCTATGGATTACAGGGAATTACTGCATAGACGGAATGGCTATGACGGCCTTCCTCAAAGAGGCTAAGTGTCGACTATAAGCTGGATATGTATGTTGTGTGTACTTTGTACATGTTATGTGTATATGTATGCATATGTCATGTATATCTGTGTGTATGTGTATGTCATAGGACGTGTTAATTGGCCAAGAATCTGCTATACTAAATGTATCCTATAAATTGAAGGCATCTTTGTGATTTTTGTTTTTGGTACCGGGGATCGAACTCAGGACCTTGAGCTTGGCAGGCAGGCACTTGTGCCGCTGAGCTATATCCCCGGCTCATTTTTATGAATTTCCTAATTAAAGTAAGATATAAAAGTGTTTATAGTTGTGAAGCAGCAGGTAATTATGTAAGCATTTTAGCTATTAATCAAAGAAAAGAAAAATCGGAATTATACACAGAAAATTCAATAGAAATACAATAGGGTAAGTATGAGACAAGAAAAGTCTACTGGCCAAATAATTGTGACATATAGAATATCAGGCAAGTGGCAATAAAATATAAGCCAGTAATAAACCATTTTTTAAAAGGCACAAAAAACAGACTCAAGAAAATTTTGAAGTGAGATGAATAATTAAAAAGTGTAATGATTTTGGCCATCTTGTGACAATGATTTCTCTCTATAACTTAGTTGTTCAGTTCAGTAATCCTTCCTTTGCATTACTGTCACATATACATTTGAAGTGGGTAGGTTAAAATTCAGACTGCTGTCATATTTCAAGTAGAAGAATATTAAATATAGAAAATAGAGTGAGAATTGGACATGGTCTACTTTTACATGCTGTAATTTAAGAGAATTATTACTTATTCATCACACAGATACTTTAATAGCATCATAATCCTTAAGAGCATGTTTTGAACTCTGTAGCTCTGCTAGGTATCACAGAAGGGTTAATTATCATTACATGGTTCAGAGCTTACGACATAAAACCAAAGTTTAGTTTTATATATGATTTATTAGGGAAGGCGTAGGTCTAAATAAGAAATCCATCATTAGAAATTACTTGTATATTTATTTGATTACTTGATAGACAAATGGGCTAATGTTCCTATTTGCTTCATTAATGAATCGGGGTAAGGAAAACTCTTAATTAAAACGTGTGAGTATTTTGTAACCTTAATATGTAACAGCTTCCCTCATCTCAGTCGCTGCTGACATTTAAACTCCACGTGACCCTACTGTAAGGGTGCTGTACTATGTACTGCAGGCTGTTTAGCAAGATCCTGCTCACATTAGATGCTGCTGCCACCCTTTCCTGATTACGCCGACCAAAAAGTCTTCTGACTTGATAAATGTCCCTTGGAAGACAAAAGTGTTCCCTAAATCCCTTTCACCCTAAGGTACTGGTTTAGCCATTCAGCTTCAGCTCTTTACATTCAATAAAACTCCGGTTTCCAGTAAAAGAATTTTTAAATAAAATGGAATCTTAGTGTAGGACTAAATACTTAGTGAATATAAATTGGGGGATGAAGGTAAAAATGGTACAAAATAATGCCTGGTTACTCTTAAATTTCTTTGCCTAATTAAAACATATTAAACTATAAACTGGGCATGGTGGCGCACACCTGTAATCCCAGCACTCA
>NW_004955427.1:6453450-6489279 GCF_000276665.1 Chinchilla lanigera | reverse complement strand
ACTACAAGGGGATTGGTGGATAACTCTGGAATGTAATTCCATATCTATTTACAGAAATACAAAGACACATTGCTTTAGCAAATTTACTGTATGTATCACAAACACGTTATACATCCTTTATAAGCTTTCTGAACCATACATGTCACATAAGTTTTATTTAATATGATAAAATATCATAGCTCTAATGTAGATTTAAGTAGATATCTTCAAAGGGTTCTCCAAGTTGGTGGTCTTAAGATGTAGTTATCTTATCTCATAAGTTATCCCATATTTTACTGCATTAAACAGCAGTTTAAGATTATCATCTAGGTCATGAAATATATATATATCAAATACAAATATATATGAGAACTGTATATATGAAAAAATATACTTTGCATGTATATTTCACCGTGTGTGAGACACAAGGGCATGTGATACACAGCTGGAGTGAATGTTGGATGGGAGAAGATGTGATAAAATCTAATGTAGTTTTGAGAACTAGAGACATGTTTTTTTTTCCTCTATTCTTTATCTTTGTCAATTTCCCTTTAACAAACGTGGATACTTGGATGCCACATAGGTTGTTTGCTGCATTAAATAGGAACATGTCTGTTCAAATTCACTTTCTGCATTGCCTTTCACATGTGTCATAATTTAGCAGTGCTTATAGATAACAAAAACACTGTATCTTGCTTTCCCTTTCCTCTGTTATTTCCTATTAAAATAGCACAACACCGGACATTTTCGATGAATGATCTGGCACAGCAGGAAGGTATGGGAAATGGACTTTCTTACTAAACTATAAATTAATGCTAATACTTAATTGTGTTTTAAGAAGTGTGCTTTTCATTTTACTTACAAATTTGGTATTTTATAATGTTCTAATTATTTGTCTTTTTATTATACTATCGGTCAACATAATAGTCCCTATTCTATACCTCAAATAAGATCTACATGAAATAGTTAAAACATACTTTATTGGTATTTGCTTACTTTGATGAAAATTACATTCTGGATTTACCTTGCTCATGCTAATACAAGCATGGGGTGATCTATGAAGTTGAACAAGTGATAATCCTTTTTATCAGTCCTTGGGCCTGTCCACTCCAGCTGAATTCCTAAGCATCCTTTGGTATATCTCAAGAATCATCTATTTCTACAGTCAATCATGTATCAAATATTTATTGAATACTACTCAGGCAAAGTGTGAGATAATGTGCTGTAGGAGAAATATATGAAAGAAATACTGATGCCTTTTACTCACGGAACATGATGGAAATAATATCAGGCATTGTGGGAATGTATAAAAAGGAATTCTAGCAATGAGACTCATTATATTGGCGATGGCTTCTTGGAGAAATTTCATTTGACCTGAATACTAAATTAAGGTTTCCACAGATCGGAAGGTAAATAACACCTCACAAGCATGTCCCAGGCAAGGCCAAAGAGACGCACTGACACTTGGATTTCTCCCGTAGGGAAAATTCAAATATTTATTACAGTAACTTCTACAGAGCATATCTTTGATCTTCATAAGGAACATGTCCTAGGACTGGCAGCTTTCCCAAATTCATAAATGCACATAAAGTTCCTCTAATAAAATGCAATAAAATGTTAGACTCCTTTACTTTCATCACCAACTCTAGCATTTGGATTCTTTCTGAGAACATTAGAGACAATTTTATTTAGAGACAATTTAGAAGCAATGAAATTGTTCGAGTTGTACATCTTCATTTTTATTTTTTGTGAAGTTGTTGATGAACTTTAAATAAGAAAATACTCAAACTCTATTCTATTTATTAGAATTTCTTAATTTACATCCATGAGTGAAAGTCGTCTATGAGTTCTCTAAAATTATATTTAAAATAGTGTTTTATCATATAGCATCCTGAAAGGTTCATTTTCATGGAAAGAAGATGCAAACCTTTCATCTGATTCTCAAGGAAGAGCTCAAATAATAACTAATAATAATTTGAGTACAATTTATACAGCGCAATTTGTTGGTATCAAATATAAAAGTATTCTTCCATCCAGCAATCCCACCCCAGGGAATCTATGGACGAGAGTGTTTGCATGTGTGAACAAAATCGCCACAAATAGTGGTAAAGCATCATTCTGACCACGGGAAAACTAGCAGAATCTAGACGTTCATTAATAGAGGAATTCATTCACTTCATTAACCCACTGAGGAAAAAAAACAGAGTCCAAATCACTATTTTTCTTTACATGGTGCTATTTAAACTTTTTATAATTTATTTATTCCCTGACTACTAACTGCCTACTCTGCACAAGGGCTCTTCTAGGGTCAGTGATTGCAACAGTAACCCCCAAAACTGCTCCTCAGGAATGTAGTATTTATCCATGTATCTAAAGGGTTATGTTTTTTTCCAAAAGGGTTACACTGTCAGTTTAGTTCCTTCTCCATTCAGCAAGTGTCTTGGCTTAGGGTCATTATTTTGCAAGGGGAACAATAATATACAGGACACATATTTTGTAAGATTATTTATAATAGTCACGCAAAGAATCATATACAACACAGTGCAGGAAATCTGTCCACACACTACAGACCGGGAATCCAGCTGAGGACCTGGGTCCTGTGATAACGTCCTACATGAGTTCAGCTGAAGACCTAGAGCTCATAACAATGCCTCCCATGAATCCACCTGGAGGCCCAGAGCCCATAACAATATCTCATGAAGGCCTGTTTCACGGATCTGCATTGGGAAGGCCCAAAGGTCAGTGGTGGAATCTAGGAAGTCTGTGCCAGCGGGATGAAGGATCTGTGCTAGCAGGCTGAGGGATCTGCACTGGAGCCAGGAAGTGATGCTCAAAGTAAGAACCAGAGCTTCTCTGAAAGGTACCACAGCCATCCTCAGCAACAGTGAGGTCCTGAGCTCCTCCAGTGATCAGGAAAGCTGACCTCCCTTCAGGGAAGTCAATGCAGCAAGCTTCTCCCGGAGACCGGCAGTGTACCATCTTCCCCTCCAGAGCCAGGAAGCAATGCTCAAGGTGAGGACCAGAGCTCCCCCACCTCAAAGTGAACTGAAGCTATTCTCAATGCCAACAAGGTCCTGAGCTCCTCGGAGGATGAAAACAGCCAAGTTCATCAGGAAAGCCAGTGTGACGAGCTCCTCCAACAAAACCAACTGCTCCTTACAGCTCCCACCAGCTCCCAACAGCCTTTCTCTGCTCCCAACAGCCTCACTCCTCCTTCTCCAGTTCTGCCTCTTGTGCTGCCGGCAACAGTCCCCAGGTGGGCCTCCCACACCCAGCACCACGCTTACCCAGTTCAGCTGGGGGTTATAAGTTGACCACCAGTTGTCAATCCAGTACAGCA
This sequence comes from Chinchilla lanigera, assembly GCF_000276665.1. NCBI lineage: Eukaryota > Metazoa > Chordata > Mammalia > Rodentia > Chinchillidae > Chinchilla > Chinchilla lanigera. Next base: position 6,485,960 of record NW_004955427.1, on the reverse strand, counting down.
AGCTATCTGAGGAAGCGTCCTACATTTTACTTTTGTTAAAATTCTTCACAGCAGCATGAAGGTTACAGTAGCTCAAAACTAATGGGAAAACCAAAGACCCTCTGCACAGCACTGAAACTCTGCGAGATCCACTAGCCCGTATTTTTCGGATGCATTTCACATTCCAGAATAACATAAGCCATTCTTCCAGGGACTCCAGCCACAGGAGTGCAGAAAGGAACGCTGTGGTGATTTGAAATGAATGCTTTAAAATTGTTCCCTCAAAAAGCTGTTTTTGCTTTGAAATTAATTTAGTGGAATATAATATATATAAGCAAACAAAACAGCCAACGAATCTAGACTTTTATTTTGGAAAAGTCACTACAGTGGACTTTCTGGGTTACCTTGGCAACCATTTCTGCATCCTTTGTCCTGGGGAGGGGAAGGAGCTGCCTTTATACTGCCTCACGCCGGGGTCCCTGTGCTCCCAAGTCCTCGCTCCTAAGGGATTACTTTGCCAAGGCAGAGGTCCTTAAGTGGTAAGAAACTTAAGCAAAAAACTTAGAAGTAATTTATGTTCTGTGTCTTATGAGGAAAAGTAAGAACTTTTTTTTATTAAATAAACAACTGGATTTTGCACAGGAAAAATTTGAAGTATAGTTTCATAGTAAAGGACTTGAGACAGGAGAAATATTTAAGCATGCGTTTCTTTATGCTATATGTTAAAGCGTGTAATTAATAACGTGTTAATTTAAGTTGAAAAGTTGACTATTTTCTACTCTCATACTTCAAATTATCTAGGACGTGATGCAAGATACTCAGTTGATATGAGGAGAACAATTAGCAAAATATTATTTTCCTTCTTCTCCACCTGCCAATTCTATTTCTCATATTAGTGCTTGCACTGCCCCGTCTAAATTCTGAGGTTTTCCCCTGAGAACCAGCGTTAGTAAAGAGATGGGTGGAAAAACTAACATTTGAATACTCCCCCAGGTTAAAACAATGAAACGGAAAAGATGAATGTATTTAAGTTCCCTTACTCTGACCATTTCTCAGCATGAGTGTCCAGATTTAACTACTGAAGACTATGAATTTTATTTAAGTAGATAAAAATGACACTTTCCTGTGCATTTCTCCACGTAAGTTGTGCTGAAAAGGTGAATACAACTCAACTGTTTGAAGAAGAAGTGAAACAGTAATACTGCATGTATGGAAACACGGCATACAGGCAGGGAGGAACATGTTTCACAGACCCTAACTGCATCGTCTGAAGTCATGGAAACTTGCAGGGTTTAGGCAAGAGTCTGTCTTCAGAAAGACTGCTAGTTCCTGTGACATTATTAAATTTGTTTTCTGCGAATAATTTAATGCTGTGACAACAGAATGTTTTATAAGAGAAAACCAACGCCGTCCTATCACAAAGACTTTTAGCCAATAAGGTTGTCATTGTTCCCACAGATAGCACACATGAAAAATACGGCATTAAATTATTCACAGAAATAATTGTATTGCTTTACCATTTAAAGTCATATTAACAGCACTAGAATAAGAATTTTGTCTCATAACTGAAGCACTGCATTATCAAGGACAATGAAGTAATTATCAGGGTTACTGAAGAAGCATGTTGGGTTTCTCCCTCTGGACTGGTTGACACCTTGTCCAGTATGCTAGTTTTCAGTATATTCCATAATAAAAGCCCAACTTGGTGCTGGAAAAAGGGTCTGCATTAGTTCAAGCAGCTTCTTGCTCTTTTCTACACAACACACCCCAATTAGCATTGCCTATTTCTCCTGAGGATGTAGATTTGTACAAACATGATAAAAAAAATAAAGGTTAAAAAGCTGCTTAATAAGTTTTCCACATATTTGGTTCAGCTTGCTGGATCATTTCTGAGGCTTGGATTTGTGTAAATTCCACGCTCTTAATTGACAACTCCCAGAGGGGCTGCAATGTGAGTTAAGGTCATAGGAAGAAAATTATGTTTTTCTGGTCTTTTAACCATTCTTCAAGAACAAACTCAATTTCCTATAAGATCTAATTTCCTAGCTTTGAGGAAGAAGAAATAGGAGGGTTTCTCCATGATGAATTTTTCAGGGACTAAAATCACAGGAAAGATAAAATTTAAAACTACAAGTTGCATATGGTTAGGAAATTGGCATAACTTGTTATACACAGTTGCTATTATTTTCCCATCTGAAGAGATCTTCCAGGCCCTCCTGGCCAGAGTAACGTGGGGAGCCATTTCTCCTGTACTTCCCCACAATGGGGGCTCAACAGGGTCATTCTGGGATGCTCGCAGGCAGAGACAATACTGACATCTATTAATATTTTAACAATAATTTTTCGTGTGTTCCATCTTCCCTGACAGTCATTGTTCTTAATTGATGAGTGGGAGGCAAAGTGCGAAAGAGAACAAGATAATTTAAGAAGGCAAAAGCAGAGATGAGAAGGTAAGCTGTATTGAAACGTAGCTTTAGCATTTCTAAGGGTGTCAGAATGGGGAGATGCTACGAAGATCTGTGAAATTAGCATCTGGAAAGTGAAGCTGCCTCCTCTTTTGAAACTTTTCCTTACTTCCAAAGATTTTTACTCTCTAAAAACTTATTCTTATCGTCCCAAAGGCCAAATGCTATTTTTAAACATTGCACTGTGTATGCTCCAATTTGGGAACTGATTCAACTTCCCCAGAAGAATTTGTGGACACCTAGATATCACGGACAAGGTAGACAAATGAAACAAAAACAAAAAGGAGTGTGGAAAAATGTCCTCCGAAGAGACAAATGGCTCTGCTGAGCACAGAGACTGACCACACAGGGCCAGGCCCGGCAGCACGTCAACAAGGCTGCTGAACCCTTTCCATGAGCGTCCCTCCTGAGGACTGCCGGCTCTGAGTTGGCTTCCCGTGCTTCCTAACCTGCGATCATCTGACTCTGCCTCACACCCTTATTTAAGCATCAAATAAATAAATGTCCCATCTTCTTTACAATTTAAGGAAAAATAAAATCTTGAGAGGTGTAGTGGACATAAAAATACACCTCCCAGGGATCTAACTGCAGGGAAGGTAACCTGCCAAGGGCGCAAACACTGTGTTCTACCTAGTATCAGGCTTGTGCCGAACTGATATTTGTCATCACTCTATCTCTGCTCATGACTGACAACAGCAGAGATACAAAGGCAGGCAAGTTTGGGAAACGAAGTGCTCCTCTAAGGACTTGCCCATGTACACCTTCCCAACTCCTTAATGCCCCGAAGGACCTTTTTTGGACTGCCTGACAAGAGAGGCCACATTCTCTCAAACTTTCATCCTCCCTCTTACACTTAAAATTGGACTTCTTTGTAGCCTGATGGCGCTCTCATTTTTTTCTCACCAAGTGTTTCCTCTAATATAATTTCCACGCTATTTGACAGCCTTTCCTCAGCGGACCCTAATACACGCAGAGATTAGATAGAACGTAACTGTATCAATTCTCTGACATTAGTATACTATCTGATTCTGGAAAATTAGGATTTAAGTATGGATGAAGTGTATGAAGAAAAACCTTTGAATTTTCAATGGGTCAGGTGAATTAAAAAAAAAAAAAATATATATATATATATATATATATATACACACACACACACACACACAGAAAACTTGTTCAACATGAGTTAAAGACCTAAATGTAAAACCTGAAACCATGAATCTCCTGAAAGACTCTAAAGAAAATCTTCTTAACAATAGCCTTGGCAATTTTTTTTTATATGATATTTAAAACACAAGTGTTAAAAGCAAAAATAAGCAAGCAGGACTATATCAAACTAAAAAGCATCTATAAGGGTCCTCTAAACAATAAAGGAATAATCAAGAAAATGGAATAAAACAACAACATGAAAAAGCAACCTAAGACTTTGGAGAAGATGTTTCAAATCATACAAAGAGTTATTAACTAAAATACACAAGGAACTCTCACTAATAAATAGAAAATACATAAGCAGATTAAAAATGGGCAAAGAATCCAAATAGACATTTTTTCAATGAAGATTTACAACTAGCCAATAGGTATATGAAAAAGAGCTCAACATCACTTATCACCATGGAAATATAAATCAAAACAACAATGAGATTTTATTTCATACCTGTTAGGACAGCTACTATAACAAAAACCAAGTGGTGACTAGTTCTGCAGTGGGTATAAGGAAAGGGAAAAAAAACCTTCCTGTATATTGTTGGTGGAAATGAAAATTGGCACGGCCATTATGAAAAACAGTATGGTGATTCCTCAAAAATTAAAAATAGAACTAACACATCACCCAGCAATCTCACATCTGGGTATATATCCAAATCACACAAAATCACCATTTGCATTCCCATCTTCACTGAAATATTATTCACAATAGCCCAGATATAGAAACAACCAAAGTGTCTGCTGAGAAATTAGGATATGTACATATTAGTATTATTCGTTTTTTAAAAGATCTTTATTTTCTCCCTAGTGTAAGAAAGTGAAAGAATAAATAAGATCCAAAAGGTACAATAGATATAGAGAAAGGGAAAGAAACTGCTCAAAGGGAAAGAACAACTGGGATGGGGGAAAAGAGAAAAGGAAAAAAGATATGTATCTGTACACAAGACAGCTAAGATAATTTACTACTAATTTCTACTAGTTCATTCAAAGGAACCGTTAGTGCTTACACTGTTCGATCAGTTTTGCAAGTCTGTACCTGGTGATCTGAGCAACTACTTTGACGATAACAATAGCAACATAATAACCATTGTTAATTTCCTATTATCTTGTTCTCAAATTCTGTATCATTTTTAGTTTTTATCTCCTTAAAATAAAGAAAATAAAGGCAACAATGAATTGCAAAAAAACCCAAAAAACAAAAAATGAAGATCTTGTTATCTCTGACACCATGACAAAGCTGGAGGACCATATTCTTAGTGAAATAAACCAAAGAACAAATATTGCATGATCTCATTTATACGCAGAATCTAAAAAACGTGGGAAACACAGCAAAAAAGAGTAGAATGGTGGTTACCTAGAACAGGAAAGTAGAAGAAATGGGAAGACACGGTTACAAAACTGTAGTTACACAGTATGAGGAAGTCCAGAGATCTTGAGTGCAGCAGGATGACTACAGTTAATAATACTGTATTTAACGTAGTACAAAAAACTATACGGTACAAGGAGATTTTCAAGGAGAGCATTTCTGGTGTTTTCACCACATACAAAAATAACAATTATGTGAGGATATAAATGAATGTGCAGATTTGCTTGGCCATACTAATCATTTCACTCTGTGTGCATCAGAACCTCGTGCTCTACATCTTAAAATATTTACAATAAAAACAAACTAAATAAACCTAAAGCACATTAGAGCAATAACTAATCCTGCAAGTTTTACGGCATTGTTCAATTTGGAATATTCTTATTCATACATTGTACATTTTTGTATTTGGCCTTCTCCAAAGTACTGTATGATGAGCAAAGAAAGCTGTCTGGTGAGCAAATATTATGATACTTCATTTATTAATAATACACTATTCACCCTACAAAGCCAAGAGATTAAGCCAACATCACCAAGCAAGTATATGACAGCACCAGAGCTCAAAATTAATGAGCCCAATTCTTACCACTACTAGGAATAAAGAAAACAATTCTACGTTCTTACTTTCTTTTATACTGCAAATAACTCGAGAGTATTGTTTGAAGTATATTAAATAGCTTTCTACTTGAGATTTTAGTATTTTTTAAAAACTTTACAGGCATAGAGGGGCTAGGGAGAAAATAAACTATAAGGTTTAGTCATCTTCTTCTCAGTGAGGTGCTACATAGCAATTACTGCCAGGCAATACAGGTCCTACCTTCTAGGCAGTTCATCTCTTTATCGAGATGAAATACATTGTTGATAATAACAGTGTGTAATATAAGAACCACTTTTAATTCCTATCATTTGGTTTGAAACCCCATGTCATTTTTAATGTTCTTTCTGCTTTGTTTTGTTTCTATTTTGCTACTGTTCTGTTTTTGTTTTTTAGTATTCTCTTTAAAACAAAATAAAAAAATGAAATACAATAGCGTGTATTAACCCAAGGATTTAGGTATCTTTCAGATCAGGAAGTAGAGGAATAATAAGGCTCTTCACAGGGGACAAGGGCCTCAGGAAACAGAGGGACCACGTATGCATTGCCAACATCTAGAACAGCAGGGGCAGCACGACAGACCAAGAAAGATGTCCTGAATGACAGGAATGGCACGGTTGGGTTTACTTCAAGTATTTATGACTTCAAAACCTACTATCTTTGATCTTAATTAAAATATTTCCCACAGTCATGAGTTTTAAATGAATTTAAAAGTTGCATCCACAATAATCTGCACAGAAATATTCACATGAACTTTATTTGTACTTGTCAAAACTGGCAAGTGTCCCGCTTATACTTAAATGGGTGAATCGATAAATGGTGGTACATCTCGACAGTGGAACATCATCCCATAATAAGAAGAAATGAGTTCACAAGCCATGGACAGACATGGAAGAACCTTCAGTACAAATTGCTAAGTAAAAGAAGGCAACTTGAAAGGGCTATGTATTGTGGGATCCAAGTATACGGTGCTCTGAAGAACACAAAACTATAGAGAAAGTGAAAAGATCAGGGGGTGCCAGAGGCTTAAACAATAAAGAAGGCACAGTTAGATGGTACATGTGCAAGCTTTTAGGGCAGTGGAATTATTCTGATACAATAATGGTAGAGAAATATCATTAAACATGTCCAAATCCATAAAAATATTCAAGAAGGGAAACAAGCTATAGGCCTTTGTGAATAATAGCTGTCAGCAATGTTCATCAGTTGTAAGAAACGTACCACACTAATGTAATGATATTGATAATAGGGGAAACGGGGCAGGGTGGAGTAGTGAGAATTCTATTTTTCATTCCATTTTTTATAAGTATAGACTAGGGAACAAAATAGTGAATTAATTTTAAAATTAATGTGCATGATTTCTCGAGCCAATAGGATACATTATGTACTTAGTCTCATCAAACTTCTCTTGGCATAGCGGCAGGAAGGAACTTAAACATCTTTAAGGGCACAGTTTTGGCATGGACCAGCACAGGTGCCCCAGTGCAGGCAGCGGAGTGCCAGGCGGACTCAGCAGGTGCTGACTTTTCAACAGCACCAAGACCTCCGATGAACCAAGAGTTCCCAGCAACTGCTCAGCTCAGCAGTTGCTGTTTTATGGTTATGTTTCTCATATTCCCAGTCCCACTGAGGCGCTAATACATTTGCTTTGTCTTTGCATTTAAAAGAGATGATGTCTTTGATAATTTGTTCATGGTTACTGCTTAGGGAGACAGTGACACTCAAAACTTCCCTAACTGAATATTATAATATTACCTCCATGGCTCTGCTATTTTTAACAGCTTTTAAAGGCAATGGTGTCATTTAGGTTAAAAAAAGTTCATCAGTCCCACACGTTCAATGAACACCCGGTTTTAGACCTGAGCTGTTCAAAGTCCCAGCAGTGCTTCAGATTATATCATTTATTTTGTGTATGAATCTTATTTGAGGTCCATAAAGGAAAGAACTCCTAAAGCTCCCCCCCAGGAAATGATTAATTGGTAAATCAAACAAATCAAATAGAAAAAATGCAATTCTGTCTAAAAATCTAGTGCTAACTTTCAAGTTAGTTCCCTCTCATGGGCCTACATAAATATGCTATAAGTGAATATTCTTCAACTACAATTCCACTTGTCAGGTGTACAAAACAGCTGACAAGAACACCTCTCAAAGTGAATTTCAAAATATTTTCCTCTATGGTTTCTCAACTGTAGTATGTGGTATATATAAAATATGATTGCTCATTCATGTTCAATCAACAATACATACTAAGTCCCTTTTAGGTAATTAGCATGACTTTAAAGAATTGGGTATTCAGAGAAATCCATCAATTAGTATCCCTAATTTTAAAAACTGAGAGGTAGTCCACAAAAGAAATGTCCAATACAACACCTCAGTAAACAGTTACCAAGGTAAGTGTATATGGCCAATGAAAATAACTGATACAGGGTCTAGGGATTTAGCTCAGCGGCACAGTGCTTGGCTGGCAAGCGCAAGGTGGTTAGTTCAATTCCCGGTACTGGAGAAAAACAAAACAAAACAAAACAAAACAAAAAAGAAAATAACTGATACCAATGTACTTCCAAAAGATATCATCATGAAATTTTTCTATTCGCCTTTAAATATTTCTAGTTATCTGATAGTTTCTGGTGATGTAAATGGTAAAGGCAGTATAATCTATTGAAAATGGGAAAATAAATGTGTCTCAAAAGACTATGATAAATATAGTTTAAACATTTATTCAATATTATTGATGCAATCATGAAACTAAAAGATAATGCTATTGGTCAAGAGCCATAAGGTATATCTCATTACAATTAAATATGCTGTTGTAACTGACCCATATCCTAACTTTCAATATTTTTCTAAGCATATCTATAAAATTTTAGAAATTAAACAATCTAAAAGCCTCTGATTCATGTTAGTTCAAATGAATTAGATATGAATCCACTGACTGCTACAACATGTCACAGAAATGTTCTTTTTCAAGGAGATTAAAAGTCTAGTAGCAAAGGACAAAAGACCAGCAGCGGCACAGCACAGCACAGCAGATAAAGCATTTTCTCTGGACTCAGACTGCATGGGCCTGATCCCACCTCTATTTCTAACAATCTATGTGACCTCCAGAGTCACTTTAACGAGCAAGTGCTCATGTTTTTCAACTATAAAATTAAGGACATTAGTATTATCAAACCCATACCGTTATCATGAAGATCATAAATGAATATATATGTTGCTTTAAAACATATTTTTCATACAGTAAGTACTAAATAAATGTTAACTATTACATCTGTCTGGTTTTTATTTATTGCAATAGTAGAGATTATTTGCAGTAGCAGAGGAGGGGTTAATGAATAGGATATAGAAGGCTCTGCTTAAAGCAGGGTGGGGGGCGCTTTTATGTTGAATGCTCACAGATGCGAATTTCTTGAAGGAAAAGGAGAATGAAGGAAAGCCCATGCAGAAGAAAGGCTGCAGACAAAGGGCACGGTCACAGCCAGCCCAGGGCAGATGGAACTCACGGGCAGTGGGAGGCAATGGATGAAGTGCAGCGGAGAGGGAGCTTTGCTGGGGACGCTGGGAAAGGCCTTCAACAAACGGTTAAAGAAGCTGGGCTGCACCCAGTAAAGAACGCGGAGCCAGAGGAAGGAGTTTTGGTTTAAGCAGGGCTGCGAAGTGGTCAGATTTTTCTGCTGAAAATTATCACTGGCAACAATGTGTTTACCTGCAACTAAGAGCAGGTGAAAAGGTTAAGAAGGTTACACAGCTAGACAGAAACAGGGCTGAGGGAATAAATAACAGGGACAGTAAGAACGAGACAGGAGACATTTCCAAAGTGGAGTCAATATGAGTTTTGCTAAGGCTGTTGCATCTTGCAGCTACAAAGTTCACATTTCGCGTCATCACTAAGTACACCGCTCCCACGAAGAACAGCTAACACGGAGTCTCTGCAGAAGCGTATCATACACTGTGTGTGAAATCACACACTGGCTAGGCAAATAGGAAGGCTGCCGTTTTGTGTTAGCTCTTTGGAAAAGCTCAAGACTAAACAAGCGGAAGAGTCCCAAGCAAATATTAGCTCTCTGGTGTTGGGTGGCTGGATTTTGAAATGTAAATTGTTAATGTAAAATGCAGTTTGCCTGCAACACATGCAAGCCCTTTCTGGCGTCTGCTAAACATTACAGAAAGAGGAGCTCTCAAAGCCAGAATTCAAACAGGCTGCCAGAAATACTGCTTTTTTCTTTTTAAGCTTTGTGCTTAACCAATTTGGAGTTCTACAAAGAAAAAGCAGAAATGAAATGCACAACAGAGGCATAGAGTATTATGCTTTCCAGTCACTAGTAAATTTTCATTTTTAGAAAAGTTTTCTGAATTTATGTGCTCTGAAACCACTGAGGGGTGAGTGGACCAAGGATCCCGCAGAAAGCTCTGAGGGAAAGTGCACAGCCCCGGGGCCGGCGCTGTTTGAACACTCCGGCTAAAGGTGACAGTATGATCAGACAGTTGCTGAAGACAAGACAGTCGCGGCTAACTTGGGTGACTAGTACATTTCCATATTGACTGGCTGTTCAATACATTTTCTTTAGAGAATGGAAGAATTTACTTTTATATTTTTCAAATACGTCTCTTTATAGTTATTGGTAGCTGAGTTAGCGGTCTCAGGTATTCTTGTCTTTTCTTTCACAGCTGTACAAAAGGGTAATTGAGTAGACTGCATGCTGGTCTGCTGGGAAGTCAATCCTCCAACTAACCTGCAGCAGCCTGACTCCTGGCCTTTCTCCCGTTCACCATTCAGTTGCTTTTGTCTACTCTCCTCAAATGCCCTGAGTCTGGGAAATGACTTCCAAAGGCACAGCCTCAGCCCCTGCGATCACGGACTCTGATAATCTCTCAGGTGTTCGTTCTTGAAATGTTGCCTGACACTGAGGTGAGATATAAAATGATAACAAGTCTTTATTTTTAATTCAGCATAAAAATCAATTCTACAAGTCCCACTGTTCAGAACGCTGGCCTTGGAAAATCTACATCCAAATTTGGCCTCATTTTTACCTCTAAATTATAGCAGCCTTGCTTTCCTGTGCCTCAGTTTATCTATGCCTAATAAGAAATCATGCAAAATAATGCTTAAATATTTTAGGATTCATATTCCCCAGTAAGGCAAAACACATACAGTCAACTTTCAGTTGGGATCCAAAGCCTTACTACTTTTATAATTGTACCAGAGAAAGCTTTATATAAAAGAATACGTCAGATTTCTTATTTTCATTATACAAGTTCATTTGCTGTTGGAGTTTCCACTTAACAGTCAATTGGGATTGAACACACTTTTACTCATCTATCTATTGATGATTTGTTTTTAGCTATAAATGTAACTTGATTTAGATTGGTGATCACTATCACTGAATGATTATTAAAAATTTTATTATAGTGCCTTCACATGTAATTGTTTTGAAAAGTGCCATACAGCATGGTTTATATCTTTCCATGCTAATTCATGGATCGAGAAACTAGTCTACAGAAAATTTGAATCCAAGTATATTATCATTTGCTTTAAATACGGAACCAAATGAGTTAGTAACTTTAATATTAATTACATCTGTTAAGGGTTGTAGAGATTATCTGCATTTCAAAGCCAGAGTGATATTTCATGTTTTAAGATCAGTTGGAGATAATATTTTAGGAATTTGAAATCTAACTTCTTATGTACCATTTGCGTTTTCATTTTCTTGTTCTTTTAGAGTGAAAACATCTGGATCATGTCGCATGATTTTCTGATACCAACCCAAATTACATTATAATAACTAAAATTTCTATAGTGCTTAGAAATATACTTTGCAAGTACATTATCTCTTAAACCAAACTTTGTTTGGAATGTAAATGATAAGTGTATTGCTTCCTTGATAATTCGGTCATTTCTACGAGCATAAACTATGCTATAATTCTGTGAAGATCCCAGGTACTACTGAAATGAACAAATCTTCCCCTGCCAGCGTACGGACCAGCCCCTCCCCAACCAGATTTTGGAATTCCTGTGTTGTCGGAACCATCTCATTTGTCTTTCCCTCACTGCCCGTCAGCTGTCAGTCTCTCTTGCTAATGATAACAGCACACATCTGCAGAGCACTCTCCCATGCACTGCTCCGTTCTCCCAACACCTCCTAGTCCCTTTCTAATTTGCCACTGAAGTGCCAGGCCTTTGCAAACCAGCTAATCAGTTTAAAAAAGAGATTCCATTTACAGAGTAAACAGCCTCTCAATGAGTGGGCCCAAGGATTTCCTCAGAATAAAGCTTACTTCAGGGATACGGCATTTATTTTGAATGCTCAGAACCTTTGTGCTTCCCAAGGACTTTTAGCTGGGCTCCGAATGGAAGAAATTTGCAGGAAACAAAAATGCGGGTGTATGAATTATTTTTGTTATTGCAGCTCTAAAAGGAAATATGTAGTAATTTAGAGAGATTGTCCATTCCAATGGCAAATGACCTTAGAGATTATTTAATGCTGGTTGCTGGTCATATAATTAAGTATGGTGGGGACCAGAGATCGTAAGTGTTAAAGTCAGAACTGATTTTTCAAGATGATTCTTACAGCTCTCAAGCCAATAGTTTTTCCATTAACACCGACACCATGCATGCTTTAGTGAACGGTCATATTTTTAAGTCTCCCCTTGTCTGGGAGGAATACATTCCACAGTTCCCAGTGACATCTAGAATGGCGGATGGTACCAAACCTTCTACATACTGTTTTTTTCATATATACACACCTATATTAAAGTTTAATTTCAGAAAGAAATTAACAATGACAACTAATAAAATTGACCAGTTATAAAAATATACGGCAACACAACACAGTTATAAAAATACGTGGCAACACAACACAACTGCCATCATTACTACTTTTGTGCTTTGAGACTATCATTAAGCAAAGCTAAAGCAAGCATTACTAGAACACAAGGACTGTGGTACCTAGACAGTGGCAGTTGATCTGATAACCAAGGTAAGTACTACTTGATTAATGGGTGGGTGATGTATACAGTGTGGACCCCTGGACAAAAGGATGATGCAAGTCCAGGGTGAGATGGAATAGAATGGTAGGATATTTCATCATGTCATATTCAGATTTATATATCATTTAATTTATGGATTATTTATTTCTGAGGTTTTCCATTTAATATTTTTGAGACACAGTTGATCACAAATAGTCCCAACTGTGGAAAATGAAACCATGGATAAAGGGGGATTATTTCATTGAATTCTGGCAGTTAGGTACACAAGTAACGTGATAGTAATGCATTTCAAGTGCAGGTACTATGACTTGCAATGCAGCATGTAATAAAATATTGCCTTTCCTTGCCTTAAATTATAAATTTCTATCATTAAATTAAATTGTATCAGTGACTTTCTCCATGGTTGCTAAAAATGGAGAGGAAGTATTTTAAAGGAGAGACTGATTTTTTTCAAGTCATCTGACCACCCACCACACACAAAACTTGCATCTTGAAAATACAGACTTGTAAGAAAGAGAAAAGGAAAAAGAATGGCAGGGAAGAGAACAAGAAGGAGGAAGAGCTAAAAGAAAAGTCAGTCATTCTTTGCATGGCGACAGTATCCACAGCAATTTATCATAGTTCAATAGTTTTCTCTTATAGTTGGTTATGATTAAGCTAAATCCTTTTTTCTTGTTATTGGGGCAAGTGAGGGCAAGTGAGGCTAAACCGCCATTCAAGATGTCACTGGGAACTGTGGAATGTGTTCCTCCCGGACAAGCAGAGACTTAAAAATATTATGACTTCTATCTCAACAGTAGTGAGACTGGAAAGTTCTATTACTGTTCTTCCCAGATATTTCACTCGCAACTCACCACCACAATCACATATCTTGGCGTTCAAATGGGTCAGCCCTGACTCGATGTCTACTTCTTAGGATTGCAGAGCGGGAGGAAAGAGGCTGCCTATGAAAATCGTACTGTGTTATTTTATTTGTTCAACCGCCACATTGGAAGAGAAGAGAAATGGAACAAGTATCACAAAACTTTATATTAACAAAACGTTATACTAACATTAGAAAATTTCACACACTTTATATTCACAAAGCACATGCACTAAAAGGAAAATCAGTCTATGTAACTCATTTTACCAAAGTCAGAGTTCTAGTTCTTTTTCTCCAACAACACTGCGCCATGTTTATACTTACAGAGTAAATAGAAAGTGAAGTATGCTATTTTCTCTTTTCCCTTGGTTAGGAAAAATTGGCTTGAATATTTGTAGATTTACTTTCATGTCATATTTGTAATGATTCAAATGGAACCAGAATTTTCAGCAAGAAATTCTGTCACGTAATTTGGAAAATTGTGGTGATAAATCACATACAACATTTAGGAAGTAAATTGGGTGATTTTAATTCCCATGAGCCCCACACAGAGCTTGTAATGGGGACTTGAGCAGATCACTGGAGAGAAGTCAGTCCACAGCACACTGTCCTAGGAATAGTTTCTGGAAATAAAGTCGGTGCCATGGAACTTGAAATAAGAAAAGATGGTAGATATTATATCAGTTTAAAGGGACCATTATTCATTGAAGATGCAGCAATTCTAAAAATCCAGTAGAAAGAGTAGTTATCCTTGGAGAGTTCCAATTAGATATACAAGGAGGGAGATATACAAGGAGGGAGAACATATAAAAAAGAGGCAGTCACATTTGAACTTAGGTAGTTCTGGGCCAGCTGTTGGCTCTTTCTAGAAATTACACCAGCTTTCTACCAGAAGACTCATGAGAAAAGGTGTTTGATTTTATTCACCACCCCTGCTAATGATTACCCTACTTGATCATATGTGTTTCAACTTAATACACCCCTTAACATTAAGCAACCACCTTTTCACCTGCAGCAAAGTTTAATCAATGAAATTAACTGGAATGTAAGAGTATAGATACAAATATTTATAAAATACAATTTTAAGGCCAAAAAAAGGGTTTCTTTTGTCCAGCAAGATCTGATGAAAGACTCCTTTATATATGATGGGAAATAAAAGACATGTTAAGGTTATGAGTGACTTCTGGTCTGGAATTTGGAAACAAGTAGTAAAATAAATATATATCTAGACCTACGTAATAGAATGGAAATATAGGATGGAAATTGCACATAGTTTTTACCTTCTGTTTTAATCTGTTCTTAGTTCTTTCTTGCTTGTAGATGGTGCAAAATACACGTACACTTAAGATAATCTTGTAGAACTGAAATATTGAAGAAATGGGGTTTTGCTTTCTATGGCTTTGGAAATTCTTTTTTGGGTTACTCTCTCTCATAAACGCAGAAGGAATCTAGTTTTATCGTACTACCATAATTGCTGCAATTCATTTTGCCTGAAGAAAGCCAAGATAACTTATGCCATCTGACTGCTGAATATGCACATCATTTTGAACATATATTAACACAGTAAATAAAATCCTGGATGACGGGAACGTTTACCTAACAACGGAAAAAACAACTGACTCTATTGCAGTGGCTTGTGAACTTAAATATATCAAAAAACAGTAAGTAGATTATATAATGCCCTGTGTTGTATTCCTATATCCTATAACACAGTATTTATCAAAGAATCATTTTAATTGTTAAACTAGATTGCTAATTTAAAGTTCTATTTCATTAATGGATGATTCTGTACCCCTAAAGGCTTTGTGTTAGAGTGCTTTACGAGATTCCTTAATAGAGATCTGTCACTCTTTCGTAGACTGGGCTTCCAAGCAGAAAATACTGAAGTAGGATAAGGTCCATTGTTGTGAGCATGGTCTATTTTGAAAGGAAAAAAAGTAAATTCTGAGAATAGGAAAATCCATGAATATAGAGAATAGCTGAGTAGTTACCTGGATTTATGGGGGAGGGGTTAGGACATGATGGCTGGTAGGCAGAGTGTTTTGATTTGGGATGGCAAAATGACCTACGTTTGACTGTGATTGTGGTCATCGAACTCCATCAATGTGGTAGGGTCTACTGAATCCTAAGTTTGTAAATTGTGTGCTATGCATACTTTCAGTTTAATAAAGTTGTTTTATTAAAAAATTAAAGAAGTAGAATACTCCTAGAATCTTCAGTAACAGGATAAAACTAATAAGTTATATCACACTGGCCTATTTTATAGCAAGACAGCTAAAGACACAGTACACTAAGAAAGAGATACTTAAAATACACATTTTGCCAGCTGACAACCATAACATGATGGTTACAAGGTTATCAAAGTTAAAATTTCCACTGTGATTTTTCTTTTCTATTTAGTGTTGAGGCCTGAGCCTTGTATCTTGCAGCACAGTACTTATATATTTAATATTTAGTAATTTTCTCAAGTATGTTAAAGTCTCACATTTAGTTCCCATGACCAGAAAAGGCAGCCTACATGTTAAGGCAAAACATTAAAAATGGTGAGAAAGAAAATTCTATCTTTGATACTCAGATGTTCTGGTTTTGAACTCTGGCACCTGACAGCCTAGCTGTAAAACTTGGGCCTCTACACTTCTATTCTCCACAACTCTAAAATAAGAGCAATCGTACCTCTTTCGTCGTTAAGTAGACAATGAATGCAGGCTGTCGGTCACCCTGACACACAACAGGTGCTTCCCAAAGGATAATGCCACCCCTTCCAAACGCTACACTCAAGGAACTGCATTGGACAGCTCATGGGTTCAGTGACTACATCTTCCAAATAGACACCTGGGAAATGCTCTGCCAGGTATGAGTGCATTCATGGTGACAGCAGTGCGAAATATTTGAAGCTGCAAATATCACTGCGATACCTTGATGAGTATTTATCATGCTATGAAGAGGGTGGACAATGGGAGAGCACCTAAGTGCATCAATATTAAAAGGAATTTTATTAATAATCTTTGCTTTCTTAACTATAAGAGAGAGTGAGAGAGGGAGGGAGGGAGGGAAGAAGGGAAGGAGAGAGAATAGAAAGAGTAAGGAGACATGAGAGACTGAATGAGAGAAAAGAGAGATCTATTAGGGCACAATGCAGTATTTATTAAGGTATTTTCTCTGAAAATATATGCATTATACGTTGTATGTTATTATAGTCATGATAAATTAAAAATGTAAGGGGCTGGGGATTTAGCTCAGCGGCAAAGCGCCTGCCTGGCAAGCGCAAGGTCGTGAGTTTGGTTCCTGGTACCGGAGAAAAACAAAAAAAAAACCCAAAAAAAAAATAAAAAAAATAAAAAAAATAAAAATGTACATACAGATTCAAATATAAAGACAAAACGAGCTTGAAGGAGGTTCCTTAACACCCTGAACGCCTGGGGAATGCTTTTCTTGCTTTTATTTAGTTTCTAGAAAGAAATCATTTCTTAGCTTCAATATATTCTGTGCCCTTTACACTGTCCTCCTTTCCTGGTGAGAATGATTCACTGTTGTTTAAAGAAAATAGAAAGGTAATACCTTTCCGGTTTTCTGGGTTTAGGAGGAAAGTGCTTTCTATGAACACTTCTCCTTAAAGATTCACCTACGAACAGCCGTTAGAGGGTGGTGAGTGAGTGAAGTACAAGACAGAAAAATCTATTCAGCTTTTACCATAGTTAAGGCCTAAATTTGCTTTTTCATTGTACTATTTCATTGCTCCTTTTTTCTTCCTTGCTGTACCTGTCATACACGACACACATGCACACACACACTTTAATTGGAAAAGCACAATATCCAGCTCTATCGAACAAAGGGAGACATAATCTTGCCAGGATGCTACACTTCTATTCATAATGAGTCGCTTCACAATTTTACTCACAGATAATCTTATCTAGCACAGCCACTCTGCTCCACTAATGTGCTTAACACTGACAGTGTCAGAGATCTTAGAATGGAGAAGGAGAGGGAGTTGGCTGAGTGATGTCAGCGATGACTGCTCTACCGAGTCCAACAAAACCGAAGACGCCAAGGATGTGAAATGGTCCCTTCCTCTTCAGTGATGAAGATGCAGAGATTTTTAAAATAAAGGCTGTTTAATATAGTGCTTAGAGTATTAACTTTCCCCCCATCCATATCCCACCTTCCTCCTTTTCCTTGTAAACACAAAATAACAATCAAAACTCTCTCTACATTTCTGGAGAACATAGTTTTTTCCCCTCCCTTTTTTGAACAGCTATCAACCCATTCTGAATGGCTTTGAAACTGTGACATAAAATATTGCTCTATATTAAAGATATATGAATAAGCTGTAGTTCCATATAACCTAAAAGCGCTGGATATGACATCATCACCTAATTTTCAAATGAAAATATATTCTATGCAACAAATATAATTTAACTGTGAAGAACTAGTGTGTTGTAGACTTTCATTGACATGGGCAATGTTTTTCTATGTGTAGAAAACCTTTTCTGATATCATCAACCTTCTCAATTTTTTATCAAAATTTGGTATTCTCAAATATCTTATCAAAATCTTCTTAAATTTTTCTGGTAGCCAAAAATGTGGGTATTTTTAAAAAACTTCTGTTTACAAAGAGAGTTACAGGGAAGCTCTCAGCACTTCTACTGAACATTTCATGCTTACAATGAAAGGAGGTGTTTAGGCATTAAGAATAGCCTGTTGCTGAAAGCAAAGAAAAAACATGAAGGAGAAAGCAGAACTAGCTTGGCTTCCCTTTGTAAAAGGTTTTACGCACAGTTTAACTTCAGTCGGGTTCTGCAATGCTATATTTTTTCAATACCCTTAATGCTGCTTCTCCTTTTCCATACCTCTACCAGCTCATTCTTGGTTAATCACTTATTTGCAGGCATAGGTCGTAAGTGGCTCTTGGATATTGCTGGTCCATTTTGGATAGAAGCTGAACGCGAGCACTTGCTGTGTAAAATGTACTCCACTCTGCTTTGTGCACTTCAAGCACAGCTTCAGGTTCTACACACAAAAATAATTCTTACTTATATTGATTTTTTTCTTTTTAATATTTTTCACTACTGGAGTTTGACTATAATTTTTTTGAAGCATAGATACTAAGTCCAAGAGAATTTATCCCTCATAGATTCTTTTGCTCTCTATGTAGACATCTTCATGTTTTCTTTCTCTTTGAGGGCAAAACACCTTTCATCTTGTGCCTTCTCCTCCTCTAAAATACGTCCTTTTGCTATACTTCTCATAAAAAAAAATCTCCCTGCTTAGTGAGAATCACAGGCAATCACTAAGTGCTTTCAAGGGCTTACGGCACCCAAGAATTCAAGGAGCTAAAATGCTCTGCAGTCACTCTGGCGTTCTGATGTGGAATGTGCTGTCATGGGCAGAAGCAAAGATACCACACCGCGTTCAGGAATTCACCATCTAGATGACAGAAACAAAGAGGAGCTATTCTGGTGAGAAGGTGAGAAAACGTTCAAAACTCTTACACAAAATAATCACTCTCAGTCCCAGTGAGTGAAAAGGAAGTTAAGAATTAATGTCCCAAAGATGAAGGAGGCACTGGGGAGTCCCAGTAAGGATAAGCAGATGCAGCGTGGTCAGAGAAAAGAAAAGGCATTCTTGATAGCTCATTACTGAATATGTCCTTCTTAAGAGGGGGCAAACTTTGTTTTGCTTCTTCCTAAGTGAATGAGTTGTTGCTTAACTGGAACAAGAGAAAAAAGGAAGAAAGGGAGAAAGGATGGAATAGAGGGAGGGAAGGAGAGAGAAGGAAGGAAGGAGGGAAGGTGGACCATTCATCAAACATTCTTTTGCCACTTTGTAAAGTAGATCAGACCAGTGAAGCCAGTATTGTGCTTCCCTTATAAATACTTGGAAATCACTCTGATCATGAGAAAATTGAGAATTACTGCTTTAGGAAGGGAAATAGACTAATTTCACATGAAATAAATAACTTTCTTCTACAGGGTCTACTGTCCTTCCAGAAATTTCTATTGGACTTTATTTTGAGGATGAAATTAATAAACAGAAAGTTTTATTCTACAACAAAGAAAAATGAAATAAGAAACTCTTAAATGATTTTTTTTTCCCAGTATCGGGATTTGAACTCACGACGTCGCGCTTGCCAGGCAGGCGCTGTGCCGCTGAGCTAAATCCCTAGCCCCTTAAATGATTTTTGAACATGGGAGGATTTTAAGCACAGTATCTTCCGTCAGACAAAAACAGTCCCGGAATTAAGTGATGGTTTTATTGTTGGTGACTCTGAGGAGTATTTAAACGAGCAAAACTTTAATCTGTTCATGTGCAAATTGGACATAAGAATGGGCCTATTTCTTAGGGTTGTTATGAAGCCACAATGAATTAAAAATGTTTCACTGCTTCTGTAATAAATTACCACCAACATGGCCTTAAGTAATGTAAGTTTGTTGTACGGTTCATGAAGTCAGAAGGCTGACATGGTCTCACTGGGCCAACATCAGGGTGTTGGCACGTTTATGTTTCTTTCCGGAGGCTCAAGGGGAAAATTCATTTGTTCGCCTTTTTCTACCTCTAGCAGCTAAAAACGTTTGTTTTGTGGTCCCCTTCCCCAGTCTTCAAAGTCAGTGACATCACATCTATGTCTTCTTCACCATAGCCCGAGAGCTTCTCTGCCTTCAAGGATCCATGTGATTAGGCTGAGAGGACCCAGATGTGGTCATCAGCGATAATCTCCCCATGTCACCGTCCTTAACCTTACTCACATGTCAAATCCCCTGCCATATTGAGTAATACTTTTCACATGCTGGGGAATACAATGTGGGCATTTGTGCTGTCATTATTCTGCTTACCAGAACAATGCACACAACAAATGAGACTACTCTCTTGCTATTATCATCATGATTACTACTCTACTGACATCAGAATCGCCATACCCTTGTGCAGTCTTATACTTCAGGTATGACTTAGTAATGCTGTCCCTAAAGTTCCTCAGATGAGGAATAACAGACCCAGGGACGTGAAATGATTTGCATAAGACCACTTAGCCAGATGATCTGATTTTGTGTCATTTCATAGTCCGATACAACACAGCGCTTTTCCTGTATTATGATATGAAGAACAGTAATATAAAATATATAACTAACACTTAACAACTAATCTCAAATTGAATTTTAAAGAGAGTAAAAGATAGTAACTAAGTTAATCTGCACAATCAAGAATAGAAAAAATACCTTTTACATTATACAGAAATAATTTTAAAGATCTATTACAGAGAATGCTTATCACTGCTAAGCTACACGAAAATCAGAATTTAAGTTAGGAAAAATGATCTTTGTGAATGGGGCTATTGTGTCTCCGTGGCTATCATTTGCCTTGTTTGATTTTTTTCATTCCTTTCCTTTTACTTGTTTCCATATTTCTGAATGAATGTGCCATTCAGTAGGGAAAATCAACATTCCAAGATGAAGACAACTCATTTAATTTCTAATTCATGACAGCATTACATTGCTAACATTACGTCCTTTTTTGTTTTGTTTTGTTTCTTAGGGTTTCCATACTCGTTCAAAGGACCTAACAAAATTTTTCAAATATGCTGTATTACAATTTCAAAGCCCTGCTAACTAGAAATAAGAACAGACTAGTGTTAGTTTATAAATCTAAAATAACGGAAGCCAATATTTAGACACTTTAGAGTAATCTTGCCAAAATCACTATATACTGTAACATACTGAAAGTTACGATAAGAAATTCTATGGAAATTGTATCTTATTCCCCAAATAAACTCATGAACATCTCTACTTTTTAGTGGTTCCTTCCAGGAAACTATAAAAATTGCTAGAAACTTAGTGTGTAACAATGTTCAATTCAAAGAATGAGAAATATCAACAAAATGGTTCTATTAATAGTCAAATAAATGATTCCTAATAATTATCTCTTTTGGTAAATTTTATATCTTCCCCTGAATACCTTACAGAAAGATGTCTCTTCAACAGATGAAGTAGTTCTAACTAAAGCCTATCCAACAATGAATTTAGCTATTTGAAATCTGCATCAGTGGGTGACATTTGTGGCTTAGGCTAACGGACAAAGTATAAAATATGGCAAATATTTTTTCTACAACACTCTAGCCAAGTATATATTATCTTCTCATGACAATGATACATCTCATAATGAGTATTCCAAGTATAAGCAGGCATTTAGGATACTTAAATATGTTGTATTCTAAGTTGACTTTTCATTGGACAGTTTTTCTTTATTAATTAGAAAGAGGGGGAAATATACAAGTATATACAAGGATAGCTGGGATAATTGTCCTGCTGATGTCTATTGGTTTACTGAAAGGAATAGTTAATGTTCAAATTTTTTTGACCAATTTTGCATGCTTATATCTGGTAATCTGAACAACTAATTTGAAGATAACAATGTGCAATGTAACAACCACTGTTGAATTCCTACCACCTTATTTTGTGAAGCTCTGTATCATTTCTACTGGTTTTTTAAAATTATTTTTTATTCCCTTTAATTGTTTGATCAATCTTGCATTCTTACATCTGGTAATCTGAGCAACTTCACTGATGATAACAATATGTAATACAACCATTGTTAATTTCCTATCATCTTGTTTTGAGATTTTGTATCATTTTTGCTGTTTTTGTGTTTTCTTTTTGTCTTTGTTCTCATTATTTTGACATTTTTTTCTCTTTAAAATAAAAAGAATTTTAAAAAACCAAATTGCAAGTTCCTCTCAGGTAGAGATTGGCGATACTGGAAATCTATTTTTCACATGTAGGATCCCATATAGGGTCAAAGATAATGACTGCTCAGTGGATACCTTCAAAAGAAATATTAATCCCGAGAACATCCAAGATTTACTCAATCCAGTTCAATAAATGAAGAATGAAACAGTATCACAGTTGCATACTTTCAAATTTAATTTTATGTAAACAGAAAACTTAGAAATCACAATCCTAAATCCCACTCTGTACATTACTTTCTTCTGAATTATTCTCCCCAAATAACATACACACGCATGCACACACAACACACACACACAGAGTCACATCTCAAGTACAATGTCAACAGAGAATACACAGGAAATAAAGATTGACAGGACACAAGTGTGTCCTTCAGAAAGAACAATACTTTTATGTCCATTTCAAAGGTACTCCAAGCTAAGAGCACACAGTGCCATAAAGCAAACTTGAACACATATTTTTATTTATGATTTCGTTTGTTGGGCTAAAACATTTTGAACCAGAACAATCACTTGACATCACTCTTCCTGTACCAGGCACCAAATGGATGTTTGTGAAAGGGCAGGAAGAGAAGAGGCTCAAACCACTGGTGTTTAGAAAATGAGAGATAATAGAAGCTGTCTATAGCGCCTAAATAAGGAAGGCACTTGCAAGCTAGAATCTCTCAATAAAGAAAACTTTTCAAAGACAGGCCACTTTCAGCCTAAAATGTAATATATTTTGGAGCCTCATTTCTCCAAGTTCCTTAGTTACTTTGCCAGATAAACACAATACTTTAAAATGTACACTGGAGTCAGATGGTAGTGGTAGGAACCGATAGCAGAAACACTAAATCTACTTTCCAAAGTGTTACTGGCACGACTGGAATGTGAAAAATAACACAGGTGGAAGTCATTAAACGGTGACCTAGCAGAGTGAGTTCAAGTGATGTATGGAAAAAACACCCAGATAAGTTTTATTTTTAACAGTTATAAGCTTTTTCTCTCTGCCAGCATGGTGTTCGGAGAATGTCCTTCACGCTCAGTACAATGAAATAGATTGAATTATGCCTAAAGGCAGACTAAGTGTATCTACATCGACACCTCTTTTATATATATATTTTTCTGGGTGAGAAAATTTTCCAAATACCTAAAATATACACATTTAATTATAGAATTATATTCACAAAACATGCTTTGACATTTTAGGTAGCAATTTTTCTAAAAGGCATTGAACATTCCACGGATTTATTCTTGTGTTGAGTATAATCCATCCCATTTTGATGATGTGGGGTCATAAGTAGTGTCCCGCATTTATGAGAGTGAACTCCCTGATCTAAGAGCTAGTTCTGGACAAAAAGCACTGGCAACATTGCCAAAAGTCTGACTCATAAATAAAAACATTACACAGGGATTTGCTTCTTTTAAGCTGAAGCTGTTGCAACGGTTAAGCTTAACTATCAACCTGATCGATATGGAAGCCCCCTAGGTGACAGTAAAACACACTTCTGAGCGTCTGTGGGGTCATGGAGGCATCACCCTGGGTACCACCTCCGGTCACTGACCCTGTTCTGTCTGCACTCTTTCTGACATGTCTGCTTCTGGCCAGCGTGAGAAGAACACAATTCCTCTGATGTCCCCTCCCAACTGGTATTTCTCCTTTGAAGCCAGCTAACCATGGACTGAACCCTTGGAAACTGACAGCCAAATAAACCTCTTTTTCTTTAAATAGTGGGTTTCTGGCATTTGCCCTAGGGATGGGAAAGCTGGCTAATATAGCCTCCAAAACAGGATATATAGTTGGATATGAAAGCAAAGTGGTAATATTGACATCCCCTGGGGCCTTTGAAAAAATAAAAGGCTCAGCCCCTGCCTCCAAGGACTATTGAATCAGCATGCTGACTATATCTGCAGATGAACTGTATGTGAATTAAGTCTGACAGGCACTCATATGAGCCATAAGACTCCACAACTGAAGGCTCTTCATGCCTTAAAATCTCAGGGTTTTATTTTCTTGGATCATACTTTTCCCTTTAACAGTCTTCAGTCTCCTTTCATAGAGTGTCTTCACTGTATAATACTCATAGTAAGAAGTCTGTTTTTTTAAAGAAATATCACGGTTTAACAAGATAAGTACATCTGCTAGTCAGTTTGGTTTATAGTCTTGAATCATGAGTTTTTAAATCATCAAAGGACATTATATATCATCCAGGTTCAATCTAATCCCCTCATTTTGCAAAAGTGAAACTGGGGTCCAGACAGGTGAAGTGATTTATTTGCTACACGAATCAGGCATCAATGTTCCATATTCTATCTAAAGCATATGCTGACATATTCACTTGCAGCAAAATTGTTTTACTGTTTCTTAGCTAAATTCATGGACTCACTCTTTTACTGTGTTAGTGTGAATACTGGTTAGCAGATTCATTCTCCCTTGGAGTCCTCTCAAAAGGTTTCTAACAGTCCAGTAGTGAGATCTCATTTATTTATGCCTTACATTTAGTTCCCATCTTTACTACAAACCCGTGTTGGAGTTTAATTGAGTTCCGCTAGATCTCTCCGGGGCACCGCCTCTGCTTAGGCCAACCCTTGTTCTGTTGAGGGCCCTCTACTCAAAGTCCTGGAGCATCGCTGGCTCATCTAGGAACTCTCAGCAACTTAGTCTTGTCCCAGTAAATCAGCAGCTCTCCCGAGCTAGTTTTGTTCTCTGACGGTAAGTCTCTATAGCTGCATTTGTGGGATAAAGCTGAAGAATTCCACTCTATCCTCTACTCTCTGTTCCTGTACTTACCCCTAAAAAGAAGTGCCAGTGTTACACCAAAAACATGATTCTAGGATGTATGGGGAAAGAAACAAATACTTGAGCTCTCTTCTGTTTCAGTTCTTGTCTTTGGATTTCTCAGAGTCCCTAACTGACCTACGGCCTTTGCACTGCTTTCCTCTGTTTCTCCTATATAGCTGACAGAGGAATGTCGGGTTGGCAAAATGAAACTTCCCTCATGTAAGCCTCCTTCATTCGCTAAGAGGAAAGCAATGTGGCACGTGCTTTACAGGCTTGATTTTAATCTAGGCCTTATATTAGGTGTATACTCTATAAAGAAGTTCATTGCACCTAGCCAAAGGAAAACTAAGAATGCAAGACTGAGCACTAATTTGCAATAAAAATTATTAATTTACCTCAAATCTTGCTAGGGTATAATGCTCTGTAAGAATCTGGGAGGTAGACATGGCTGAAAAGAACAGAATGGGAGGAGTCTTTCCTTCTTGAAAATAATGAGCCCCAGAAAATTTTGCACGGTTAGATACTTTTTAAAAAACTGGTTATTCCATCTACAGAATTCATGACTCTTGAATCTTAGCTGTTTTCCCAAATGAAAGCTTTCCTTTTTTAGGGTTTATAGATAAAACTTTTGCAAAACTAGGCAAAAATTCTCTTCCTTCACTGGTAACCTATTTTGAATTTTAGCCTAGCAGAACTGAGCAAATAAATATGTTCTATGCTCTGTTTAGAGAGATAGTACAAGAATAATTCACTGTTAAAAATAATGTAATTTTTAACGCAAGCATTTATTTTCAAAATAGAATTCATACATTTTAAAGTTAGATCTTATGCTAACCAATTTGAAAATTAACATTAAAATAAATAGAAACTATTTCTCAAGGCAAGTTTTGCACATATATTTTAGGATGTCTGTGGACTGGTTAACTATCAGAAACTCACCTTCCTAAGTGTCCCCGTCTAGTGAACAAATTTAAACGTATATGCATCCACCTCCATGGTAATTTACATAGTAAAAAATGCAATTAATTATACCAGCTGCAGGCTCACTACAGTAAGATGAGAATTTAAAATGATGGAGAACACATTCTCTCTTTATTAAAAACAAATGTTACTTCTCCCTAATGTGGGCCTAGTCATGCAGTTTCTCTCCTACTCTCTTCTTCTTTAAGAAGAATTACTGAATCATAGTTTAGAATAATATGAAGACACAATGGAAGTATGTTGAATTCCCTTTGGAAGGCATAAAATACATCAGGCTTTATAAACTGGTATAATAGTTTTATTCAGAGAACAGCAATTTATGTGAAAATTCAGTAAGTGCTGTAACAGTAGGCATCCTCTATGCGTGAGAGCGATTTTTAAAAAATCAAGCTGGGCGTTGTAAGTATCCATCACTATGTCAGGATCTCCATTCAATGAACTGGACTGGGATCTGTCCCAGCAGGACCGTCACTATAATGACAGCACAACGGGATGCTACTTTATGAAACATGGGAAGATCAATGCCTCCATCTAAGAACGTTAAATTTAGAGAGGCTCAAATTTATTCAAAATAGATTAACCCTTTTAATGATTTAGTTAAAAGTTACCAACACAACTGTATAACTCCACAAGTTTTGTAGGCAATAAGTGTGCAATAAAATTTTTGATTTCATGTAGTTGACAGTTGCTAAATCATCAAGAGTAAGACCTTGTTCACACTCACTTTTAAAAGACTTCTTTTGGGTAAATTGATACAATTCGTTCTGTTCTACACAGACAAGTCACAGCTTAACTCTGCATGACACTGCTTTGACTCATAAATTTGTGCTTTTTATAAATTGTCATTGCAAGCCATTAAATTAATAATTACCATTACAGCTGCCCACAATAAATCAAATACCATGTTTAAAAATATCAAGTAGCCCCTTGGACAGAACAATGACCACTTAGAGCTAAATTCACGTTGCTTAAGCTAAAACCAAGGTTAGTAAATATATGATTTCATTAAGATCATGATTACCATGTGATAGCATAGATAGTTATCAAGTGAGTGAATAAATGGTGGCTCAGTGATGCAATTTTATCACCTTTAAGTCTTTTTTGTTTCTTCTTTTGTGATACTGGGGACTGATCCTAAGGTTCATATGTGACAGCTGAACTCTAGTACCGAGCTATACTCCAGTCCTAACTATACCATTTCTGCACTAAGCTGTATTGATTTTTCTTTTTCTATCTCTCTTTCTTTTTTTGCATTCTAGAAAGCTAATCCTTTTTTTGTTATCGTGGATATATGCAGTGGTCTCATT
The DNA here is from genome assembly GCF_000276665.1 of Chinchilla lanigera. Taxonomy (NCBI): domain Eukaryota; kingdom Metazoa; phylum Chordata; class Mammalia; order Rodentia; family Chinchillidae; genus Chinchilla; species Chinchilla lanigera. Next base: position 6,458,729 of record NW_004955427.1, on the reverse strand, counting down.
CTTTGTCTCTCACACACACTCCCTGTCTGTAGTCTCCAACATAAACTAGATTACCTACTAGGGTTTCTTTCAGGACTATAATCACAAAATTTATTTCAAACATAAGTCTATGCTGTACTTAAGGCAAAACACAAGGCCAATTTCCAACCAGACGCAGTCTGTGTCCAAGTGTTGACGCCAGTACTGAGGATGCACCGTCCACAGGCTTCTTTTCATGCTGCATTAGGGATGCAAGACAGAGTTCCCGCTCTACGCCTACTTCTATTTATGTCCCTATATGTAAAGTAGTGTGTAGTTTAATAACTCAAGATTTGGTAGGTAAAAATTGGACAATGAATATAAAAGGTAATTATATTGAGATTTTAGGAAAAATATATGCTTTACTTTCTCTAAACAGTTCAGAATGTTTTCAAAATTTAAACTAAGGGCCTTCGTAGCTTTCACTTTGTTTATGAGCTTGGTGAAAAACACTTTCTTTCTAAAGGTAGGAGCATGTACTGCTTCACTAACTCCCCACTTGCTTTTCTGCCTGAGCAAAGCTTTCCTTCAAGGGCAACATGTTCATGACAACTGTTTAGTCCACATGTTTCTCCTGAAAAGCACATTAACCCAGGCACCTGGGGATAATTACCCTGATGTCCAAATGGCTTCGGATGTTAATAATTCCTCTTCTGCCCTCTCTCTCGATCGTCTGGACCCTGATATGAGTAGGTACTAATATCCTTGGGTCTTTGCGGTGCTGAGGACTGAAAGTTGGTTAAGATAGTTCTGAGTTTGGGTAAGTATTTTCAATGAACTCTATACAAAGAACAAGCTAACATTAATATTGACTAGTAACAATATTGTTCACTGGCATATTAGTCATTTAGAACCATCCAGATTGAACAGTCTTTTCTTAAAGATCTAAATCTTGTAGTAGCCATTTAGATGAAGTTGATTAAAGAAAGTATCACCAATCTCCTGATTATAGCAATTCTTCATTTGGTTTTGCAGTTGTTACTACAGTGAAAGTTATTCAGTGGAGCAAAATAGTAATACTCTTTAACTTTCCCATTTAGACTACTTCAACATTTCCTCATATGGTTAATTTTCGTATATAAAATGTGAATTGACATGTGATGGCTACATGTATGTAATTTTATTCCCTAGGAAGTGTTTCTAACCAAGAGCACATTCCTTATTTCCAACCATGTATGTAAAATATCAGAATTAGGAGGGAGCTTTCAAATCATTTTATTAGATCTCTTCATTTTGACACATAAAGAAAAAGAAGACAGAACAATATTAAGAGACTTGTTTAGTAGCTTATAGCTTGTTAAAAAGTATTCATGACTTAACTGACTTTTGCACAACTAGGGAAACTGAGCTCTGGCATTCTGTATATGGGAAATTATAAATGTGATAAAAGTCCCTCAGGATCATGTATAGTTTGTGTAGTTCATTTCACCCCCTTTCACATAAATACACCTTGAGTTTACAAGTGCTCTCCGATAACGCACTCCTCGTCTGAATGATTGGGTATCTTGCTCTCCTACCCTCCTCTGCCCTGTTTAGGCGGCTGTACTCTATTTCCCCGCCTGCCTGTTCACATTATATCAACCTCATCCTTTCTGTGAGGGCCTCTTTAAACCTGTATGTCCACCCTGACTGGGCTTCTGTGATCCAAAATCCCTTTTGCAATTGCTCACAAGTCCTCCTCACCTAGATATTTCACGGACATCTTAAATTCAATACGGCATGAACTGAGTTAATTACTGTCTTATTTTCCTAACGCTACCATGTGCAGGCTTCTTTTCCTTCCTTAGCGAGGGTATCCAACAGGGAATCTGGGAGTCATTCTGGGTTCCTCCGCCACTTGTAGGCCCCCACATATAATGTCACAGAGGTTTTAAATTGTATTTTATTGGTACCTTTTATTGGACCCTTCCTCTCCTTCCCCACTGCCTTCGAGCTCATCAAATGCCACACAGGTGTTCCACAAATATTTTACTGAGTAGAAGAAAGTGAGTAAATGGATGCTGACTAGGATGAAGTTTTGGGTTTCATTTAGCTCATTCTAACAAAGGGAAAGAGACCAAAAAAAAAAAAGCCAGATCATGCATGCTGTCTTCCACTAAGAGGGCATGTGTAAGAGGGACTTACCCAAGCTGTAGTTCAAAGAAACTCTGAGGAAGAAAACCCTAGGCCATGAATACAGTTATATACTCCTTTATAATGTGGCTGATTTTCTATCCATCTCTTTAGACTGTGTGGCAAGCAGGAGACTGGGTACGGACAACGGGGCGTGCAGTGGTTTTCACACAGCCCAGGTTGGCTTCTCTTCCTCTGGCAGCCATTATACATAAATTATCTTGGAGAGTTTTCCTAAAGGACTTCGGTGTTGTGTCGTGCAGAATTAATGACTCCTAGAGAAAGAGCTGACTCCTAATTTTAGTCATAAGTCATGAAACAACTAACTAGCAAATTAAATTCTTGTATAAACATTGATGTAAAAAAGTTAACAGAACAATGTAATGCAAATGGATCTTATGTTTTCATATAAGGTAGAGCCTGCACAAATACACCAATAAAGCCAAGGGATCAGCTAGATTCTCAGCCTTTTTATGAGAGATTTTATGCTCCTGTTCTGGCCTGGTCTCAGCCATGTGGTAATATCCAAAATGAACAAGCTTTTGCAGTGGTTTTCACATGCTACACTTGTTCTGGGAAAGACAAACTGTATTAACCCTAATAGTAATGATGAGGAGGAGGATGATTCAGCTTTTTCTAGTAATTATATTTTTTAATTTTAAAAGTTATGCAGAATCTATAAGCCTTTTCTTTTGAAATATGAATATTAATAAAAAGCTATCAAGCTTTAAGCAAGATTTATAGAGTCACTTTTTTCATTTATCATTAAAGTTTCTTTTCAGAGTAAATTAGTCTATAATTACGAAACTTGTTGAGTAACAACCTTGTTTACTCTTGAGTAACTATAATTTAGTATTGAAAAACCCTATACATTTAATTCTTATTTTGAGGGTAAATGTATATGTTATTTATCTTGAATATATTTATCTTGAATATATATTGGTCAAGTAGCTCAAATAATACCTCTATGATTTTGCAAAGAAAATACTAAGAAGTACCTAAATGGACCTAGCTAGGGAAAGTATAGATTTATTTGGTCAGGGAAGAAAATCTCTCATAACTAGGGATGCAGCTCAGAGGTAGAGTGTCTGCCTAGAATGCAGAAGGCCCTGAGTTCAATCTGAGTCCTATACCAAGAGCAAAGAAAACCTTTCATCCCTAATAATGTGCCTTTCTATGCCTTAATTCTCATTTAATATGTGAAATTCAATAAACAAACAAAAACCACGCCTCTCTTTCAACTTTTTGCAAAATCATCATTTAAAATCTGTACGCAGTCTGACCTTTTTATAGACTTCTTTTTGAAAAAGGTAAGAAAAAAACTCTGATTTCTCTTCAATCCCCTTATTTTTAAGTCTTTTTTAGTGCCTAACATTACATCTTTAACTCACTGACCTATCACCAGTGGTATCAATTTTCCATGCTTCAGAAAGGAAGAAAGCCATCACTTCCATCGGTAAAAATGACATTGCAGTTATTTCTCAGTATTGGAAAATGAACAAAATTAAGCTACAAATAATTTAAGGCTGCTCTGGTTCCCCCTGCAATTGGTGAGTAACATTTAAAAGTAGACTTTGGTCTATAGTTATGAGCATAGTTTTTGGTTGGGGAAAACGAAAGATTTTATGTGTCTTTTGTTCGTGCTAAGACTAGGTGCATTTGTTTTTATTTTAGCTCCATTCAGCAATCTGAGCTCACCAATTTCTTTTTAACTTTCTGACTAAGAGACACATTCCCCCGTTCATGCCCATGGCTGCTGCCGATTCTTCGTCTTATAAACAGTGTAAGGAAGAAAAAAAATCAAAGCTTTGTAGGCCCCGAGGTTGTGCTGCTCTGCGCCTCTCTGGAGGGTCAGCAGAGGGCAATGAGAGGAGTTATGCACTGTCACAGCCGGAGCAAAATCTCATCAGTCAGACAACAGGATTTTGCTCTCTGGTGCCTTCTTTCCACCAGAGTGGAAACAAAGGAAAGAATCCCCCCAAAAGCAATTCTGTCAAACCACCTTATAAGATCAAGGAAACAAATGACAGTGCCTGTCCCTCTAGTAGGCATTTTCCAACATGAATACATTGTTCTCAGCAAATATATTTTATGTGAAATTTTACATCATAAACACAAGTGACAGTACATGGAAGTTGAAAAAACTAAAGTACAGCTTTCTTCTACGTGTGGGGAAAAGCTGTCAACCTGACAAGACTATTTTTGCCATGTTAGCGCATCATGACTCTCACCAATCCCAGACGACTGTCATGGTGATGCCAGGCCTTGGAGGGATTTGGACCGGAGAGAAAGAGCGCAACGGAAGACGGCCAAATTTTCCACAACTGGGGGAAAGGCTTAAGAATTTAAGGAATTTAGCAAACTCAAGCAGTTTCGATACAGTACTGTCAAGCCCAGGGATATCACAGTCAAACTTACGAAATTCAAAACCAAAGAAACTCTTAAAGTCACCAAGAGAAAATTGATCTGTTACATAGAGAAAAATAATGATGAAATTACTTCTGTCTTCTAATTAAAAATAACTGAAGCAAGGAGACAGTGAATCAACATCTTTAAAATATTGAAAAGAAAAATAATTTCAGGCATAATTACATATTCAACAAAAAGACTCTACAGAACGAAATACTACAACTTCTTCCTTTGAGGAAAGTTAACAGTATAGTTCAAGACTTCAGAAAGCAACGAAGAGCATTACAATGTAAATATGTGGATGCACGTAAAATACAATTTCTTTTCAATTTCTCTGGTGATTCTGGGCATCTGAAGAGGTTTTGACAGGGGTAATAACACTGAAAGAAATAGTAGACATTCTGGATTTGGAGAACGAGAGGAGCGTTTAGTACACAAGGTTCCCAGGTTTCTAGCTGGGACAACCAGGCGGTGACGTCACTTACTGAGCTGGAGAAGTGGAAGAAGTACGCATGTGCAGAAGACAGCTCCTTGTCAGAATGGAGTGCATTTTAGTGGAGAAGCTGGGAGAAGAAAATTTAAGTCGTCCAGCTCAGGATCTGGATATCAGAGAAATGCTTTCATATAACAGTGTCAATTTGAGCATCAGGACAGAGGCAGCGACAGTCACGGTTGTGAATGACCATGGCTAGACAAAGAGAAGAAGTGATACAGAAACTCGCCAAGTGGGGCTCCAGCAA
>NW_004955427.1:6379475-6452843 GCF_000276665.1 Chinchilla lanigera | reverse complement strand
ATCCACTTTTAAAATAAGAGAATTCTGAGCATGGGGAAGGTGGCTAGGATCTAGCTCAGGAGAGAGGGTGCAGACAGAAAGTGTAAAGTCCTTAAGAAATACAGAGAAGCTAAGGCACACATGAGTTACTTAGAAGTTAGTCTAACAATTAGAGAAAAAATTTTTCTTAAATTTATTCAATCAAATGTTTTGCTGTGCATGAAATTTATAAAGTAGTTATAGCTGATGCTAAAAAGCTTTATCAAGTTGTGTGTGTGATTAAGTCTTCTGTACTTAAAACTTACACTTCAGTTAATGAAAAGCCATGGGTGTGTTTTATCTACTCAGTGAAGACTATTTTAATAAGAAATGTTAACTTAGCCAGCAAATTAGTTTCAAGCAAGTATACAAGCGAAACAGCTGAACAGAACATGCACTGTAATTTACTGTTATTTCTGTAGATTTACCTGAGTGATTTTTTTCTGGGAGCAATCAGAGTGTTTTAAAATCTTATTTTAAAATCTGCTAGCTATAAAACAAGTTCACATGAATATTATTTGATTATCTGTCCCATTTTAAAATGAATTCAAAGAGGAAATTATAAACTTAAAATAGTCTACATTAATAGTGTTTGCTTGATTATTTAAATTAAAATCCAGAAAATAACCTCTCTGCCTTCTGACAATATAACCCAACATATTCAAGAAGAAAAGTAGGTTAGAAAGTGTTTTCTAGGTTTTCAGCCCCAGTAGATAAATAAGTTGGTGACTCTGAGAACAAAGTAGTACTCTAAGTCTGATGACATGAACATACCAAACTGTCTCATCTGTAGAGCAGGTAGACAGTCCAGTATATTTTTGCCCTAAATGAGCTGCTGCTATTGGGGGTATTCTTTAGCTGGCCAGTTGACGAAATGGACCAGCTGAAAATATTTTGTAAGTCACAAAAGTAAAAAGAACTGGGAAAAATAACAGCTCTTATAAATTATAATAGTAGTTCTATTAAATTATAGCAAATAAAATATTAAACTTTTTAATTTATAGTATGCCTATTGTCAATGGTCTCAAATATCTTCATCATCAAATTAGACATTGCCTATTTCCTGATATGAAAAGGAAAATAGAATACTTTAATGTAAAATGATAATAAACTTTCTTCCTTCTGCTTTTCCTTTTTTTCTTACAAGAAAAGGCTTAGGTCTGAATATTTTCATTTGTCTTTGAAAATGGCTTCTTAGGAAAGTAGCCCAATTATGAATGAAGTTACATACAGTTGCTGTAAATCTCTTGGGTATCAGCCTTATATTCTGGGAACAATTTAATCAGACCAAGCATCCTCTCATGTAACCAGAAAACAATACATTCTCATAAAATTTTCCACATAATAGCTCAATCTATCCTTAGAACGGCTTTATGGAACAAGCTACAACACACATATAAAGACGTGCAACTGCTTAATGCATACTGCAAAGAGAAGCTGGCATGCAAAGCACAGGCCACAGTTCTACTCAGTGCCTAATTACCTCTTTAATTCAAAATTAGGGAAGGGCAAGAAGCAGAAGAGCATCAAGATTCTTGTAATGAAGTCTACATAATCTAGCTGATATTGTTGGAAAAATGGCATATGCTGCAGGTAATTGCTAAAACCTCTGAGCAGATTTTCCCAATTACTGACAGCAAAACCACATGCTCCAAAACTTCACCACTCCCTGTGATACTGACAGACCCACAGATACTAACAGAACCACAGGTACATTTTCATAATGATGGAATCAGTGATTAAGCAGTCGCTGATGCTTAAAAACATGGTTTCAATATTGACAGAAACCTTTTGAAAGATGAATGCAGCACAGACTTGACGACAGTAGCATTAACTTTTTACAGAAAAACTGTCTTGTTTTCCGTATTATCCACAGCCCACACTGGCTAATGCTTAACTGAGCTGAATACCTTTCCACAATTGTACTTCAAAGGAAAGGTATGGAAGACACACTGTTCTTTGAAACCCTGTGGATAACAGTCCTGCACACATACTCCAGTTTTAATGTTCGCAGAGGAACAAACACAAGCACGCGAGGAAGGAATCTCCTAAGACCAGACCAACCGCAGGGTGTGCTCACTTGAGATGCATCCTTATGCACTTTGTGTAAGAACAGTCTAAATAGCTGAGTTACTGTTCTCCAGCTGTGCTCAACAGTTCGTGTGTAAATCTAGAGTAGATGGATGGCTGGATTTATACAGATCTGAGCTCGATAAATAAGAAAAACGCAAGATGAAAGGGACAGCGAAGTTACAGTTTATAAGGATTGAACAACAGTAAAAGAACACGGAGTACAGGCTGGGGAGGAAGAGAAAGGACAAGATAGGAGATGGTGCACGGATTCTGAACAGAAGTACTTTCTTATGTCAAGGACGCTTTAAGGTGAAGAAAACTAGAAGTACACACTGTTATAGTCGGAGACCGGGATGTGTGGAGCCAACACTGAAGTCCAAAGTGAAACATTACTGAAACCATGCTTTGATTCTATCCCTGGCTCTATGCTATTAATAAAATAGCTTTGAAGAACCTCCCATGCACTGATTCTACTATTGTTAATCATATTTTATAGTAACATATTTTATTAGTCACTTTTTCATATGTTCTTCTATACAGTCATGCCAGTCACAGTATGAGTGCAATATTTCGTTGTCATTACAGGAATCTTAGGAAGATATTAAGGTTGCTATTGGATCTCAGGAGTACTATAGAACCAAGCAATGAAGCAAGGGTTGATTAACTGAACTGCTTACTGACTTGTCTTTTTTTTTAAGTGGTAAATAAGAAAGGAGGTAGTTTTATTACATCTTTTACATTTTTTTTTTCTAGTCTATATTAGCACCAAGGAAATAGAGCAAGACAGCCAAAAGTTTAGCAAAAGTTCTTTTCATTGTTTCTGGGCTAACTTTCAGGTACAAGTTCTGCAGGGAACAGCTGAAGCTGGAAATTGATCACATGTGTAGGGGAAAAGCAAGGCTAGAATGCCTGAAGCAATCAAGCTACTCCAGTCCTGAGAAAACACCTTGCCTGAGACAATTCCAGTCATTAGTTGCTAGGCAACCCTTTGTCCCGTGATACTAACTTTGTCAAATGTATAAATAAATGCCCCTAAGGTGGAGAAGTCTCCACCTGACCTCAGCTTTCCTCTCTTATCTTTATTTCTTTATTCTGCCATTTTCCTAGGGAATATTGAGAGCTGTGTGGGAAGCAGCAATGTTCACTCTTCATCAGACACCCTTTCCTAAACTCTAAGTTTGTTCTACTATCACGCTATATTCATAGTAACACAATTACTACATTATTTTACAGATGTTGTCTTCTTACCTGCATCCTACATCATGCTTAAATTTTTTGAGAGCTGGCATAAATTATAACTACCTTTTCATGGGGCAACACACCTAGAAGGAATCCCTTACATTTGCTTTCTATTTTCAGGGCTTGGCAAAACTGAAATATTAAAAATGAAACACGAACAATAAGGAAAGATATTTTACAAGACATCTAAGACAATTCTGGTCAAATATGCATCATGTTATCAGGGAATATGCTATTTGGAAAAATGAAATATTTAATTTTAATTGTTTGTGTGATTTTAAGTGTTCTTCTACAGGTCCCAAAAAGTTTGTTTCTTAACTTTCTAATCATCGTTTGAAAATCAAATTAAAGTTAGTAAGAATAAATGTAAAATTTTAGAAGCTATACCTTACTCACTACTAATAAATTTATATTACCTCCATACTTCTCTGAAGATCCCAGTTTCCTAATAAAACATGTTTTAAGACCAGGAAACAAATTAACTAAGAATGTTATCTTCTAAGTGAAATCATAAGCTACTAGCAATTAATAAAGAATACTGAATAAAAAAATCTGTGTAGTAAGAATTTCCATGTTTCTCATATTCTCCTTGAAAAATGATCTTTTAAGCTATTGTTCAATACTAATATCCTATCCTGAAACAGTCCTAGTTCAAAGATCAATTCCTTAAGCTGGTACTAGATGACAATATCACCTTTGCGTAAATCCATGCTTATGAAATAATTATTTAATCTGTAGTCTGACATTCTGAAGGAGTCTATCTTCACAGGCACCACACTTTTATTAGATAAAATATTTCTATTCTCAACAGCACTGAAGAAAGTGAAACTAATATTTACTTATCATAGTATATTCCAGAGAGGTTTGTATCCACTTTTCAGGCATAGTACCTGGCAATTCTCACCAGAATCTTGAATAAGTATTATAAGCATTTTACAAATGCAAAAATTAAACTCAGAGAGATTAAATTGCATCTCCAAAGTTAGACAGTGATTAAACAGGTTGAGAATTAAACTCCATTTTACATAATTCCAAAGTCCAAGCTCTATTTTATCTGCAAATTGATAAAAGGCCATTTTGCTCTACAAATCAGTTTCTGATGAGCTTGCTTAGTAAATCACTTAGGAAGAGACTGCGTACCCCAGATGGGATGGATAAAATCGAAAGTCTAACTTCTTTAAGCTGTTGAGACATTTTGTCTTCTGATGGAGAAGTCCAACAGTCGGCTTCTATCATGTGAGGCTAGAAGTCAAATATCTGCTTGCTCATTTGACCCGGATCTAGACATAATCAATCCAGGTCATTGGTCACTAATTAATATGTGCTAAGACAATGTTCTAAACATTCAAGGTTCATAACCTTTTCATTCTCCTGTCTCAAGGACAGCACAGTCCTATCACCTCTTGATTAAGCCGATGAACAAGTTAACCTCTGAGCTACCTCCTGGCACGTGAGAAAGAATGCCTTCGCAAATGAATGTAGCTGGAAGAAGGCATTTTTAAATACAAAACAAGTGTGTATAAGAAAATCACTTCAACACTTGTACAGGGAGCAGAACTCCAGAAAATATGAGCCCTTAATAAATGAGAAGCCCTTAAATAAAAATGTGAAGACGACACAATGAAGAAGCATATTTTCACCTGCTCTCTGGCCCCTGGTTGCCGAAATGGCCACTATTTGCACTTAAGAGCACAGTCAGTCTGGCCGATCCATCTCACGCCTTCTTGGAGAACATTCAAGAGGACCACAGAGACATTTATTAGGTGGAGAAGGCACTGAGAGTTAGGAGGATCTCGATCCACAGGGCCAGGAGCTCCCTCTACATGCCGAGTAGGTAAGACAGCACAATCATGGAGCAGAAATAGAAAGCCAGTCATCACGACATTCTCTGAGCTGGAAACTCAGGGAAAAGAAATAAATGATGAGAGGAAAGATTAAATAAATAGTTGTTCCGGACTATGTGAGGACTGCTTTAAGAAAAATAGTCAAGTTGGGTGTTCTGTGAAATGCATGACAACGTGCAAAGTGGCAGTGCTCGCTATGAGGGAGCCACTGTGGAGCGGCGTCTCTAAGGAAAACTGCTTCTTCGGATTTTCCTGGTGTTTCAGCTCAGATGTTTGCCTTTGCTATTACGTGGTAGTCGACATTCAGCCTGATCTAATCTGAGAGACACATTTTTTTTTACCTTTTCCTTTCAGAAATCTTTACTTTTTTATTGCATGAAAAATTACAGCAAAATAAGAAAATAAAAATAGCTAATACACTGTGTATAATTATCTCCCAAGTAGTTATTGAGAGTACAAGACAAAAACCAAAAGTGTTCTTACAAAAACAAATGTGCTTTGAAGGATGTCATTAACAAACATTTAAATGTTTACCTCTAATAACAGTCATGATACAAGCTAAATGAAACATTTTCTGAAGGAGCTGAGGATGATCAACCCTGTTGTATGCAGATGAACAAATTACTTCTTTAAAGCTGGAGCGAGAACTAAGGAATAAAGTAGAGAATGCTACTTGCAGACATACTCCAACGCCGGTAACAAGTTCGTAATCGACGAATAACCAGTGTGTCTAAGTGTCCTTCCTATTCACAGGCCCTGCCATTGCTTTGATCCCCAGCAAGCTGACTTTTCCTATTTTGAGAATGCTTTCGTTATCATTAACCCTGTGGTCTCCTCCGAACCCGTGCCACCCACGACGAATCTTAGCTACCTCCTGTCTTCTGCTTGCTCTCCATCTAACTGTCAGTGCCCGCAACTTCCTGGAGAAAGGTACGCAGCAGCACGCACTGACATCCCCATGAAACGCTTTGCGCATCTTGTCACTGACACCTCAGAACAGGTTTCTGTCCTTTCAAAATGTCACTGTTTACGTGCTGTGTTTAATCCTGCAGCTCCTTCCTCCACAACCTCTTTTCTCTAAGCCCAAGAAAAGCATCAACAAATCTCTTTTATGTTGACAAAAACCTTGTTTGCCCCTTCTACTTGGAGGCATGTTTTTTTCTCCTTAGCAAGCCTTCTTAAGTATATGTCACAGTATTTCACTTACACGGAATTCAAGCACAGACAAAAGCAGTCTATGACATCAGACACTGAACCAATGGTTGTCCACTGACAGGAGGTGAAGGGTAGACTGGACAGGAACACAGAGGGACTTTCTGGGTAGTAAAAACCTTATGTGTACTGACTAGGTTGTTATACTGTTGAAGGCATTTGTCAAAACTTGTCAAACTATACAATTATGAACTATATGTAAATTTTGTCCCAGAAATATTCCTAAGAAGTAACATGCATTCTGCTACTTCCTCCACCAAACTACTGTTATACTTTCATGCGGTGTTAATACTGCTACCGTGAGACTACTTGTAGCTACTTTTGCAAAGACAGAGTCCTCATATTAAAATCCCATTAACTCAGGGCCAGGGATAGCTCAGGGACACAGTGCCTGCCTGGCAAGCACTAGGTGTTGGGCTCAATTCTCAGTACTAAAATCAATCAGTCAATCAATGAACCCCACTAATTATTAAACGCAGTCACCTCTTCTGGGAAAGATTATTCCTCAATAAAACTTTTTCTTTTGATGATAAAATGCAGTTTCCTATAAAGTAGACAATATGTCATATTACTCCAAGGGCATTCAGTGAAATAAAAAGCCGCTGTTGTCTTAGCGTGCTTACAGTTATAAAAGACAAGACATAAAAGACTGAGGCTCCTCCCTCCAGGACACTTACAATCTCTTTCTGGGCTGAAACAGACCTGCCTATTCAAAGCAAAAGTCATCTACACATGTTTGCAAAATGGAAAATATCCCTTTATAAATGTCCACTTTTCTTCCCTAATTAAAATCTTCAGTCTTGGTCACTTTCCTTGTCCCTAGGAGAACGTATCTCACATCCGCAACTTAAAGGAGTGGATTTATTCTGGCTCATGGTTACAACCCATAGCTGGATCCAAGGCAGAAGGTCCCGGAAGAGGAGCACAGGGGGAGAAAGATGCTCAGACAACGCCGGCCAGGACACAGCACGAGGAGGAGCTGGGACGGAGATTCACTCATGAACGCAGCACCTCATGACCCAATCAACCTCTGAATACAAGACTTTCGGGGGATTTTCTAGGTCTAAAACATGGCGGCTTTGTGTACAGAACTTTTATCTGTTCAGAAACTAGGATTATACATAATATAAAAATTATTTATGAATGCTTTTAATCATTGACATTGTATTTATTATATTTCATTAATAGAGTTAAACATTCCTTGAAGTAGATACTTTCAGTGAAAGTTCTGATTAAAAAGTAGGAATTTAACCAACACTTTCAAATGATATAGTTGGACAAAAAACTTGTTCAGCCTACTAAATCATGACTGGTCCCTGTTCTATGTCAATTTAGCTTGGGTACGGAGGGTGCTCAGAAAGTAGCAGATATTTCAGTGTCACTAAAGGTGAAAAATAAACTGCACGTTTTGTTAGCTTATTTTACTCTCCCTTATGGTGAACAAAGTATCTGAGTTTCAAAAGCCTTCCTCATGAAAGATGCAAATTCTGTAAATTCTCCAGAAAACTTTAAGTCTTCTATTGAGTAAATAACTTTAAGGAAAATAATTCAATAACAAAACAAAGTCTTCCAAATAGCTTCATTATATCTCTAAATCCACGGCTCCACGGTTCTGCAGTTAATTATTGTAACACATTAACTTGAAAAATGTAGTAAAATCTGTGTTATCTCCAAAAGTCCCGAGATTTTTAAAAAGTAATTGCAAGTTTTCCCTTTTCATAAGAATCAGGTTGGTCTGGTCACATAGGTGCCCACTGAGTACACCTTTTTAATCTCACAACTCTCCAAATTTCCAGTTCCTATAAATTACGAACCAAAAAACTTCATGAGAAAGTTTTATTTTCCATAAACATACCTCAAGAAAGCATGCCGTGTTAAATGGGGAAAATTACATTTTAACATTATAAAACCAAAAAGTGGCTGTAACTTTAACTTTGTTGCATATAGACTAAGGTTTACTGGACATAGAAATAGACAAACTGGGAAACACATTTGTGGAGATTAAAAATCCATCAGCGCGGGTAGTAAAATGCACGAAAGAAAGCCAGCGCTGGAGAGAAAACTACCCTAATGGCTGCAGCCTGAGATAATGTTCTGCTGACACAGTAAGAATAGGACCGAGGGAGGTGAAATATTACTAAAATCCACATGCTGGGAAATTCCTTTTGGGTATACATTTTTCAATCAAAAGTATTAAGTGGATATTGATCTTATCTCTTCATGACAGAAGTATGGTTTTGTGAAAGGGTTGCAAGAAAATAAGGTTAAATTGCATTATACTTGTTATATAGAATGTCACTTATGAAAAAGGAGCTTTTAAAAATAATATCAAAAGTACAGACTGAAGGTGGTCATGCTGACACTTTATTATTTTTTTGTACATATGGATCTGATCTCTCTCCATTTTCAAGTTAACTTTAGAGAGTGCACAGCTAATATTCTGTGTGTCTTGGAATCATGCCTAGATAAGAAGACTGTAAGAAGTGGAGGGAAAGGTTAGGCCATCCGACACAGTGTTTTTTTTAACTGAACATCACTATGCAATGCAAGCTTCCTAAGTACACATTTTATATTAACCTACACATTCTTTACTGCTGTTGACATGGTTTTCAACTATTTGATTGGGTTTCAAAAGTAATACTGAGTCTGAAACATCAATGTAGACATTTTGTCAACTTTACATTTGCAAATTATTTTGCCATAGGCAAGGAACATTTGAATAAAGTTTTTTCCTTACGTAGTAATTCATATTCACTGGATAATAAGGTCATTATTTTTTAAACACATCATACTGTACATTGTGAAATGAGTCCTTTGATATATAATATACCTCAACTATAAAGCAGGCTGTTATACTTTAAAAGGAGGATGCCTGCTAAAGCTAGAAACCGATTTCTTATTTGTGTGTGTGTGTTTATGAAGAATTTTATTTACCAGGAGACCTTGACAGTACATCTTTGTACTATGTACCTTTAATAGACACATCCACCTATAATACTTGTAGGCATATTCTTTTTGAAATACCAGAAACTACCAAGCGAACATGGAATTGATAACAGAGAAAAATCAGTGCTCCTTTAAGTTGACTTTTTTGTGTGTTTTGATTTTGTTTATTATCTATCATCATACGTTAAAATACTAGAGGAACCTGATTCGTGAGCAGAAAAGACAACTTTTCTCCAAGACTTACAGAGTTATAGGAAGTCCACTACACTGAGCTGGTGGTATTTACGCTACTAATAGGTTCAGGGAAAACATTACACACATGGCATGACTTAGAAACCACTAGGCACTCTGAGGCTCAGAGTTTTAATCAAGTGATTATTGGACATCTATTCAGGCATAGCTAGTACACACCAGAAGGATGCACTGTCCGCAATCACCTACCTCGTTTTCTCAGGTACAAATCAAAGACCTATTTTATCTACAGAATTACAAATTCTTGTCTATCCAAAGGAAGTCTCAGTCAAAAGATGTTCTAATATTCATTTGTTTGCACAGTTGAGGTCTTTAGTTGTTTCTGTCTGAACCTCAAAGAGTCATCAAGCATCGCCTAAATTCATTCCTGTTCTTTGGTGTACGATGGGCTGTGGTCTTCTGAGCTAACTCCTAGGCTCCCCTCACTTGCTTCTGCCTTGGCGCACTGTGTGTGCAGCTAACGCCCCCAAGCAGCCTGGGTGTTGTGACTAAGTGCCCCCTAGGAGCCTATTTTGTTTAACATTTTTACATTTATACTACTTCCTCATGAAATGTGATAGTATAAATAATATATATCTAAGACTTTTCGGCGTACGTACCAGTATTGCTGCCCTGAAAAAGTTATTTTTTCCTTTTAAATATGTCCTGATGATGTTATTTATTCAATAGCTTCTCACTGAACTTCATTCATTACCCAAAGTTATTATTGACCAAATTACTACATATTACACCTTGACCACCCACTTGTAATTTTATTAACACTTAAAACTTGTATTAATACACGTTTACAGTGCATGAAGTTCACATACACCTTCGGGGTCAGGCGCACCCAAATAATCTACCTTGCTTCTTCCGTCTCCCCCTCCTGCTCCCCACTGACCTCCTCTCTGTCTCTACAGCCCCTTCCCTGATTTTCACTGTTGTTATTTTCAGTTCTTGTTTAAAGCATGTAATGGTTACAATCATTGTGAGAATCTGGGATATGATACACTTTAAACCTTTCTCTTCCTTTTCCCCTCACTCTCGGTCTCTTGGGCCCCTTCCCGTCTGCAAAACATCTATTTCCCTGTTTTCTTGTATCAATTCCTACTTTGCTCTTTATTTACACTTGTCTTACTCAAATGGGAGATACCAGAAGTATTTAAGCTTCTGTATCTGATTTATTTCACTCGACATTACATTTTCCAAGTGTATCCACTTTCCCACAAATGTCTTGAATTTATCCTTCTTTATAGCTGAGTAGTATGTTATTATGTACCGATACCTCATTTTCTTATCCATTCATCTGCTGATGAACATATAGCCTGACTTGGAAAACCACGGTACTGGTTTTTATACTCATCTGTTTCTAGAATATTTGATACAAATATGGGGCCCAGTATACAATACCTATTTAAAAAAAATTTTTTTAAGTGTAGACTGGTCCACCCATTGTGGAAATCAGTATGGAGATTTCTAAAAAAATTAGGATTAGAGGTCCCATTTGACCCAGCTATTCCTCTTCTGGGTATTTTCCTAGAAGAATTAAAGACATCATGCCACAGTGATAGATGTGCATCCATGGTTATAGCAGCACAATCTGTAATAGCTAAATCTTGGAAACAACCCAGATGCCCATCAACCAAGGAATGGATAAAAACGATGTGGGTTTTTTAATACAATGGAATATTATTCAGCCATAAAAAGGATAGGAGACTTTTATAGGTAAATGGAAGCAATCTGAGTCCACACCTTTAAGTGAAGTAGGACGGACTCACGTGTGCAGACATCATATCGCCTCCCTAGTGTGAACAGCTGAAAGAGGAAATAAGATATTAAAAATCTATATTAATTCTGAAAATAATGTCATGTTGCTCTTCCAAAGGTTTTTCTTCCTTTTCAAAATTGCTTTAAATGATTTCAAGCCTTTTGGAATTTCATAGGAAAGTATTATCTTCAAGTGTTTCACCTTAAAATGTTTCTTGAAATTTTTTCATTTCTCTGTTATGTTTTCTAGTTTTCTGCATGTAGGTCTTGTAAATTCTGTGGTGAGATTTATCACTATTTTATATTTTAATACCCTTGTAAGTGAAAAAAGTTTATTTTTAATTAATTTTCCCAGAATTATGAAAATTATCAAGTAACCTTCTTTCTAGAATTACTAAAAAACGTATCTTGTGTGACTGATCCATCTGTGATAAATCTGGATCCACCTTATGTCCACACACATGAAGAACTTCACGGTACCACAGAGCCTAGAGCAGTGCTGGGCACACAGCAGGTACTCAGTCTACCTTTGTGTACTTCGCAAATATCCCCATTTTAACTTAGGTTAAGTAGGAGGGGTGGAGCATGGGAGCCGAGACAATGGACTGTTAAAGGACACAGTTCCACTCCTCCCTTTGTTTCCAGTCAGTATAGATCATTCGCTGTTTGCTCAAATCCTCCTAGTATTTCTCACGTGTTCACTTGCACTGAGAGCCATCCAGCCTCAGTCTCAGGTAAAGCCATGCTTCTTCACATAATCCTAGTTAAGCCTCATCCAAGGTGGATCTCATTTCCAGAACACAAGTCTGTCCACCGACATTTCATTTCATTTCATTTGGCATCTAGTTATGCAACGGCTTATACTATTCCTGATTTGCTTAACAAGCTCTCTCTCTCTCTCTCCATATATATATACACATACACACATATAATTTTTTTCTCCAGTAATACTCTAACCACTAGGTTTTCATTGGTAGCCTGTAAGAATAAACTTGTTTCATATGTATGTTTTTACTTATTTGGCCTTTAAAAGTTAATTGCAGATACTCATGTGAGATTAGATTAAAATATACATTTTTGCAGTTTGTCTTGGAAAAACACAACATTTGGCCGCCCTGGTCCTGCATTCCTATTTGGCATTAATCAGAACTGAGTAACTAGTGTACCTTTAGTCTAGGCACACATTCGCATCTGTCCACACGTGGCTTGCTCTGTTTATTTATGTTTTCTGTGTGAAAACAGCGTGTATATGAGATTTTTAAACCCTGCATGACACTCCATTCTAATACAACCAGTTCAAAACACACACACTACAAATTTATTTGAAATCCCTAGGAAAGTCCAAGACTTGCATTTATTTATATGTCTTAAGCAATTTCATATTCAAGATGTTTTCATTTTCTTATAATATTGAAATTGTCAATTTATCCTTTGATTTCCTACATATCAGCAAAGTAGCATTCAAAGAAAATGGGCATTGAAATGATTCCTTTCATTGCTATCTTTACTAATGGTATTTTGGGCAATTAGAAATTGAAGTCTTTTTGATTTCTCCTTCTACACTCCTGTATCAAACTATTTTCCAAGTTCTGTAAAATTTGGTGGCAGAGAAAAGAATCAGGATAGAACGAGTGGCATTCACCCCTTCTCTTTTTTATTGGTTGTGACCTCCGACTCTGCATCTGATGAAACTGTAACCGCTCTCCGTAAGGGTCCCGATGCTCAAAATGAATATATTCCTACTTGGAGGCCTTTTTCTTTTGACTCCAGATTCTGAGAACCACAGTCAATCTCAGTTAGCAGTGAAAGAACTGTTGCAGAGCCCAGGTTCCTTTTCACGGAGCCTGCAGAATGGCACTCTGGAATATTTACAGCGATCTAAGAGGCGACTGGTGAACTGTTTTGGCACCAGCAAGTCTGGCATGCAGTCCTCAAGACAGAAGCCGCCTACCTCTGTCCCCTCGGCTTTCTCTGCGAGAAGCGCTCCACGTGAGCAAAACAGGAAATCTGCGCAGTACTCTCAGAGTAATGCAGTGCCTCATAAATTAATGAGGGTTTATATGGGAAGGAAATAACATCTGCAGAGGACCGGATTTCATATCGACAAGGGGGAAAGAGGTTTCCCTTAATAAAACATAACCTTTCTGCATGCGCAATCAATTCTCAATTAGTCATACCAGAGAGAGCACCCACCGCAGACTGTCAAAGCTGCCTTCCTCCGCCTGCTCCCTTCCTCCTGGCACCGTCTGACTCTGCCTTCTCTCACCCAAGGGCCTCCTCGAATTCAGACTTCCAACAATTTTCTTCTGTTCCTTCCAGCCACCGAAGAATTCCACGCTTTTTAACTTTGTGGAGCTTCTGATGCATGGTATAGCTTCCCTAAGTTACTGCCTCTTCCCTGTCCAACCCTAATGATCAGTCCGTTCATGTGGGGAAGAAGGCAGGGCAGGCAGGAACTAAAAGGAGCAATAACTTCCCCAGGAAGTTCTCTATCCCTTCTTTATAACGTGTGCACGATCATGCAGCAAAAAGTCATCATTTCGGAGCTGCAAACAAACTGCAGGAAACTTTGCTTGTGTGTTTCTGATTATGGACTGAGTCATTACTGCGTGTGACGGATTAAGTCCCTTACTACCACGGGGGCTTATGATCTAATTGGAAGGGGAAGGAGATGGCAATTTCACACACAACCTTTATGTACAACAGGGACCGGTCATGGTAACATCATGCATTTACTGCCCGCCTGAGACAGGCAGGTGGATGCTAGTTCTATACAGAGACATGACGGGAAGGAAGCTAGGAGGTAAAGCAGGGAAGAGCTACAATCCTGCAGATATTCTGCATTCAGCACAATGCTTGATACTTAATAAGTGTTAAGAATGTGTGTGAACACCTGAGTGAGGTATTTGGCTTTTATCCTGAAGGTGTTAAGACTTTTTCCAAAAGGTTACATTTAGAAAAAAACTCTCCAAGAAGTAAGTGCAAAGATTAGAGGGGCTGAGATTAATAGTAAATCCACCAGACAGGGTATTCCTGCAGAATACTACATAAGATGATATGGCCCCCAATAAAGGGACAGCGGAAAACCTGGAGCAGCGCTATTGCAGAAGAAATGATGCCATTTCTATAACTGGATTTAATGCTCAAGACGAGCTCAAAACTCAAGATTTCTTCAGAATTTTTGTTGAATAACAGAGTAGTTAGTGTTAACCCTCATCTAGATGTGCAACTCAGGAAGCAAAGCAGGTTTATCACCCTTTTTACCACATTCTCAACAAAATGGCTTCAGGTACTGATGGGAACTACACTCTATTTAGATAATTTTAAAGTAAGTTTGAAATATATATATATGGCCCCTTGAACTAACACTAGAAACTTAAATTTTTGAGTGAGTATATATTCAGAGATAGCAGTAACATCCAATAGTATCATCGGTGAAAGACAAAAATAAAACCAAATCACAACAAAATTATCATATAAAGCAGTCCTTATTTCTGGTGTGCTTCATGAAATTTAATACTTCTCTCCATGCTAGTGGAGGGTCCGCCTGTGGCACACAGAAAGATGTATGACTGGCTTCCCTACAATGGTCAAGGTTTGCCCAGGTTCACTAATGGTAAAGTGCACAGCTGTGCATTTAAAGAACCAACACAGAAGCATGCTCAAGGTACTTCAAAGTAACCCAAGACTCACTATTGCTTAGTACATATCAAGTACTGGGCTGAAGCAACTTCTCCTCATATATAACCATTAGCAACCCATCCATGGGAAGATAACAACATGTAATACAACAACCGTTGTTAATTTCCTATCACCTTGTCTGAAACTCTGTATTGCTTATATTGTTTTTGTGTTGTTTTGCTTATGTCTGTTTGTTAATATGTTTTTGTTCTTTCATCTTTAAAAATAAACGCATCTGAGTTAAGTGAGTACTCTAACTGCAAGTGTCAGGCTGTGCTGCGTTGGTTCAACTAAGAAAAAGATTTTTTCTCAGTAAGGAAGGTTATACAAGTATCTCCTAGAGACCAGTTCTTTATCGATAATAAATATGTTTTAGGAGATTATTCTTCAAATGATCAGTACCCTTTGATTCATTCAACTTGCATGTATTTACTGGTCACCGTTTCCCACATACGGTGTTGTTTTGGAGATACCGAGATGAGTAACGCGGTCTGTGCACCTGAAGAGCTTTCTAACTAAACAGAGCCAGTACAAGGTTGCAAGAGCAATGACGGCGATGCGACACCAACTGAAGGAATGGATGAGGAAATTCGGAGCAGCTAGAGTGGAGAACATACGCAAAGACGCGGAGAAACTGGAACGCCTGTGCCCACACCAGAAATCGCTCTGATTTTTCTGCACCTTTGAACATAAATACTGCAGCATGAAAGACTCCTCTTCTGCTGGTCATGGGTGACTTTCCTCAGCAAATGGACAGCACCTCGTAACACACATCTTACAGATTCTACTTAAATCACTAGTATGCTGATTTCTTTGTTTTTGTGATGCCATTTTTTAACATCTCAGACATCTTTTAACATATGTTTAAGGAAAATTAAATCCATTAATATAAATAAATAAATGAATTTGTCAGAGCGGGGAGTCGGCCGCAGAAACAGTAATATTTGAAACAAAGGCAAAAAATCCTAAATGCTGGAAAGAGCCCTCAAGAGCATCAGTGTGTAATTAATATTCATAATGCTCATTCCTAAGTCATAAAGAAAAGCTTACACTTTATGTGTTCAAGTGAAGGGCAATATGTTACTTTTGAATGCTCAGATCATTTTAAGTAGCTGATTTTGGACAAGGTGTGCACAAACTTGCAAGTATTTAAATAAAGAAAAAATGTGTCCAAATTGAAACTTTGCTGAAGATCAGATAAGGCAAAAGTTTAATATGGTATTGGAAATAGTTTTAATATAATAAAGAATTTACCTATGGACCATGGTGTACTCATAGTAAAATGAAATACAACACTTCTCTGTACCTGAGTGTGTGTGGGTTGACTGCGTCCACAGGTACAGTGTAAGCAGGAGTCTAGAAAGATGCTGCGTCAGGGTGGCGAACCCATGGCACGCCTGCTGCAGCAGGTCGATACCGCAGAGAGCACGACAAGGTTTCCCATCACCGCCTGTGTAGTTGCGCCATACACCTTACTGAAGGTTGGGAGAACAATCACACAGGCTATGAGTATGCTTTTACTGAAAATAAATAGGAGCACATTAGGAAAGGAAGTTTTATACTTAATACAACACTGAAATCATTTTTAAGGGCTCAATTTAGTGAATTGCTTATCAATATCAATTTATGTTTTCATTGACATTTTGTAGTCTTTTCAGTGATTCCACTTGTATGTCCACATTTGCTACCCATTTATGCTATTTCTACATTGCCTTCTTATACTTTGCATTTTTATCTGATACATTATTCCTCATAAAAATCAGACCTTGGTGAAATCTCAGTATAACATAACCAAGATTGTAAACAACATACTAGTTTAAATATTTTAAAAGACAGGCCTTTGCCATAACCTCTTTCACTAATTCAGTTTGTTTTTACACGGTAAGCCGTTCATTCCACAGGGCTAGTGAGTCTGTCTTCTGTGGCAGGTGCTGTCCAGCAGTGGGCGGTGAGCACAAATCTACCCCAGTGTTTGTTTCTAGTTATCACTGAGAATTGGCAGAAAAGGAGGCAGGGCAGGAATACAGACGTGATCCAATGTCCTTTCCACATGTTTGAGATGTTCAGTCTCAAACTAAGAATGCAATACCACGCCAGCAAACATGCTGAGAGCCAGGGAAGGACAACATTCAATGACATGTTCACTACCTGGATCCATCCAGGTCTAAGGCTAACTCCACCCTTGCACTTCCTAGCTCTCCACAACAATAATCCTGTTTCTAAAAGCATTTTGTTCATTGTTAATTGCCACCAAGACCTATGTAACAGATAATCTCATGTAATTTTGTGCTGTGTTTTGAAGTTATAAATATAACTTCAGATAATGATGAAAATACTAGCTGATAAAACATTACTTGATAATAAAAGCCAAATACTTGTCAAAAACCTGCCAGAGTTTTCTAAATTATATTTTCAAAAATTAGAAACTCGTAGCAGTAGCTCGTATCTTTAAGGCCAGCACTCTAGGAGGCTGAAGCAGGAAGACTGCAAGTTCAGATAAGAGTGAGAAATTTACTGAGACCTTGTCTTAAAATTAAAAATAAAAAAGAGCTGGGGATATACTTCAGTTCAAGTCCTGACTTAAATCCCATGTAATTTATATATATATATATATACACACACACACAGGTATAATCTCATCTCTTTTAAAACAGGATTAAATTGTTGTGAGCAAGTTATTTACTCTCCCAGTGTCTTAGTTTCTAACCTGTAAGTGTGAATCTGTAACTCTAAAGTGGGAAAAATAATGGGACATAGGAATGATTTGATAAGAGAAAGTGAAATATAAACACACAGAATTTAAACTTGCATGTGGCACATTAAAAGTATTCAAATATATGACAGTTATTAGTAGTAGTCTATTATCATCATCATTACTATCAGTATTACTAGCTTCCTCAAAAGGGCTGGGGAACACACACAATTAAAGAGACACGACCCTATGCTCTTATGGATACTTGACTGTATTTTAGAAATTATTTGCGATAACAAGTGCTCTAGTCGAAGTATGACACACCCCTTTTAGAAAGCTATGGGCATCTACACAAAGTGCTACTGGGAGACAAAGTTGGTGTAAGACGTCTAGAAGGCAAGGGAGATGCTCTGAGACCCAGGCTTCAACTTCTACAAAAATGCCTCTGCTCCTCTGCAGCAAAGGAGAGTAACGCGGAGAACAGAAGAAAAGGAAATGAGAGAGAGAAAGAACGCCAGCCTGGGAAAGAAACGAGGAAAGAAAGACCCCGTGGGCCTATGATTCAGTTAATGAGTTATTGGAACCACTTCTTAGCGTGTCTACTCACTCTGTCACACACAAAGCAACTTCAAACAGGTAGACAGTCAAAGAAGTAATTCTGTTAGGGGAGGAAGAAACTGTTTCCAGACGCCTGTACACATCACTTTTGGCTCCAAGCGCATAGATATCATACTTGCTATGTTAATGAGATGTAGCAGAGCAGCATAATAAACTTCTCTGGGTTTAATTAGCAGAATGTTTTAAATTCCTCCTTTGGAAAATGAGAAGAAAATTCATTCTGCAAAAGCAGCAGAGTGCACTGAGGTGTGCGATCAGTACCACCATTCTCCGCCTGGCTTTTCTCCTTCCTTTCTCAAATTTCGACCTATTAAAATTTCTGACAAATGTGAATCCTATAGGGCTGATTGGTTTGATTAACCTGATAAAGGGGGAAAAAAAGCCAGTCACTTATCAGCCTTCACCTGACACTGACATAAAGTCTTCATGTGGCCCAGTTCCTGGGCTTTCTCATTTAAAATGGGGCAGGGGATTGCGAATAGAATGAACAGGATTGCAGCGCAACAGATTAATTAAGCAGCTCTCAGGGATGATATTGAAAGGCAACTGATTAATTGAACACTGAAGCCATCTAATCAAATAGCAGACACAATAAATATGATTCTTCAGAGATAAATTACATGCTGACTAGCATATTCACTTACACAGTTGGGTTAACTCTTCATGTACCTTTAAAGTTGTTCCGGCTGGAAATGGCTACCCGACATAGATTCTCTCTCACGTAATTACACAAGGGTAGGGAGGACATGGCTGCTTTCTTTCAGATTTGAACAGATTATTCATTACACATACAGACTTTCTGATCTCAAAAACACTAAAAAATATACACTCCATCCCTGAACTGCTACCCTAAAAAACCTGCAATCAAGCAGAACATACAATAAATACCACTGCAGCTGATTAAAGATATATATGATAAGTACAGGTACCAATTCCCAAGGATGAACGTATTATGTATGGAATTATACTGTAGTAAGAAATCTGTAAAAAAGCCACTGAAGATGAATCAAGAAACCATTTAACCCTGAGCTCAGTGTTTAGTAAGAGATACCAAATACATAGTTGTAAAACCACGAGTACCAAAGATCCATCAAGATACACATATATGCAAATACATCTTTTGTGTATGCAAACATGGTCATTACTTTTTTCACGTGAGCCTATAAAACGCATCTTATGAAACATCAATAAACGAAGGGTGGATCTGAAGTACCAGTGCATCGAGAAGACAAACTCAAAGAGCCGAAGTAGCCCACTGCCACTGGCACTGTCTTCCTTTGGCCGATCTGAAGCCCTCCCCTCCTCACTTGGGACACCAGGGCAGGACCCAGTTCTCACAGCTGCGCAGCTCCGTGAATAGCAGGCGTCTCCAGCCTGCGCCTGAGGATGCTCACCATCAAAGGGAGCCTGTCACCCTCTGGTGCAGAGAGGAGCACCCTGCCAGCCTGGAGGAGCACAGCTTTACGGGGGAAGGGCGCGAAATCACAGCGCAAAGACAAGTTGCCTTGTAAACGTCCCAGCCCCAGAGGCTTTCATCCTGAGGCGCAGTCCTGACTGGATTCCCGCGTCAGCAACTTTCTTTCAGAAATTGAAGCTCTACCTATGAGACACAGCCGTCCAGGAGCGAGGGCCGGTTCATGCCTCTGCTGCCACAGACGTGTGTGGAGAACAGGACGCGGCCATGGCTACTCATCACCTTAAGTTGGAATTGACTACAAGGCAGCACAACGTGCAGAGCCAAGATGGTACAGAACTGCCAGAGAAAAGAGATTCAGAGGATTGGTTTCCCTACGGGGACTAAAAAATACAAGGGACGTTTTTCTTTCACTGTGAGGGAATGTATCATTTTTCTTTTAGTTTGAAAAAATTTTAACTTAGAGGAATTCCAAGTCAGTCACTAACTGATCTACATTATACTCCATAATGTTTTACAAATTACTTCTTTCTGTTTAAAAAGTTTTAAACAGAAAGTTTCATAATCTCTACAGTTTTGTAAAAGGTGGAAATGTGATAGAATCTATAGAAGAAAAATACTTTTTTTTTTTTTTTTTTTTTTGGTTTTGGTTTTTCTCCGGTACTGGGAACCGAACTCACAACCTTGCGCTTGCCAGGCAGGCGCTTTTGCCGCTGAGCTAAATCCCCAGCCCCGAAAAATATTTTCTATTGATCAGAAAAAGCAGGGTTCTGAATCAGGACAGAAACGATCTTATGAATTTACTGAAATAATTAGTTTTAGATAAGCTAGCTCCTCTTTAAAGAAAAGAAATCTAGCTTTTCTTCTAAAAAATAAACACAAAGTAGGATTTCACAATCCTAATTGCATGATTTTTCTTGATCTTGGTGGGGTCTTTATACCCCACGTTAGACTAATTAATGTTCAGCTAATGTTATACCCCATGTTATAACTAATGTTATACCCCAGCTTAAACTAAAGTTCAATTAAGCCAACTGGAGAAATCCAGAGAGCTACATGAAACTATGCAAGCAGAAATACCAGACACGTGGCAGCTTCTTCCTCCCGTGTTTGGCCTGTTCCTCAGAGCATCAGAAAAATAAAAAAGAAATATACTCTCATTTTTTTATGTGCTTACTGGTAACAAGGGCATGAAGAAGATCAAGCCTTGTTCTATTGCTAAATACTGTATTATTTGAATAAAAGTAGAATCTTTTCAAACCTGTGCTACAGTTTAGAGGGTTTTATTCTTAAACCACAAACAAAAACTTATCTCCCTTTCAAGAGGACAGGTAGGGATTCGCTTTTCAAAGTATAAACTCATTAAAATTTGGAAATCTATTCCTGTATTAAAAGCACTATTTTAAAAATCTTACTCTTTTAGATAATCCCTTCATATTTAAAAAATAATCTGTTCATATATTAGACATTTATTATACTTGAATATTTAGAAATTATATAAGACTTGATTCCTTTGATATTTCAATGTAGATTTTTCCATTTTCTGTTACTGCCCTTTGAATAAATTATAAATACTATTACAGGCTAAAATAAATGAAATTCACATAATTTGTTTCATATATTATGCATCAATTCAATATTAAACATTAAACTTGTCTGCTAATGTGCATGGGATGTAGGAACCATGATATACAATACAATATTATGCGTTGATATGCAACGCATAATATATAACGCATCACACATAATACATAGAATATATGATTTTGTTCAGGCTTGCTTTCAATGTTTGCAAATTAAACATGATTTTGTATTTCAGACAATACAGTTGTTGTCATGATTTACTATGATATAAATCTGCACCAGTGGTTTTTTAACTGATTGATTACTTATCTTTAAAAGATATCAGCCAGGCATTGTAGCCTATAATCTTAGCACTTGGTAGGCTAAGGCAATAAGGGGCATGAATGCTTTTAAACAGATGTATAAGCTAAGATAATATTAAAGCATTTAGTTCCTGTTACAAAGATAATCATCTTGGAGACCTAAAGGATTCAGACAAACATTGCACTTTTAATTATTAAGTTTTGAAACAACTGGTTAAGGATTTTTAAGGTATTTTGTATCAGCTTTATATGGTTTGATTGATATTCCAGTTTCCTTATAGAAAGTAGTCTGTTAGCTGGGCATGGTGGCACATGCCTGTAATCCCAGCACTAGGGAGGGTAAGGAAGGAGGGTCACCAAGTTTGAGACCAGCCTGGGCTACATTTGAAAGCTACCCTGAACTGCATAGCAAGACCCTGTCTCAAAAAAAAAAAAGTACATTGAAAAAAACTGCAATAAAGAATTGAATGCATTATAAAAGAAAATAATCACCTCTATTTTAAAGTGGCATTTGCTGTTGTCTGTTGAATGTATAATTCTATCAGTCAGTTCTTTAAGAGGCCCTCTACGAAACCAAAAGTTTGGTTTGATTTCAAAGGCATTACAGGAATTCAATTCCTAGACTATGCTATAAAATTAGCCCATATTCTCTTAATCATTTCAAAGCAGTTCTAAAGTTGAGTCTATGTTTCTTTTTGTGAGAGCGGCCCTCAAAGTTTGGGTGTAAATTAAACAAAAGTAGGCATTAAAGAAAAATGTTATTTCTCTAATACTGTGAAAGTAAGAGAGTTCTGAATTTAGTTCAAAGAATGAAAACTATAACCGGCCTTATTTGAAATTATGCACGTCAGCAAGTTTATATGCAGATTCATTTGAAACCCATCTAACCCTTTTAAAATGGCAAAGAAATCTGGTTCTATATTTGTCCATGTTTAAGACGGAAGCCTGTAGGCCTCTGGTTTATTATAATCCAAGAAAAACCATTTTAAATTAAATACTTTTTCCCACTTTAAGAAGTCTACTATCTATCAAGAGCCCTAGATAAGCTTTTTATTAAGGAATAATCAAACTCTATCGCACATGTCTTATATATTACTCAGTGTCTTTCAGGTAGCTATGGTTTAATTCATTAGCTCTGAATACGTTTCAACTTTTAGGAAGCTCACTTGCATAACAGACTCCGTTCAGGCACACTGGACAGCGCACAGCGCGGTTTTCAGCTCAGCTGAAGCGGAGGGAACAGAAAGCAGGCCCTCCGGACCTGTGGGACGCGGGGAGGCAGCACTGACTGCAAAACGAAACAGTCCCTGAGAGCGCGCACGGCCCCTGGAGCGCGTGACGCCCTTACGTGAGAACCAGAGACTGGACGGAGGCTGTCTCCATTTCATTCCGAAATATTTAAACTGTAATTTCTACCTGATATAATAATAATGTATTTTGATATATTAAATGCTTCTTCCAATCTGAAAACAACTTATTCATTTTCATAGCAGTAATGGTTTTATTAAAAAAGTTTTTTCTCTCGAGTATTTGTATTTTTCTCATGCATCCTCAAGATCAAGTGAAAGATAGTTTACTTTTTCGTGAGTTACAAAGGAAGTGTACTTTGAAAATAATCAAGTTTATTCTACCTAAGCCCACAGCGTTGCTCAAAGGTAAGATGGCTCTATGTGTCTTTTGATGCCTCCAACCCAAAGCTTAAAAAAGGGGGTGTAAGGACCAAGGTACATTAATTTTGGCCACACCCTAATGCCAGTTAATAATATGAAATCCCGTCCAACCTCCAACCCAGTATCGATCCACTTCCAACCTTTCACTTTTCTAGATTTACATGAACAGATGGATGGGAGGGAGAGAGCAAGGGAAAGAAGAAACAGGAGAAAATGCAGCAATGTGTGTTAACTGTCCTTTATTATTGTTAAGGCTGATCGGGGTTTTTTCTTTAATCTTGAAAAATAAATCTTCCATGCCATTTCGAAAGGACAACTTATGCAAAAAGGCCATAAATACTCTGCCACTCAGGGTGACTCCACTGCAGGATTTAAGAGTCAGATTTGTAACATATGAATCTTCTTAATCCATTATTTTACAATCACGTCTCAGTGATGAAGAAAATGCTAAACGCGTCTTCACGAAGCTTGTAATCAGGGAGGAAAGCAGCCCGGAACAGGGGGAAAGGTGAGGTACAGAAGCTTGGCTGAGGTCGGGAGAGAGAGGCGTGTGCAGGTCAGGTGCGGAGGACAAGGGATGCTCTTCCACTTACTGATCACAGGATCTGCAAGAGGCAACTTGGGAAGGACGCGCAGGCAAGGTCAGCTGCACCCCTGAATGTGAGAGCGCACGTCGGGGATGAGCTACAGCTCCGTACAGCTCCTACTGCAACTCTCAGCCCTTTTCCTTCAATTGATTAAAAGCAGAGGAAAGTTGACAAGGGAATTAATGAGGTATACATAATGAATAAGGCGGCGATGCTCTCTTCTGGTCAATCTCTCCTTTGTACAACTGAGAGCCTGGCATAAACCGGATTCGGCGCATTACCACAGCTGCTGAACTAAGAACCTCTGTCTGGGTAGCAACAATGCTACTGAGACTATTTAGTTACCACGGGTAAACAAGATGTACCAACATGAAAATCCAGATCTACTGTCAGTTTCAAAGGTTTAAAAAAAAAAACTGAACCCACAGAAAAGTTATACAGAAATGACATATTTCCATTTTTATTTAGTTGCAGACCACCAAGTGCTTTTGCCAAATGATACTTTGGCTTCTGTTCACAATAAAGTGATTATGGGTGATGCACAGAAGTAAAAAAAAAGTCAGGCCTTGTTATTCTACATTAGCTCAGACACGGGCAAATTATAGTGAATGCAAGTGAAAGGGTTTTCGAAATCCAAGAAATACCCTAGGAGACAATGAAGAGCGGAGGAACCTTCTTTTCATTGCTTCTTTCTGCTCTATCTTCACCTTTCTCTTTCATTTCCACCCCCCTCCCCCCGCCATTCTGTCCTCCAAGCAGATTCACTGAGACACAACGGGCCACTCCTCCCAGAGACACTCACACCTGGCTTTTACTGCCTGGAAAACACTATCCCTGGGCAGAAGAGCTGAGATAACAAAAAAAGAAAGGCAATCTGGTTATCTGATGGAGGTCATTTATGTTGAAGTGTGAGCTGCCTTAAATTTGCTGCCTGACTTGTTTCTAAAAGGTGCGTTATTAACATAAACAGATCGCGATTATTGGCTAGAGGTGGTAGGCCTAGTGCTAGGCTAACATCTTCCCTAGGGCATGCTGCAGATAAGAGATCAGTAACCCCGCAATTCTTTATAGGTGGCCAAGTACACACGCACTTTCTTCTTTCTAATAAAATGTCTCCCGCTGGCTGGTCCCTGAGTGTCTGTATGAGGGCAGGGACTTTC
Organism: Chinchilla lanigera; assembly: GCF_000276665.1. Taxonomy (NCBI): domain Eukaryota; kingdom Metazoa; phylum Chordata; class Mammalia; order Rodentia; family Chinchillidae; genus Chinchilla; species Chinchilla lanigera. The sequence goes on along the minus strand of NW_004955427.1, from coordinate 6,427,805 downwards.
CCAGTTTGGAGAGTACTAACTCGGGGCTGGCGTCTCTCCACGCATCTTGCCTGCGCCCACTCCACCAGAACCTCAAGTTTTAAAAACAATGAAACAAATTTAAACACGCCCCCTGTAGCATTCTAGAGCAGGGAGTGAACAATCAATCAATATTCTGCTTGTCAATTTTAGACCTGTTCGGCAAGTTGTTTATGAGGACCCTTCCCTTCCCGTTCCACGACCTCTGGAACATCCTGCCCCCCCGTTTCCCCGGGCAGCGCTCTCCTCCGAGTTTCCTTAGCGACAGGACCCATCCTGCCTCGTCTAGTTCTGAATCTGTTCCTCTTATTGGCTCCAGATTGCCAGTATAATCACTTCCTCCTTCACAGCCAGGGACAGGTTCTGGGAGACACTACATACGCGGCCTTTCTGTGTGGTTACGTGGATGATGTGTAACTGATGTTCTTCTTAGGAGAAAGAAATTACACTGTACATCTTCATAATCTTCAGGTAGAAAAACCTTACTCAGTATATGACCATCCTTTCGTTTTATTCTGAATGTAAGATAATTAGTCACAGGCACAATCGGGAAAGAAAACTGCTCTAATTCATGTGAAGTCAAATTCAGGAAAAGTAAGAGTTATGCATGAAAAGCAACAGTCAAGTTTCACCGAAGCTTTTACCCAGGAAATGAGTGACGACTGCCTCTGAGCAGTCACTGTTTATGTTCATAAAGTTTCTAGCGAAAAAAAGTATCTTGTAAATTCTCTCCTTTTTCTCTGCCTAAAAAATGACTTACAAATGAGTGAGACAGACAACACTTCAATTATCAGTGACAATGGTTTCTGGCAGAAAGCGTTAAACTTGTCTCCCACTAGGAATATGTGCTGGTATACTTTTTAATTTGAGACAGGGTCTTACTGAATTTACTCAGCTGGTTTCAAACTGCCAACCCTCCTCCCTCAGGCACCAGGGCAGCTAGGATTAGTGGTGCACAGCACTCCTGGCTTAGAATGGTCTTTTAAAAAAAGTTTACAGGTGTCCAAGTATTATGACGTTATTTCTAAATATTTTATTTTTATGGGTAGAAATAATAGTTTTAAAATAAAAAAAGAGCCGGGTGTGGTGGTGCACACCTGTAATCCCAGCACTCGGAAGGCTGAGATAGGAGGATCACTGCGAGTTCGAGACCAGCCTGGGCTACAAAGTGAGCTCAAGGCCAGCCTGAACTACATAGTGAGACCTTGTCTCAAAAAACAAAGAAAAGGAAAGGAAAAAAGAAAAACAATTAAAAAAGAATAGCAGTTGGTCTCACTTCATATTTTGAACTCTAAATGTAAGGAGAAAATATCTGTCATTATCAATCCTAAAAGCTGAGCATTTTTAATTAAAAACATAGATTTATGCCCTAAATTAAATAAGTAATAATGTGAGAGGAGAGAAATAGCACACACATTTATAGGCTGCTAAATTATTAGCACAAGAATTTAAAAATAAAACTGAAAAGATGCTGAAAAGAAACAATATTCTTTTCAGGATACAGAACAGTCTCATATAAAATCTTACTTGTAGACATTTTCAAGAAAATAGTTGAGCAGAGCCATTATGGAAAACAAAATGGAAGGCTCTTTAAAAATTGAAAATTGGACTAACACATGTTCTGGCAATCCCAGTACTGCATGTACATTCATGGGTGATTAAAGTCACGTGATGGAGAAATTTCTCCATTACTGTATTTATGGTATTCACAATATTTTCACAATGTTTATGGTATTCACTATTCACAATAGCCATACTGTGGAATCATCCAGAATGTCCCTCACTGGATGAATGGATTAAAAAATACTATTCGGGCGTTACGAAAGGATAACGTCCTATCATTTGTTACAGGGGCGGACATGGACAATATAAAGTCCAATTTGTGAGGCACAGAAAAATACTCCACTTATATGTATAATTTAAAAACACTTAACTGGGGCATGGTAGCACATACTTGTAATCCCAACACTCTGGGAGACTGAGGCAGGAGGATCTCAAGTTTGACCTCAGCCTGGAGAAATTGACTAAATAAAATTAGTGACAAAATAGTGAAATTAGTGACAAAATAGTGAAATTAGTGACAAAATAAAAATTTAGTGACTAAATAAAATTAGTGACAAAATAGTGAAATTAGTGACAAAATAAAAATTTAGTGACTAAATAAAATTAGTGACAAAATAGTGAAATTAGTGACAAAATAAAAATTTAAAAAAAGGTTAGCACTGGGTTTAATCCCCAGTAGTAGAAAAAAAGTTGATTTCATAGAGGTTGGAGGCAGAAGGTGGGAAGAAGAGTGCAATGGCCAGAAGGTGAGTGGGAAGTGGGCAGGCAGAGGTCGGTCAGGGGTACGAAGTTACAGTCGGACAGCAGGAAGTGCAGGTGTTCCACCGCACACTGGGGTGTTCGGAATTAACAACGATGTGTTATTATCTCTAAAAAGGAAGAGGTAAGAATTTTGAAAGTACTTGACACAAGGAAATAATAAAATTTATGACAACAGATGAGCCAAGGATCTCAATTACCAATGTTATGTGTGAATCAAACATCGTGCTGGGCCTTATCAATATGGTGAACAAGAACCTGTTCTTAAAGTTACTGCAACTTGAAAAACATTTAATTTTAATGCTAAAATTATAATATGAACAAGCAAAATATAATTTATTTTTATTCATTTCTATCTTTTCAAAAAATGAGGAAAACTGATGCTATCTATGTACACCAGTCTAGTTTTCTTTATTGTACTTTCATCAGCACTTAACCTTGATTGCTTTTACTTTTAATACTCTGGTTTCTCTTCAGATCACATAAATCTTTTGCTTTTTACATTTCTTAGCTTACTTATAAAGCAATATTATTGATATGCATTTTTCTGATGTTAACATATAAATAGGTGGGAAGGAAAAAACAAAATAAATGCAAGCCAGGTTCTACAATTTCTGCTAGAAATTTCCAGACAATATTATTTCAAAAATTCAAAGCCAAGAAAGAGAACTATCATGCACAAAGATGGTGTAACGGAGCCTCTGTAGCTGAAAGTTTCATATATGAAACTCACCTAACTGCAGACTGAACATACTAGAAAAAAATGCATCTGCACTGAATGTGTACAGACTTGGGTTTTGGTCATTATGTTTTAAATAATACTATCTAAATGTTTTTGTTATAAATAATCGATAGATGACACAAAGTAGAAAGAAGGGTATATGTAGACCATATGCAGATACTATGCCATTTTATATAAGAAACCTGAACATTCACAGACCTTCCCTGGCATTCGAGGGGGGCCCAGGAGCCAATGAAGCTGCTCAGGGAATGTGCTGTTATCCCTGCTACCCTAAAAGACCACGGCAAGAAGCTGTCCAAAGGAAGACAAAGCCCGAACTGATAGCAAAAAGTCTATCTTGTCATTCTGTAAACTCTGGATTCTGGGCATACAGCCAGTGCTACCCCATTATTTTGAAGTTATGTGTCCCAAATAAATTTCATTTTTATGTAATCTAGTCTGAGATAGATTCCTGTTATTTGCTGCCAAAACAGGCAGAAGATGTACGTTTCCCAATATCATTGTATCAATTACTCATGGCTCTACACATAACGGTAATGAACAGCACCACACGGACACACTAGCAGTGACAGGAAAGCAGTGACAGTCACAGGTGCTCTCGGAAATGACCCGAAGGGTTTGTGTTTTCCTTTTCATGTACTCAGGTTAAACTGAAGAGCAGAGAAAGGAGCGTTCATGTTACTCTCAACAGCTCTGGGTGTGTTTTCTCCTGTGTAACTGGCCGGTGGTTGTTTCCACTGGTTGTTTTGGTACTGCTGACGACAGAAGTGGTGTGAGTTACTATTAACCATTATTTTGCATTGTGAAGAATAAACAACCACCGGCATGTTTTAGAAGCAGAAAGAACAGTCTGTATTTTAGAAAGAGTTACAAGGTATTATGAGTGCACGCCCTCCATGACAGTTGAAAAAAGTCAGGGAACTGTCCAAAGCCATGCATTGAGTACAGCTGCAGAAATATTGTATTACAGCAAACTGCACTGTGGCTTTAAAGTGTTTTCACATTCTATATTTTGCATATTTGCTTTTAAATCACACATGTTCAAGGATTTTAAAATATCGTTAACATTAGAATTTCATTCACATGTATAAAACTGATTCAAAGTTGCTATACACACATAATAACACCTGGGAGGAATAGCAAGGAATTCAGAGTATGTTACTAAATAAGAGCTAACTAAACAATGATTTCACCGCACCCTCAAAATTCCAATATAATCTTATAAAAGAGTTAAGATATAAACTGCTTCATTTCTAGAGAATTAGCTATCCTTTAGGCCAATGGAACATAATTTATCTAATGCTACTTTAGTGTCCTGACAAATTTAATTTATCCCTACTTACCCATAAGAACAGGTCTATGAATTACTTTAGTAATTGCCCAAGAGGATAAAAAGGCCAATGTAGAATACATTTACATATATTAACATATGCAGGTTTTAGTGAAAGAAACTCAAAATCTGAAGCAAAGTATTCCTTGCAATATATTTTTAAAGTAAGGAAAACCCATTTTAAATTACAATTTAATTTAAAAGAAACAGATGTTAGCAAAGCTAATTTTTAAGTAGAAGCATATTTCATTCTAATTTATCATGAGTTATAAAAACTAAGAATTAGTTAAGATGAAATCTTCTGTATCTGAAAGTTTTCCAACATTATACTTTGTTGTTTAATATTCTTTCACTACTGTATCAATCACAGAAACAATTTGCAGTCATATTACACAAGGTAGCACGAGACAAAAAGAACCCTGAAGTCTCCTGGATGAAAGGATTTGTGTCAATGCAAAGTATTAATTTCATAAAAGCCAAAAATTTAAAAGGGAAAGTTACTGCATGGGGACGCCAGACAAGATTTTAAAGTTGATATAAGTCACAAGGAATTCTCAAAGTAAAAGGGACCTTAGTCTCACATTCAAGGACTAGTCAGCCTTACACTTCAGAGGTGTGCACACAGCCTCCTCCAATATCCGGGGGTTTGGGATAGAGCAGCACAAGGTAATGCCTACACTGGTCTTAATCGCTCAGTGTTCTGTTTTCCCCAGCAGCTGACCCAGGAACACTTCTGTACAACGAGACAAGGCCTGAAGTGGTAAATTCGTCCAGACAAGCTCACCAGCTGTCCACCACACAATCCAGATACACTCTGACCCAGTTTTCCTGGCTCCACCTGTTTGGGAATGCGCATATACTTAGAGAGGGAAGCAAGGTCAGGCTCTATTTAGGAAAACTAGACTTTTCTTTTTTTTTTTGTTTTTTTTCCAGTACCGGGAATCGAACTCACGACCTCGCGCTTGCCAGGCAGGTGCTGTGCCGCTGAGCTAAAACCCAGCCCCTAATGTATCATTGAAAGCTCTGCTATTATTATGTTTTTCTTTCCTTTTCTTCTGTTTTTTTGGCCTTGAGCTTACTTGTAGCCCAGGCTGGTCTCAAACTTCCAACAATCCTCCTGCCTCAGCCTCCCAAGTGCTAAGATTACCAGCGTGCGCCACCACGCCTGGCTTAGACTTTTCCTTAGCAGGACCCAAAAGAAATAAAGGAGAAATCTGGTGACTTGGTCATAGCTCTTACCACAGATTCTGTGCCTGATCATATCAGGATCTTGTGAAACACTCATTGGCTGGACTAGCAGAATGCTTCAGTGAACTAGGGGGCTGCACACAACATCTACTGATCACCTGACCCTGTTTCTCTTTTACCAACTTTGGCGTCAAGAACTTGGCAACGGCAATGATATCTGGTGACAACCACTTGGTGTTACCAGAATTTAAAAGCAAGTTTTATAAATTTACTTCACATTGTAGCCTGATTATTATAGGTATAAATCAGAGGTTCCACTGCTTCTAGGAGAGGAAAAAAGCTATGTGCAACCTAGGGTTTAAAGTTTCCAGTCCTGTTTGCCTTCTTATGTGGCCATTTCTTGAAATGTTCTGAATGAAGTCCTCCAGTGCAAAATTTAAGAATATTTTAACGCTCACATTCATTGGGAAAACTTGCCGTACCAACCCAGTTAATACCTGCGCATATTCATCCCTGCAATAACGTACCAGGTTATTCCAGTCATCTGCTTTGCTCATACTCTAGGACCATTTCCTTTCCAATACGCACTGTGTATTACAGTATACAAAACGTAGCTGTGCAAGGAAAGCATTAAATAAATAGGAGAGCATGTACTTTAAAAGGCAGTGATATCAAAACATTAGAAGTTTGCTATATGGGAAGCACTGTGCTGAGTTTAAGATTTTACACATTATTTGATTCCCATTAAAAACAATAAGGGACAGACTACTAATTCCTTTTTCCAGATAAGAAAACTGAGCTCACAGAGGTTAAAAAGTTTTGAGCCAAGTTTACATGAAGGAGACCATCAGGATTTCTCTTTTTGGATCTGAATCTCAGGTCTTTTTCACTACAGAGTGCTATCCCAAATATAATCAACTTCCTGCTAAAAGCATAATAGCAACTGCTTCTGACAGGGTGGGATTCAGAATATGAGATGTAAACAATAAAATGTACACTTAACTAGATGTTATACTTTATTTCCAAATGTTCAGAGAAAAAATCATTTCAATTTAAGTACTTTGAAGTCTTTACAAATGCATGCATATCAAATCCTATACAGAAACTCTAAAACAACAAAGTTGTAAATGGTACATTTTGCATCTGTCAATAATTCTATTCAAAAGAGCATTTCCTAGGGGAACTCTTATAAATGAGAATTTATCCTTTACTGAATACACGCACGAATATTCATATGTTTAATTCTGGCATAAAAGTAGATGTAGAAGATTTACAGCCTTAGCTGATTCCTTCATTTTGCAGACCTGCTCATTACTGCACTTTGAGTTCTGCTGCGTGAATTCGTTCATACTGGCAACAGGAGCCTATGAAAAATACTCATTCGATAAGATTTCACTAGAACCCACCGTGTGTGCAGTGTTGAGAAGTAAATTACTATTTATACTGTTAAATGATTGGATCATCAGTTTGAAAAGAACAGTTTCTGAAATATGACATAGCTAATGGTAATGCTATCCTTCCACTCTCCATCTTAATTCATAACAAAAACAGAGTCAGAACTTATTTCTACAACCATAAATACTCCCGGAAAGTTTAGACATCTCCTGTGCATATTCATGTGCATATTGATTGCTTTTGTGTCCCCTATTTTATGCCTTTTTAGGGACACTGCATTTGTCATGTGGCTTTGCAGCTCTAACGAAGGAGGCACAGTTCATATCCCTGCTTCCTGAAGTGGGCCTCCACCTATGCCTTGCTTTGGACCCTTGAATGATAACACATGTGATGAAAGTAGAAGCTTGAGACACTTTCTCTTGGCCAGCACCATGAGCATGCTCGGGCCGCCCTAGCAAGGCTGAGAGGTAATCATGGACCACACTGCCTTGCCCCAGTTCTGCCATCACACGTACGTCAACACCAGATGACCCTGCCTGATCACCATCGCACCAGCCCATCCCCACCAGGACACAGTGAGTACTGGCAAATTCAGCCACAGTTAGCTGCACCAGCTGATCGCTACAGGCTTGGGAGCTAAACAAATGTTTATTGCTGTTTGCTACTAACTTTGGTTTTGTTCTTTATAATATCATATTACCATAACAATAACAAAATTATATAGTCTCCTATATTTTTTCTTAATGATATGAGACCTATAATTAAGAATCAAGTGCATTGTAACAATTTAGGTTTCCCGTTTTTAATTAAAAAATTGTCCATGAGCCTATCTCTACATATAGGTTTACTTTAATTCATCATTTATTGAACATTGACTATGTTTCCGGCACTATGCTAGGAGCTTCCAAATATAAATAGCAAGTTCAAACAATGTCTGTCTATACCTGACTGAGTAAGAAAAAAATCACAGTAGTAATAGACTCTAACTCAAAAGTATAAATATCCCCGAGTCCATCCACAAGTTCCCTACGTAAGTAGGTAGATACATTTTATGCAGAGTAATTCCACATATTTTAAGTAGATACCCCACACTCATGGTGGTGGCCTATAAACACTCCTTGGAAAGAACGCTTCAGAAATATGCGCTACAGGCTTCCAGAACGTGACTTTACCTATGGGCTTTGCACATTGATTTCCTTTCAGAGAGGCCCCAACAAATGGAACGAAGTGTAATGTGACAGTGAAGAAATCGGACAAACACAAACTTGCCGGGTGATCACAGTTGGCATGAACAGTAATTAGAGATCCTGAGAGTGTGTGCCCTTCATGGTGACGCGAGAACATTTCACTTCTGCGGTTTTCCTCCCTCAGCCCCATGCGTACCTTGAATCCCAGTATCACTGTCAGACAGATTCCCCATACAAGGGTATTCTCCTACATCCTTGTCTAGCACCCCTAGAAACTGCCGAGATGATTAAAAAAGAAAGTCTGAGCAACTGTTAACACCAAGAAATGCTGGAAGAGACACCGTGACTACATGGAAGATGGCATCCAAATGTCCGAGAAAGGCTGTTAGATAAAAATTAAGAAACGGTGAAAAAGTATGAGTTTTAGTTAGTAATATTCCATCAGTATTTATTCGCTAAATGTGACAACGGTACCACAATACAGTATGTTAACAATAGGAAAAATGGGGTATGGGCTCTCAAGAACCTCAGTACGATCTTCACAACTTCTCCATAAAAGTACAAAAATATTCTAAACTTAAGATTTTATTTGGAACTACAGTGTCCATGAAACTCTGTCAACAAAGGATGCATCTGTTTATATTATATTCACTGTTCATATTTGGTAGAATGACTATAAACAACATTTTTATTGACAACATACGATGGAAAAATATGAAATACAATGTTCACATTTTTGAAAATTACTACAATAAAAGGCACATTCCCATTGAGCCCCCTTAAAATTCTCCCCTTCAGGTCACAGTTACCCTGTTGTTAGCGCACTTTCTGAAGGAGCACTGCAAATCCTCTTTTGTGAGTGTCTTTATGAGGTGCGATCAAAATAGGCCAACTGCTGCTGCAGGGTGGGCAGACAGCCTTACAAACACCTGGACCCATTCCATTTGCTGGATGTGGCACCACGTGATTTCCGGCTCTTCCCCGAAGTCAAAACGACCATGAATGGCCAACGTTTCCAACTGATTCCAGATAGCAAGGCAGCCGTGAAGGTGCAACTTCAGACATTTGTGCAAAAAGGACACCAAGAACTGCTTTAGAAAGTGACAAGAATGATGGGGTGAATGAATTTGAAGCAAAGAGAAGTACTTTGAGGAGGATTAGCAGCAATGCATCTTTTACTGTAATAACTTTTTAAGTACATACTGTATTTTTTAAATTACAACTTGTATATATTTTTAAGTTGTAACTTTTGTTATCTGATTAGATTCTCTTGGAATTTCAAGCATAGTTTTAAAAATCCCAAATTTTCTGCTTTACTAAATAATACTGCACATAAAAGTGTTTTAACATATTCCTAATTTAATGTGGATAAATAATAACTTCTCCCTTTAAAACATACAATAAATTCTGTAGGTAAAATAATTTTAATTCCAACATGTATTCCTATGAACAACAGACTGCACTGTACTTTGATTTAATTTTGAAAATAAAAGGGAAATTGCTTCATCAATTACTTTTCACCAACACTTCCTAAAACTATTGTCAAGTATCATTTCTTGTTACACTCTAACACAGATGAATGGTAGGATCGCAGAGACAGCAGCTGTTCACTCTGTATTTACACTGCTAGCTTAAAAACGAACCAATCTGCTAAGGAACTTCAATCTTCTCCAGCTGAAAATCTTGCATTGCGATTTCCTTCACACGGAACATTACTATTTTTTAATACTAGTTGATTATTTTAATAATTTCATATTATGAGAAATACGTTCAATGCTGTTACAAAATAAGCAGTAGCTCACAGCTTTAAAACAATTCAGAATACTCAAAAGGTTTTAAATGGACCTAAACGACAACAGAAGCAGATGTAGAAGACATTTAATAAAGTATGGTTCTCATATTCACTCCTAGTCTGTTTGGTTTCTTGGGAATCTCTGTTTGACAGTGAACACTGGTGTATTTGCTTTCGGGAGAGTCTTCTATTGTCTGAGTCTGCCGAGTGGCAACCTCAGGACGACAGAAACTATGGCTGAAACCTAATACTGAGTTCTACAAAGCCAAAGAGGATTTTTGCACACAGAATCATAGGTAACAAATTAAACTGTTAGTATAATGCTTACTATCTGAAATTAGATGTGTCATGGTCCTATGTTCCAACCCTACTTCACAATGGCTCACATTTAAGTATGTTTTATGCCGATCAAGATAGATTCACTGAAAGTGTTTCTTTTGTGACCATGTAAAGGCTGTATCAAAAAATAAATGGAGAAATGTAAGTTATTAACTAACAAAAATTAAAGATTTCTTTCTTCTTTTAAAGGCTTACGTATGCCAGTATCAGGCTGGAGACCAACTCCAGTGGGTTCAAGCACAGCCTCAGCTTTCGCCACGCCCTCACAGCTGCTCCTTCCGCAGTCCATCTTTGCAGATTAACTGTTTCAGACACCGGTGGTACTCCACCAATTCGCAATGCATCATGGTCTACGCATAAACAAGCGTATTTTTACTGGAGAGATGCGTAAAGGACTGAATATGCGAACGCAGTATTTTATGAATTATGTTCTAAATGTTATCAGTTCTGAAATACCTATCAGAAATTAGGAATGTAATGCTTACTCCTTGGGTTGTTTTTACTAATTTCCTCACTAATAAGATTAGTAGAAAATTACATAGTGAAATATTTATAACACATGCATTATGTGTTGTATTTTTAAAATGTTTAGAAAGGACTCAAATAACCTCTCCTAATGCTAGAAAAATGTAATAATCTCTTGAGAGGAGAGGTTTCTGAAAAATGTTTTCTTTTGAAATTAATGGCTCAGTGATGTAAGCGTAAAAATTAAAGTTAAGGGAGAGAAAAATTCTCGATTTTCTTTTTATACTTCATTGTCTCCACATTGGTTAAACCTTATGAGAAATATTTTTTCCCCCTGTTAGGGCTTTTAAGCCTAAAAACTCTTTAAATAGGAAATTCATCTTCTCATTGTATGACTATGTAACCGTACGTACTCAGTCAAGGGGAGTTTACACAGGTTTGGATCCCAAGAACACAAAGCAATTCCAGGCCTTTGTAGGCATTAAAATATTCAATTCAGATATTTCAGGATACACAGGAAGAATAGTTCTGAAAATTCTTTGTGCATAGGTGTAAAAATGCATACTGTACCAATGCAGCATCTCATTTTCTATTTGATTTTGAAGGAGCACCCCATGTTGTCTGAAACGATCCGTCCGAAAACATCCTTTGCGTCTCACCTGTAGGGATTTTCCAGCGGCAACCCTGTGCCGAGGCACTTGGAAGCGCATTAGAGAGAAGCCAAGAAAGCGAGTTAGGGGATGCTTGGCCAAAATGAATTCCACCGTATACCTAAGAAGCTCGTAAGCTCTGTGGAAGCTCTAGGACAGCCAAACTTTTCCTACAAGTTTTTTCTAACAGGGAAAAGAACAAGGCATGGTTCATTTAAGGCCCAGCAGAAGTCCTCCCTCCGGGCAGTGTCACACAGGTGGGGGTAAGCCGAAGGACAGTGCACACGAGGGGACTAGCGCCGTCCCGTCTCCACATGCTTTCCGCTCTTCACAGCACTCTTCAGAGCTCCGATGATGACGTCATGGGGACAGAGGTGGCAAACTGGAATGCTTTTTTAAAAATGTATTTAACTGGCAATAACTGTGTGTGTAATGTAATACAATATTTGTTCTATGCATACACTGTAGAAAAACTCAGTCAAGGTTATGAATATATTCACTGCCTAACATTATTTTTTGAGGTAAATGTGTTACAAATCTATTTGTAACGATTTTGAAATATTGTTATCAACTGAAGTCACGGGGCAGTACAACAGACGATTAAAATTATTCTTTCAGTCTGACACCTTGTTCACTTTGAACAACCGCTCCCTGTCCCCACCACTTCTGCCCTTACCCCTGCCTCTGGTACCCCCGTACTACTGCCTGTTTCTATGACAGCACCCTCAGGATTCCACACGTGAGTGAGATAACATAGTATTTACCCTTTTGCACCTGGCTTATGTTACCTAACATGTGCTACAAATCCATCCCGACTGTCTCACATGACTTCTGCTTCGAAGGCTGCCTGGTATTGTACCATTTATACACACCACACTTTAGTCCCTCACCGCTGAGGGGCACTCAGGTTGTTTCCCGGAATCTCAGATTTTATCGTTCGCTCCCCGCCCTATCTCCTTCCTTGCTTAGCCTCCCCATTGTCCCTCCTCTCTTCTTCTCTACCTCTTTATAATGGATGAGAGGAAGAAATAGTTGGGCAGGAGCAGGGAAGACTTGTCAAGAAAGGAGCACCGCCCATGCAGGTCTTCTGGTGAAAGGGTGGTGAAGATCACCTTTGCCTCCCACTCTGTTCCCCCGGTACCCCACCTTTCTCTCTCCAAATGCACGGTGCGATTGGAATATACAGTGAGTGTTTAGGTTTAAAAACGTATTCACTTCAGTAAAAGACAGCTTGCCTCAACCCCACTCACTCTGAACACACCTATCCCACCATCCTGCCACTCTCTGAAGCGGTTGGGGAAGTTCTTTTCGGCACCTTCAGCTGTACTGCTGTGGTTCCCCTGACGTCCCAAACTGACTGACAGTGTTCACATTTTAAGGTCACTTGGACTTCGTGGAAGAACCCCAGCGGCACGGGGGCAGACCCCGTGAAGAAGGTGGATGAAGACACACTGCAGTGTTCTAACGAGCCTGCCTTGCCACTGGATGACACTTGGCTGCAGCATTTATTGTATTTTTGCCTCCGTCATAAAGACAGGGCTGGGGATTTAGCTCAGTGGCACAGCGCCTGCCTGGCAAGCATGAGGTCCTGAGTTCGATTCCCAGTACCGGGAAAAAAACAAAACCAAAAGATAAAAAATAAAAAATAATAATAAAGACGGGGGCTGCTTCAGAAAGGGGCAAGAAGGATGGAATAAGTGCGTCTGACGTGAGGGGAGGCATTTTGAGAGGGGTTAGTGATGGTGTATTTTTTACTATAATAAAATTTTTAAATTTAAATATTCACTAATTTGATCACCTTGTGCTGTCCCCCATTTGCTTTCTCGCCATCGGCCCCTGGTACACGGAAGCACCGAGAACTGGAGTGGGTACCGCAGCAAGGATGGGTGACAGTAACAAGGAGAAAACGGGTTCTGCTTTCCTCTTCCTTCTCAGTCCCGAAGGATACAACTTCCTCTGGCTCTGAAGAAGAGAGCTGAATTTTCATGTTTTCTCAGAAGGGTCACCGTGTGTCAAAGGCAAGCCTACCCATATTTGGTTAAGTTGTGGTTTTATTTTATCAATACTGGAAGTAGCAAAAGAATCTCAAAAATTCCTTTCAATGATTTAGTTATCTGGAGATAGGAATCCTAGCCATATCGATAAAATTAAAAATACATTTCTATGCTAATTTACTTTTGCATTTGAAGAGGGTAGCATGGCCACATTCCCCAGGCCTCTTGTAACACGTCTCAGGTCAGCTACATCCCTGTGGAAAGTTTCTCTTGGAAATACAGAATGACAGGCATTCATGAAATTCACTTCCCAGGCTGTGTATCTTTTCCAGTACTTTCTGTTCATTTTCAGGTAATCAAAAGATGTAAGTGATCATCACTGCTTAACTGAGATGGCTAGGGATTAAAACTAAGTATTATTGAATTGTGAGTGGGCTTAAGAATCTTAGGGTGTTTTGTACAGTAAGATCCAACGTCTACTTCAGAAGAATTTCAATTTCTTAAGGAAATAATTAAATTTGCATAAATTAATAGGATATGCAATCTTTTTCTTCGTGTCGGGACACGAAGGTGTTTCTTTTTAAAAAACTCACTTTTGATTTTCAAGAATACACTATTTGGGAGGGGTCAACAGCATTTTTACTTTTTCAAATTAGAAATAAAACATTGTTGAAAGAACTCTAGGGGGCTGGGGATTTAGCTCAGCGACAAAGCGCCTGCCTGGCAAGTGCAAGGTCGTGAGTTCGATTCCTGGTACTGGAAGAAAAACAAAACAAAACAAAAAAAAAAAATGAAAGAACTCTAGAATGATCTACAATCTGAACTATAGATCTTATTATTTTATTCGATGCAAAGTAAAAACATCATTTAACTTTCCAGTTTTACCTATTAGAAAATTAAGGCCTGAAGAATTTAAAGAAATTGTCCAGGGTTACTTAGAAAGTTAATGTCACTTACAATATTTCTAAAACTACCCTTGCACTCAGATTTCTAATCATCTCATGACCACAAAATGTGGAACATACAGTAAACAACACAGCAAAATGGAGCGTAGTTTTGCTATGGTCCCATGACAAGCATTGCTTCAACACAGGAATAGATCTCTTATGAAAAGAGAGGGTGTAAGTGAAACTTTACAAGAATCATAGTTTTGAAAGACAGCATCCTTATTTTTTAACACATCACTAATCACATATCCATAGGTAAAAGAGTACTATGTTCTGAAACAGTATTTTGCTATTCCAATAACCAAGTGACTGGTATCCAACTCTTCAGACTACACTCCTCTTTAGAGTAAAAATCTCAAAACTATGCCAGCAAGCCTACCAGCTGCGTTATTAATCTTTTTACCATGTACATATTAGAGACTATTTAACTTATGCCTACTTATTATAAGGTACTGCATGGCACATTTAAAACATAAGCTTACAGCTAATCAGAAGTTAATTAAAAACTTTACACTATAATTTCCTGTGCTTGCTTTCATCTGTAGTTTTATAGGAGCAATTATATGATTTTTACAGTGCAATCTACTCAGTTTTTGTGATAAATTATTCTTCAGATCACTGCTGGGGAAGGAAAATCAGTCCTCTAACACCACAAGAGTTTAGTAGAGGCACGGAAAGCGTGAGGCTGCTGTTAACTCAGATTCTCTGCCAGATTTGATGAATTCCCCACTGGAAGAGAGGAAATTCCGGCTTCTCCCTGCCTGGTTAAATCTTGTTAGATAACATACACATATGCACACATGCAGGCATGCACAGTCACACATTCACACACACACACACAAAGCAAAGCAGACACAACCAACACATTAACAAAGTATAGTCTTGAACTGAAGTAAGAAAGTAACTTTTTTCAGAGATATTAGCACTTTTGGTAAAAAAAATTGTAGAAAGTATTTGATAATCATGATATACTGCAAAGACTTTAAAGGTTCTGAATTTTAGCAATTCCTTATATTTAGCGTTAATGGCCACTGTAAGACTCATTCTCCTCATCTCTAAGACTCGAAGTAAGTTTTGAGAATATAATTAAATCTGCTGCCATTCATGGTTTAAAGGCTACATGCCAAATTAGGCACAAGGACCTTCACGCCAAACACCCTAGGATTTACGTTGTAGATTTACTGCTTACTCCATAATGGGAAACACAATGGTTGTCATAGGGCAGGTGTTCAATTTTATCTGTTTACTAAGTTAATGAAGTTATTCTCCCAGATCAGAGAGTAAATTACTCTTTCCTGTTCTTAGCCAATCATAGTTAGTCTACCGATATGTGAACAAATGATCTATTTCTGTAAAATTTCCATGCAATTCTGGACACGCCCATGTCTGTAGGATACCGTTTCTGTCTGGCTGTGTCATCTCACATCTTGATTCCTGAATGGTTATACTCACTTCTTACACAAATTCTGCAACTTTCCCAACAAAATTTTTCTCACCTTTATATCTATACAAATATTCATATCAATCTTACTAAATCCTGTATTATAAGGCCTGTCTTTCCATGAACTAGACTTAAAAATTATTCAGTATTATTCATTCAAAACTCAAAAATCACACAAGATTAATATCTCAATACACCATCACAAAGCCTCATTCTAATTCCAGCATGTTTTACTTTCAATATTTATTCTGCCTGAAATGTCTTCTCATCAGTAGAGTGGAAGGAACATGACTTTTGGATTCAGAACACTCTAAAGGTTAACCTGAATTCTAACACTTTAGTACATGTGTGATTTATGATACCTTGTTTCATTGTAAAGAATAATAATGATATTACACTCTACTATTTTTTTAAAAAAACATACGTTAAAAATGCCTAATAAAATGTAAATAAATATTACCCACTATTTAAAAACCATTCCTAAGAAATCCTAAAATAACTGATTAGGCTTGTTATTTTTATTAAATCACTACCCCTCGTCATCCTCCACTGAACCAGTCTGCACACCAATAAGAAAATAAATACTATCACAATATTTATCTTTTCACAGGATCTAAAATAGAGCATCAGATATATTTACTGAGTAGTGGGATGGGAAAAAATTCACAAAGAACAAAGGACAGTACAGTAAAGAGCTAAGGATTTTACAATATAATATTTACAATAAATTATTGCAATAAAATCCTCACTCTAAAGGTTTACTGATTCGCCATCTACAATATACCAATCCAGATCTTACACAAAATTTGTATTTCATCTACTCTTTCCAAAAAATGCTCTAGTGGCCAGTTATTTCTTTCAGTGCTAACAGTAGGAACCTACATTAGAACATTCCAGCAGTATTAAATGACTTCACTACATACTACGTTGTCAAGTGCAATAGCTACTATATTTTCAAAGCAGAACTAGTCTGATCTTTAGTTATGAATTTAATCATTTCTGGAAAATGCTCAGCTGTTGAACTATGTCATCCGCAGAGTAATGACTCCCCAGAACAATGATCCCCAGAGCAATGATCCCCAAAGCAATGATCCCCAGAGAACGGCGACACGTGTTTCTGTCCGTTAGGGTTTCCCTCCCCTTGAGCATTCGTGTCCGCGGATCTCTGGGAAGTCATCAGATTATTAAACAAGTTGATCTAACATAATGTCATAATTATCAGTGACATACAGGTTACTTCAAGGATTTTCCCTACTTTATTACTACTGAATATTGTGTATTAAAATATACCGAATGTACTAACCACTGCATTATAATGAGAACACCCATCATACTGCATACATCAAATGATTCATACAGCCCTGTAAGAGTAGAGAAAAGGCACTATTTTTTCTTTGTGGTCTGTAAGAGCATATCTTTGTCAAGGGCTACGAAATATATCAGGGCAAAGCAAAAATCCAGAATTATTAATTCATTAATTAGAGTCCAAAAAATGCAGCGATTTAAATAAAAGGATGTAAGTCATGCCTGAATGCATAACTAGTACTACTAGAGATAATACTTTCACCCTGAAGTGAATGCATAACTAGTACTACTAAAGTGAATGCATGCCTGAATGCATAACTAGTACTACTAAAGATAATATTTTCACCCTAAAGAAGGCAAAATTATTCAAACTTGAGGTCTCTAAAGGTGAGATAAAAGTATTTTAACCTTCTTTAGGTTTTGACTGATGAAGAAGTAATGACTGTTCAAGAATTTCCTTAATTAGTATACTCCCTGTGAGGTCTATTCCAAATACCATACAGTTCAATGCTGTGGAATCTAGGATTTCTATGGGTGAAAAAAGTTATTCCAATTTTCAGGGTCATGTTTTTCTATCAAAACTTTCCTTCACCTCCCATCAGGCCAGAAGAGGCTAAAGAAACAACAGCTATTATTAAAAAGTTGTACTTCTTTATTGAAAATAGTGTACTTTATTGGCACCTTGGAATAAAAGTTAATTATGAATAGAATATGTGGTCATTGAAATCAGGTATTTTTATATTAGGCTCAACATAAAGACTTAAATAATTTGTTACCGACTTCAGAAATAAAGAACACAGATGCTATTCATATTAGCATCACCATTTGCCTCTTCTCTTACATTTAGTTTACTGAGCTCTACCTTTTATGGTAATTATTATGTAAACTGAACTGTTGGCTCATTTTCTCTCACACAATTTCTGCATCTCTAAAAATAACCGCTCCTCTTTCAGAGGGTTGGTACAAAAAGAGGTAACATAAATAAGAAATCTAACACCTAAAAACAATGTTTTAAGTAGAATCTGAGTAATAAAACCATGTTTACTATTGATCATTTGATCACAGACAAAGTCTAAAGAAAAAATTTGATCTAAGAATAGTTTGTACTAATCACTGATCTCCAGGTTTGAAACACAACTAAACAAAACTTGAACCCCCCGAATGCTCTTCCTCTGTATTTTCTCTCAGATGTTGATCCCTTTCATTTCCTACTTTCAGCAAATATGCTTTCCATACCTTCACCAAAATATATTGCTTGTTCATCTACATTCCCATGGCAACATCCCCACTTCAGGCCGCAATAGCTGTGGACAGTAACCAGCTGTGAAGACAACTGTCACCCGAGTGTCATACAAAAGAATACACTGTTGTTATTTGCCTCTGGATCTCTAGAAGCTGGTTCTGCGTGAAACACGGAAGGATTTCTCTGGCTCCCTGCAGGGCTGAACAGTTTAGAAGTGGCACTAATGAACCGATAATACTAAGATAAAGTTATTACTGGATGGGGTGCATTGATTCCAAAAATCAAACACACACTTCCAAATAATCCCCCCAACCCACCAATCCATTCAGTTCCACCTCACTTGGCTCATCTATGCTGAAGTTCAGCCAAGGCATTTTCCTCAGAGCAAGTTCCTCAGCAGGAAAACTGGGCTCTTTTACAGTAGACACAGAATGTGGAGACGGTCCCAGAATTTTTCTGGCTGAAAAGGTCTCATCAATATTCTTGCGACAAAGAATTATGAGGGTGGACTTGAGAACATTACTGATCTAGCACTGAGGACTTTTAAACCTGTTTTCATTTTCACTTTGTTAAAGAGAAGCATGTCAGGTATGTTCTGTATATTTTGAGTAATAAAGGGAAGCTGCACTTCTACAACCAAAAGGCAAACAAATTTGCACATTAGGATCACATCTTCTGTCCCTGTGTTTATTTTCTAGGCATTGTGCTACTGGCAGAAGGAAGGAATTTCGGGAACTGTGACACTGACTTTGAGGGAAACACAACCCTGATCCACTACTGTCCAGTCCCTCCCGAAGAGCAACTTAGACATCTGTTTGACAGAGGCAGCCACAGCGTCCTGTAACCTGTTCCCTCCTCCTGGCTCCATGAGCACTGTCTGTCCATTACACTGGCTTTAGTCCTTCCAACTGTAAAGGCCTTTTTGAGAAACCAACAGGTGAGAAAACAATTCTCTTCAAAACTGCAAAGGAGCAAGAGCTATAAATGTTTTTAAAAACTCAGCGTCCACATCAAGGACTGCTGTGCTTGTGTTAAGATGTATCATCAAAAAAATATAAATTATCTAAGTTTAGATGTTCATTAATAAGACTTAAATTGAGTTCCATGGCGATGAATGGTTATCAAAGTTTTAAAAATACAAAAATGGTTACCTGAAGAATAGATACCTATATATTTTTAAGTTGTAGCTAAATGACTTGCTCATTACGTTCCTCAAAGTCTTCCAAAAGACAACAGGAAGTAGTTCTTACTTTTCTCCTAAAACTTGGAACTAAATTTTTTTATTTATGCAAATCCTTTTCTATGCATGTTTTAAAAGATGGAAGCTCCACAATCACCTTGTTGCTTTCTTTCCACTGGACTCAGGGCAGTGGAGGAAAGGCATTAGGAACTTCAGGAGTGTCTTCTGTGTGTAGAACACTATATAAGGTGCCACACAGATCTAGATTTTATTGAAATAAAACCCCAGGGCTAAAAGGTAGGTGTGATAGGCCCTACTTAACAGTGAGATTACCAAGATGCATGGATACTAAACCATTCGTCTGAAACTCTATTTGCCACATGGCATAGCAGCTTTGTGATATCAATGTCAAGGCTCTCTCCAGCACCCCATGCTGCCAGTGATACGCTTTGTAAAGAAAGACAATTACTCTCTCACGCATACCCCTGGTTATAGTAATAGTCACTCTCCTTCTAAGTCACTTCTGACTCTGATTACCTTACACTTAAAAGATCTCCTAAGTGTATGTTTTCATTGTGTAAGCAACTTCAACTCACTTTGATAAGAAAATAATTAGAAATAAAATGGAAAATGAAAATTAGAAGGAAGAGACGAAAGGAGGAGAGGAGAAAGGAAGGCAAACATTTAAGGGTGGCTCTCTCCAAGATATTAGATAAGGGAATTCTCTATGATAAAATTGGAATACTTATCATTCGGGAAAGAGAAATTTTTTTTTAGTAATTGTTAACAGGTTCTGATCCCTGTAAGAATTTTACTGGCCCAATGGTCACCTAGAAACATAGAGATCTTTATATAGTGTATTCTTTGGTCATTCTCATTAAAACCAGACCCTAGATTTCTTCATGATTGAACAGGGACGAGCGTGTGCTCTTAAACTCGATCGTGGATTACAACCTATGGACAAATAAAGGTTAATACTAAATTCAAAAGGTTTATGCCAAATGCTGTGTAACTCTGACTGACTTCTAAACATTCCTGCAGCCATTGTTCCCCAATGTTCTACTTTTGATATTTCGCCAATGCTTTTTTAACATGGTTATTGCTAATATTCTCGTCTTCTTTGCCAGACATTCAAACATGATGGTTCTTCAAACAATAGAATCAAGTATTTCCCTGTCCTTTAGACTGGTCAAGGTGAGACCTCCAGCTAGGCAGTCAGGGTCCCTCCTCAGCTCGAAGCAGCTATAGATGACGAACTTCAGCTCCTCTGCACCCCTTTGTTAAAAACAGAAGATCAAATCTTGAGGGTGAAATAAGGTAAGAATAGAAAACAAAACATAAAGATAGGTAAAAAAGAAATAAGGAAAATCATTATTGAAACTTTTAAGACTGCAACTTGAGAACACTATATATGTATTCAAAAAATTAGAACAATTAGCTATAACTATGCCAGGCATACAGTAAGCACTCAGCATATATTTGAGGAATAAAACGGAACCCCTTGTTTACTGTGTAACCTTGCTCAGAATGTCACTATGTGATACCATAAGTATTGACATGTCATTTTCATTTTATTCATTCTCCAGGGAAATTTAATTTCTTCTAACTACATGCTTAGTTTAACTATAACACATTGTGAAGTCTCCGTCTTGCAGCCTCCAGTTCAACTGGAAAATTAAGCTTCCCCTGGGACTATTTATGATTCCTAGTCTGCCATATTTTTAAAAATTCCCTATGGGAAATTTTATTAGTATCTCTTTTAAGGCCTAACAAAATGTGGCTCTTTATACGCATTTTCTTCTTTGCTTCTGGGCTTTCCCTGTCAAAATGGCCCTTAAAATCCCACACAGTTGTTATGCTTCTGTAACTCAGGGCATTCCCTTCAGCAGCTGGGAAGATGACTGTGATGAGGGGTTCTTTCCGCTTAGCACCTCCGTTTCCCCACACAGTGCTCTTGAACCAGTAATGCTTCCCTGATCCTTGTTCTTTCTTTCATTTTCCTTTGTTAAACCTTATTTAGTCTCAGCTTGTTACAATGCTTTCTCAGAGGCAGCAATGAAACAATTACTGTTAATCTAAATGTGACTCAGAAATCAAATTGCCTATGTAATGCACGCACACTGTAGTAGAAGACCTTACCCTGCGATCCACTGGCATTTTGGGGCAAAGAAGAATGTAGCAACTGTTCAAGGAAACAGACACAGAAATTGGTAAGCCAATTTTAACTGTAAGAAGAATAGCAAATGGTAGGAAAGAAGGGATAACTGGATACATGAAAAATGAAAGGGAAGGGGCTGGGGATTTAGCTCAGCGGCAAAGTGCCTGCCTGGCAAGCGCAAGGTCGTGAGTTCAGTTCCCGGTACCGGAGAAAAACCAAAAAAAAAAAAAGAAAAATGAAAGGGAACGTATTGGTGTTTGATGTTAAAAAATGAGAAATGAAAAATTCCATTTCTGATCAGAAGTTTTTTCTCTATAGTAAATAAATAGGAAATTAGAGAAACTGAAGGTAAAACTGAGGATAATATTAAACATTGCTTTTGTCCTAAATATACAGTATTCCTTTAAAAATGCTAATCCCTCGTATTTATATTTAGCCAAAGCTTTCTAACGTTAAACCTACCCCAAACTTCCAAAGAAATGAGCCTTGAAGCACCAAATGAACCTAGTAAAATAAAAATAAACACACACACATCAGATGAGGAAAGTCCAATTCCTGAACCATCACACTCCACCACACTAGGCAATCTTGCTCTCTGAAGTAAATCTGAACTGCCATTAATCATTTTTCTTTCACTCTCACGGTAGCACAAACTGATTGAAAGAAGCAGCTCTGCTTGCCTGTAGATGTGAGGAGACACAGTGTTAGATTCAGCTTCTCAGCTGTTTCTTTTTCTTTGTACCGGGAATCGAACTCAGGGCCTTGGGCTTGCCAGGCAGGCACTGTGCCATTGAGCTACATCCCCGGCCCTGCTCAGCTGTTTCTTAATGGAGAATTAACTTCAAAACATTGGAGTATTTAAATTCTTACTCTAAAGTTCGCCAACACTCTTAATGGCCTTGTGAGAAATGGAAATCTAATTTTAAAATGGAGAGCAGGTGAAGGCTATATTTTAATATTCTTAAAACCAAGATTCACCTCTTCAATCCCTTTATTATCTGCCTTACCTTTAAAAAAACTAAGTAAAAAAGCATTTTAGAAGCACACAGGGCTTGCATTAGAGCTTTTATTTAATGAATTTAGAGACTTCCATAAAGAAAGACAAGCACAGCTATACATTAGCAGGAGGAAATGAAAATGAAACACACTGCTTGTTCAGGTTGAGTCAGCATCGATGTGGCGTATAATCACACCTCAAAACAACCAGCAAAAGGACAATTAGTCATTAGATCACTGTGCTTCTTCAAGGCATGGCAAAGAAAAAAATTATCCTTGATAAAAAAGAGGGTCCTAATTCTTCCGTTCCTCAAGGTACTAAAATGACTCAGTATCAATGACTCAAAAACTACTCAGAAGAGGAAAGAAATCATGCTGCATGTCCTAAGACAATAAGCAACAAAATAGCGGAAGGGTTTCACATTGATGGAAATTACTGGTACGACTTCAAGAACAATTTTAAATACAAATGGGGAAAAGAGGAAGTAACACTTAAAAACATATATCCTAAAAAAGCTAAGTACTTTACATGTTTCCCTAAACTTTCACAATGAATATAAAGAGTATAATTACCTCACAGTTTCCTAGGTTAAAAAGAAAAAAAAACTTGAAACTGGGAGTGGTGGCCCATGACTGTGATCCTAGCACTCTGAGAGGCTGAGGCAGAAGGACTACAAGCCTGGGCAACTTAGTAACTTAGTGAGACCCGGTCTCAAAATTAAAAATAAATAAAGGACCGGAGATATAGGTGAGTGCCAAGGTCCTGGCTTCCATCCCTGGGACACTGGGACACACACACACACACACACACACACACACACACACACAAATATGTTCAAGGTAAAAGTTTTAAGCCATCAAGCTGGTATCTGTATTCATTAATAATATTTATCATCTTTTCACCATACGTTCACTATACGTAGTGCATTTCTTTCAACAGTTATTTACTAAATATGTAGTTCATTTCAATCAACAATTATTTACCAATTATCTATTTTTCATCCATCTTGTGATGATGAAAATAATGGAAACTGCTTCTGTCCTCAGGGAACTTAGCAATTAATTAAAGAATGCCAATCCCTGACTAAGACAATACCATACTATGAAACCCACACATTCTACAGAATTTAATAACAGGCTGGTGGGGCAGGGCAGGAGGGAAGGAGCACCTTACTCAGGGAGATTTCTGGGGAAAGTTACTACAGCTGAAGCGCGCGTACCGGGAGCGCCGAGGAAGCACTGTGTAAGAGCACTGGGTCGCGTGGGCCAGGGAGAACGCTGGGAAACAGCAGGTGTCGGTGAAGAAGGCGGTGAAGAAGAAAGAAGAACACTAGGAAATCGGGCAAGGAATACACTGCAATGGGCTTTTAATTCAGCTCATTTTAAGAATTTTACACTTTCTATTAAGAATTTATGAGATATTATGGACATGTTTTAAGCAAGTGGTAACATGGCCAGATTTGAATTTTCTAAACATCTGTGTTAGCAGAATAAATTGTACAACATGAAAGAGAAAAGTGGGGAAATGAGACACATGCTGCAGCAGAGCGGTGGCTTGAAGGAAGAACAGTGCGCAGGAATGCAGAAAATGCACTGAGAAGCAAGACGCCAAGGAAAGAGGCCAGTGGACACTGCTGAACTACACGCAGGATGCGATGGATAGAGACACACTGAAGGCAGTTCAGGGTACTGGTCGAAAAACTGGTCAGATGGCGGTGCTATGAACTGTAAAGAGAAAGAGGAGCATATGGCACAATTTCACATTAATAACATTGTCACTATTAATGATAACTGTTGAACTCTTACTGTGTCAGAAGCTAAGTGCTACATACACTTTATGATATAGTTATTATATATGTATCTTATTATATATGTAAACTTTCTCATGATACTATAATACTACCTCTGAAGTAGTTGTTGTTTGAGGTGCTTCTGATGTACTGATACAGGGTCTTAGGATATATCCCAGACCGGTGTCAAACTCAACAGTCCTCCTAAGCCAATTTCCCAGAGTGCACAACCTACCGGTGTGAGGCACCAGGGCTGGTTATAGTCATTATCCCAATTTTATAGGTACAAAAATTAAGAACTGGAAAGTTCAGTAACCTGATCAATTTCATACAGCTGCTATGTGCTGATGGGAACTAGACAAGACGAGAGAAAAACTATTAGTGAGAAATTAAATGCTAATACTTGGGAAAAGATAGCTCAAAGCACGGCTGAGTCTCCCCTTAGTGGTCTGAAAGTTATATAGAGACATCGTAGTGAATCTATTCTTACATAAGGACAGTGGCAAGGATAATCCACCTCTTTGCAAGAAAAAGAGCAAGGTCACATTGAGAATGACAGAACAAGAGTAGGAAATCAGGTAGGAACTGATAAACACAGGCTGACTTTGGAGGCAAGGGAAAGAATGTGAAGACTCCCCCAGGAACATTATGTACCATCTTTCAATGCAGTACAGGTAGACAATACCTCAGGTAACTTGTGCTTTACTTGGCTGTCTTAAAAAGTACAAAGCTACAATAAAGAAAATCAAATTTAAAGAAGCAAAGCAAAAATATAACATACACTTGCTTTAGACTCCAAAATATCTGAATTGCTCTATATTTTAACTAGATAACCTACAAAACAACAGTAAACCCTAGGAGATGGGTGTTCATTTATGTTTATTTATGACTGTATCAAGACTAACCATTGGTAAAAACATAATGAACATATATTTTTGACAAAAATTTTGCCAGGATGATTCAAAAAAGAAAGAGAAAACACAGAGGAAGAAATCATGATGGAAAAAATACAACATACAAGTCTGTCAGTGATTAATAGAAGCTTATATATTCAAATAAGTCTAACATATCTATGGTCACTTTGATTCAATATGCTTATCTATAATTTTCAGAGCAGAACAAATATTTAAATATTTTCATTTCTAACGTTAACATGGCTTTGCAGATGTTTAACAGGTTGTTTTCTTATAGGAGATGTATTTAGTTGACAGAAATCTTCACATCCTATGGAGTTGGACACTGTCAGTTTCTGCTTAATTGTACACAACTTCTTCCTTTTAAAAATCTATTTTCAAAGCACAGTGCAAGAGAGGCAAAGAAGATTTTTTATCTAGGAAAAGTGTATATTCTATGGTTCTTTTGAAGAAACTTCCATCTCACTGGATTAACCCCTAAAACTTATGTGAAACCAAAATAAAGGAGGCAAATAATTCATACTTCTGAGAGCAAGCAAATGTAGGCGCCTTACCTAAAGTCCCTCAGTCAGTAAGCTCGGGAAAATGGGCGCTCACCCACTATTCCAGCATGTTCCCTGGGGAGAACTGGGCAACGTTTTCAAGCTACTAGACTTTCAGCTCATGCAAAATAGCACTTTTGGGAGCAGCAAAATGATCTAAGCTGGAAAGTCTTTTGTGGATGCTCTAGCATGGTGTCTCCTGAGTCAGCTCTAAGCCCACTGCTGAGACTCCAGGTCAGACCATCTGCACCTTCTGCCCTGACCTTCACCAGAGCTTCCTAACTGCCTTCAAATTCACTCTCTGTGAGCACATTAAACATGAGCATCTGATTACCTTCCTCTGACACAAATTGGGTCTTTCCACTCTTCTGGTGAAAAGCCTCTGAATATTTCCAATGTATACAAAATAAGATTAAACACTGACCTAGACTTCAAATCCTTCTTCTATTTAACTATAACTTAAGCATTATAGATAGATAGATAGACAGATATTTTGTATCTTCCATTTCACTGAGGTCCCTACATAGCCTGTTTCTTACAAAAAGCACAAGCACATATACACATATCATCCTCCATTTCAGGTCCCTGAATATGCTCTGAGCATGCACAGACTTTGATGCTTTGTGTTATCAGACTGCCCTTAAACTCCACAGCAGGTCTCTCATCCTGCACAGATCATCTGCATAAGCAGGCTAGCCAACTCATCTCAGTTACAGCAAATTTTACTTCCTTTTCAATCTCAAACCACTGTAAATATGCACCTCTTCAAACACATTCACTGCTTATCAGAAACTGCTTCTGTTCATCACTAGATTTTAATGGCTGGACTGTGTCTAATTTATTGGTATTTATCTTCCTCCCCTCATCAGCATTGTGCATGTTTTGCAGACAGTAGCGTTAAATTTGCTAAATTAAACTAAATAATACGTGATAAATAACATTATAGCACATGACAATTTTATGCCTAAATAAACTGTTTACTATGCCATTTCCCTGTTCAGTAACTACAAAATCTCAGCAAAGAATATTTTCATACTATTTTCCGATTACTTTTGTTCTGCACTTCTTCCATAAAATAAGCCTGTAATTACAAGGAAGCCTACCATGATCAAATACATACCGCAATAAGGAAGACTTGTGAACACATTCCTTAATCCACATTAAGACTGCTGTATAGTAATGACAGAGATTTTTGACACTGTTTTGTCCATAACTGCAAACAGTGGACTACTTAGCTATAAATTCTCTTATTTTACAGATGACACCTGAAGGTAAGAGCGGAATAGATGGACACAGCATCCATTGATTAAGTGTCAGAATAGCAAATAAAAGTTAATTGTATTTGAGTCTACACTTGTTCTCAGCTACAGCACAACGGCCCAGGTGGACAAGACTGGAATGATGAAAGAAGATGGAGAAACTATTTTGTATCCTTAGAAGTAAATTTATACAAAAATGCCTTACCAGAAATATTGCACAAGTGTACTCCTCGACAACTTTCTAAACAGTAGTATTTAATCTACACTGTAGAGCAGGGGTGACAAACTACAGCACATGTGCTACAGTGGGCACACGGAGCCCTCTGTCCCCACAGGAGCCAAGCTGCTCCAGCATCGCCCCTGCAGCTGGGCGTCAGAAAACGGTGCACCTGGGGCCATTCAGACGCTTGGAAAGGACTATGGGCACCAGGTGATGACGTCACAGCAGTGTGGACATTTGGTCTCTAACAGGTTCACCATCAATGCTATAGAGTGTTGTTATCAAATATTTTAAATCACAATAATTAGAAAGTATAATTTTTACTGACACTTAACATCATTTACTATATAAAGCTGTTAGTGAATTTAATCCTCAGAAAAACACTGAGGTATATACATATTTTGGAGACAAGGAAACACAAAAAAAAGATATTACTAATCTCTCCAAGATCATGGAGTTACAATACAAATTGGTATTATAATTTTGATTTAAAACGAGGCCTCTTTAAGTGGTAAGATTTATTTCCCAGCTACAAGCATGAATTCATGCAATTCAGGCAAAATTTCAACATCAGAATTGTTAAATTTAGATAAATATTTTATTGTTGTTTATAATATTATGAGGAGTATCTATGGAGACGATCTGTGACCATTTACTTGAAAATATTTTCTTTAAATTTCTATTAATATTGTTTTAATACATCTATCAGATGCTGTTGTGCATCGAATATAAAATGTTAATCATATTGGTGAACATTTATATTTCATATTTTTATTTACATGTTCTCCCAACATTTTCCAAAATCAGGAGGCTTGGGGAAGTTTTTCTTAAACTAAATAGTATTAACATTATTTGCTTTCTGCTTCTGATGACTTCTGACGCTTTTATATAAGTCATCTTTTTTTCTGGAGCGCATACTACCTAAGACTGTAAATCATCTCAGGGTGAAAGAAACAATGTGGCAGTTTCAAAGCTCAGATTTTGGATTGAAATCTGTGTTTCCCAAACACATGTGTACAATATAAGATCATCTGCATGAAAACAAGGGCATGTGGATCGCTGACTTGATGCGTTCTGAGTATAAAATCATTCTATTTGTTTGACCTTTCATGGTGAAACATTTTCTTATAGTTTGAATACTTTGTGTCGAATTAATTTTAAAACTCAAATATTATCTAACGTATCAGCTGACAATGAGAATAAAACACATTTATTTCTAACTCTTTTTATCTTCGTGTTATTTTGTTTCCCTAGTCTTCCAGGTTATTAAGATAGAATCCTGAAAAAAACCTATGTCGAAACTATTTGGACACAAAGATGCTTCCTTCTTCTTCTGGGGGTTGTTCTGAGATATTAAAAATTTAAGAATGACATTATAAAATCATGGTGCTGAAAAGGACTCCATAGGAGTATCCTTTCTGCAGCTTCCCCTCCTGCCACTCTGCACTGACGCTATCCACCTTGGCAATGAATTTCTCCACAGGAAAGAATTTACTTCCTCCTTTAGCAACCTGCTTTAGTTCATAAAAATGCGCTTTACACTAGGAAGATTTTTTTTTCCTTTGTTTCTGTTCAAAATATAAATTGTTACATTTGTCATTTATTATAATCTTCATTTTTAAGGTCAAAATATTACCTTTCACTTTACATTCAATTTCTGTCCTTGCTGAGGTCATGGGATCCGAAACACAGCACCAAAGGGCATTCTATATGTTCTCTTTAGCATCAGCGTACAGCAGCCTTCGAGAAAGTCACCTAAAGATTTCTGGTACCTTTAAAGGAAAAACACCTAACAAGTCACTATTTAGGTAGCTCTGTCCAGATGATTCACCAGCCTCTCCAAAGTGAGCACTGTGAACCAGTTTTCCTTCGGACCTGTGCGGATCTTGATGAGCAGCATCCTCACAGACAATCACCCTTAGAAGGGTAATTGCCATGTTATAAGGGCTAGAGCGGCAATTAAAAGAATTTC
Source organism: Chinchilla lanigera (assembly GCF_000276665.1). Classification (NCBI taxonomy): domain Eukaryota; kingdom Metazoa; phylum Chordata; class Mammalia; order Rodentia; family Chinchillidae; genus Chinchilla; species Chinchilla lanigera. Next base: position 6,398,416 of record NW_004955427.1, on the reverse strand, counting down.
AAAATGTAAACACCTTAAAATGTGCCTGGCACGTAGTCAATGGTCAGTAAATGCTAGCGACTGCTCCTGCTGCCATTGCTACTTCTTCTACTGCTCAACTACTATTTATTATTCCTACACTGCTGTCACTCTGGCTGCTGGTACAGTGAAGACTTCTGCTGCTATTATCACCACTACTATTCTTTCACTATTGCTAATGCTGCTACTACTACTTCTGCTGTGGCTATTAATATTACTGCTATTTATACTCTGACAAATAGAACTTTCTTCCACCAAGCGGGCCACCCAGAAGTGAACCGGAATGCCTTCAACAATTAGGAATTGCCCCTCCTGACCCTCCCACCCTTAACTGTGCAGGTGAACTTGTTACTCCCAAAGATAAAGATATCACAGCAAACTTACTCAGACAAGGACCGTGGGTTTCCCGGCCCTTTACGCTTTTTGAAATCTTTCTGACAGTCTGCCATTTTGTAAGACCTACATTCATTTTCTCCATTAGCATCAATAATTGAACGGTTGTCTAACAGAAAGATCTTTCAATATTATATAATCTTTACCAACTCCACTAATGGGTTAAAAGATGGATGCCACACAAGTATAAAAAATTATAGGGCCAAACCAACTATTAAATTGCTTTAAAAAGTCTATAATGAGAAACAGTCTAGTTTTTCCTCTGTAACTTTATGTCAAAGGACTTTTTGAAAATAATTAATTTTTCATAACGGCTTATACTGTTAAAGTTCCCATAATTATTTTTAATATATATTCCTCATGCAAACACCCATGGGAATATAGGCCACTCATCGGACATTTTTCACAGATGAAGAATCTCAAGTATGGAGATGAAGCAATTTAATAATGGGTCAAAATGTGATTCAATTTTACAGCCCGAGTTACTAGGATATTAAGTCAGCTGAAGCCTGCCTGCCTCAGAAAGAGAAAAATAATAAAAGAGCATCTAGATTTATAAAGGAATAAACTGGATTGTAAACCAAGTTAGAAGCCTGTTTCCAGGGACTACAGACCATACTTCAGTACACAAGCAGAGATAAACACACACGAAACAAACGTCAACCTCTCTGTCCTAATTCGCTGTGAACCAGTCTGATTTACTTTACAGCAGATGTCACAGCCAATGCGACTTCCTCTCCTCTGCTGTGAGATGACTTGTCTGTTGTTTCTGATGCAGCCTGCCCAGGGCGCCTTTTCCACTGGGCTAATTCTGAAGAACACAGATTGGCCGTCTCAGAAAGTAATACTGCCAGTGGTGTGCATTCTGATGGCCCTGTCACAACATCAAAAGTGACTACGCAGATATAGTAACACCAGTGCTCTGATGATACAAATACAAAATTCAAATTCATGTGGGCACTACTAGTTTAAAATATAGGTCAATATCATTATACGTTTTCCCACAGCCGAACAATGTACACCATCAAGAGGGAACCCTGGCGTAAACCATGGATTCTGGGTGGTAGTGATGTCAGTGTAGGCCACGGATTGTAGCAAGTTTATCAGTCTGGTGAGGGAAGTTAATGGGTGAGTCCATGCATGTGGATGGGCAGGAACCACACACGGAATCTTTCTACCTTCCCTTTTACTTTGCTGTGAACCCAGGAGTTCTTTGAAAAATAAAGTCTACTAAAAATACAGAAAAACCTGGCCCAAATTCCTTACAACCGTATCGTTTTTATTGGCAATGTCTGGCATAATAATAATTTATTGTTAAACAGGAAATGCTTAACAACATAACAAAGTGGCTAGACTTGGCACATCTCTTGATAGAAAATTTTTATTGAGTGTAAGTGAATCACGAAATTACCAAACAAAATGTTTTACCTGCTTTTGCATAAACTGCTGTTATGGTTGATACATTGTGTCAACTTGGGGAGTCTAGAGGTTTGGCTAAGTGACTCAGCAGGAAGCCAGGGTGCTTACTTTGTATATATCCTGAGCCTGTGGAAGAGGAGGGCATGGAGATTATGTGAGAGCTACACGCCCCTTAGGTGGTGGTAGCCTGTTTACGATGTAAGGCAAGAAAGAAGCTGCTTGCCGCCATTCCTCCGGTTCGCTCTGGCTGTTTGCTATTCGGCTGCCATTCCCCCCTTTGCTCTTGTTGGTTTGCTACCTTCTGCCTCGGAGCCAGCCAAGTATGGACTGAAACCTCCACAAACTGTGAGCTAAATAAACCTTTCCTTCCTTCATTTTTGGCATTGGGTATTTTGTCTCAGCAACAACAGAAAAGTAACCAAGACAACTGCCAATTTCAAACCTATAATGAGGATGTTTGGTAAAGTTTCTGAAGCATTACTTCTTTGTGTCTGTCTGTTTGTTTTTAATCTTTTGAGACAGGGTTTCACTATGAACTTCAGGCTGGCCTTGAACTCACTTTGTGGCCTCGAACTCAAAGAAATCCTCCAGCGTCAGCCTCCCGAGTTCTGGGATTACAGATATGTGCCACCATGAGCATCCCTAAAACATTAACAGTCAATGCTGTTCCTTTATTTTTCTTTTCAAGTAGTGGTTCTCAGTTGTGGCTATGTATTAAAATCAAATCCACAGCTTTTTAACAATACTGATGCCTGGGGCCCTGGATCTAGGGATTCTTATTTAATTTTCTAAAGTGAGACACCCTTGCTAGTATTTTTTAAAATGTCCAAGACGATTATAAGGTAGAGTCTACACCACCGCTTTACAGACAATCATTATTTTTGTTTAGGGCACTTAGGTCACCCGGTCATATCCAATGATGAGAACGATCAGGGTTAATGAAAGGGTTATAATACGGGACTGGTAACTTCACTGAAATTCTCCTCACTACTAGGAAGAATGTCCTCCAAAAGATTGGAATGACTTTTCAAAAATTATACACACAGTGAGTCCTATGAAAACAAAGACTATACCTGTCTTGGTAACTACTATATTTTTAGATGTAGTTCTATGCTGACACCATAGTGGACACTCAATGAAAAATCACAGGATGAATGAATGAGCAGACAACGGCACTAAGACCAATCACGAGTTCACTGAAAAACAAAAGACTCCTTATGACAAATACATCCAAAGGTTATCTTCCTTACTGTATTCTCATCTGCACTCAACTTCTAAGGGAAACACAGGGGCCATGTAATTCTTACAGTACATTTTATATACTTTTCTTCAATAAGTTTTTACCTTTAATAGGAATTTATAATAACAGCACTCCTTTTTGAGTGCCCCTTTTGTGTACACAATGCTTTTAAGATAGGTCTTAAATATCTAATTATCTCCACAACATTATAAAACAAGCGATCAAAAGCCTGAAGCAACTTTCTCAAAAGCACACAGAGCTGGTGACCTAATTAAAAAGTGGGCATCTGAGATGAACACACATTTCTCAGATGAAGAAATACAGAAGGCATGTATGAGAAAATGTTCAACATCATTGGTTGAGAAAGGCAAATTAAGACAACGACATTCCATCTCACCTCCATAAAACTGGCTGTCATCAAAAAATCAACCAATAACAAACACTGGCAAGGCTGTGGAGAAAAAGGAACACTTCTCCACTGTTGGTGGGAGTGTAAACTGGTGAAACCTCTGTGGAAATCAGCGTGGTGATTCCTTAAAAAACTAGGATTACAGGTCCCATTCGACCCAGCTATTCCCCTTCTGGGTATTTTCCCAGAAGAATTAAAAAATCATACCACAGCGATATACGTGCACCCATGTTTATAGCAGCACAAATTGTCATAGCTAAATCTTGGAAACAAGCCAAATGCCCATCAACTGAGGAATGGATAAAAAAGATGTATTTTTTTTTACAATGCAGTACTACTTAGCTATAAAGAAAAACCCAAGGCTTTTATAGGTAAATGGATGCAACTAGAGACCATCCTCATAAGTGAAATAAAGCAGACTCACTTGTGCAAACATCATATTGTCTCCCTAGTGAAAGAAACTGAAAGTATAAATAAGATCCAATAGATACTGTGAAAGGGAAAGAAACTGCTCAAAAGGAAAGAACTGAGATGGGGGACAGGAGAAAAGAAGGAAGGACAAAATATATATATTATTATATACACAAGATAGCAAAGATAATTGTACTACTAATTTCTATTAGTTTATTGAAAGGAACAGGTAATACTTATATTGCCTGATCAATTTTGCATGCCTATATCTGGCAATCTGAGTAACTACTGTGAAGATAACAATATGCAGTACAATAGCCATTATTAATTTCCTATCATCTTGTCTTGAAATTCTGTATCATTTTTATTGCTTTTTAAAATTCTCCTTAAAATATAAAAATAATTACTTTCCAGACTATTCACCTGCACCCAACAAATCCTGCCACTCCCTCAACCACAACCCCATCAGCCCAGCTTCAAGGTAGCTTTTACCGGAGTGTGTTTTGAATTCTGTTAGGGAGAGTTCTTTCTCAAGAGCCAAGGGCATTTGGCTTATTCCTGAAATGAGACTAAAACATGTTAAGCATTCTGCACCATTGCTACATATTTATGTTATAGAAGAGTGTTAACAAAATCATTATATAAACGCAAATGACACATTGCACCAGGTAAGTCTGTTACTCTTAACTTCTTAACATTCAGTGAACAAAATTAATTTTTTTATTTTGAAATTCTTTTGAAATATTTTGCATGCATATAAATGATAATGCTTTGTTTACATTTGCTATTTAGAAATTAAATGACATTTAGGGCATTTAAGCATTTAGATTTCAAAAAGAATGGTTTTCAAACCCTATTATTATTTCACTGCCTAAATCAAAAGCCTGAAGCAACTTTCTCAAAAACACATGGGGAGTTGGTAACTGCAAAGGAATTTAAACCCTGGTCTACCCAGCTACAGTTCGTATGCAACAGATTAGTTTCTCTACTATCCTCTTCCTGCACCCAACAAATAAAATCGTATTTCACAGGGGAGATTATAAGCTTTCAAACATCTACAAACATGCTGTAAGAAACACACCTCATCATATTATTGATGATCAAAAGGAAGGACATTTATCTTTCTCATTCTTCTTGGTATGTTTAAATTTACAGCTTTCACTACTGTAGTCATTCCTTTCTGCTATTTTAATGTAACTTCAATTATTTTAAAACAGAAAGTGGTAAAAACATATAAAATCTACATGTAAGAGTAAGGAGAAAGAGGCCGAAGGCTTAGCTTAGTAGTAGGGCATGTGCCTCGCATGCCTAGCTTCTATGCCTAGCTCAATATATAAAAAAAATAATAAAAATATTGACAAATCAATGACATAAATAAGTAATAGTAACAGGAAAGGGGTAAAGGTAATTGTTTACCTTTTAAGAACAGTTTGGTTTTCTGATTTTGTTTCTTATTTTTTGATTTTACAAAGGGACTCAGGGTATGTGTCAAGCAAGTTAATTTTAGCAAGTGGGTAAGCATTCTCTGCATTCTCAGGCCAATGGTGACTGCTGAAAAAGAGCCAAAGTGTTTCACACAGAGTGACTCTTGTTGTCTTTGTGTGAACTGACTGGTTCATTTAGCTTTTCCAGAGAGGGAAGGTTTTTGCTTTTCGGCGATCAGAAATGGATAACCCAAAAGACTGGTTCAAATGCATAAAATCATCCAGATACAGGGTTAAACCACTAAGAAATTATGAGAACACCAATGATAATAACAAAGTATAGTTTCTTGCTTATTTCATTCATTTCTTTATCATACTGAAATCTTATGTAAGTCAGCTTAATAGGAATGTATATATGCAAAAATATATATTTATTGTCACTCAGTATTTTTTGTTAAACATTCTGCATCGCTTTAGCTAGTTATTTCACATATGGGTAACAAATTAATATTCTAACATAATATTGCACTATTATTTATGTTTTCAGAGTTATAAAGTTTAAAGTGAAGGATAAGAAATGTAAGTATGACAACAATGATGACCCTAACCTTCAGAAAGATAACAGGTAAGAAATTCTCTTTGAAGCTAAAAAATAAAAACAAAAACAGTCAGGTCAGAAAACATTTCCACAAATGTGTTGGGTGCAATGATGGATAGAGAAGTAATACAATCACTGAACTTTATATAAATAATTTCTACAGGACCTGAGGCACTTTATTTTTGAAATGGAAGAGACTACCAAGATAAGTAGCATTTAAAAAACAATAAAAACCTTTTGCTACCTGTATTTGAAAAGAATTTCAAATATAACTTTTAAGACATTTACATTTGCAACTGTATTTCTAGTTTGCTCCAGTGAACTGCCCAAAGTCATTTAAGATTAACAAGAAAAAAGGTTGACAAGTACAACAAAATACATATGAAGGTAGATTTTTTTTCTTAAGCCTATGAGTCCTAGTTTGTTTTTTTAATCTGATCTTGGCAGAAGGAACAAAATGAAAGGCAAGCAAAATGCTAAGAAAAATGTAGACATAAATTAATAGTGATTACAATTGGTAAATATTAAAACTTTAAAAATAGCTCTTGTAAACATGCAGGAATTAATGGTTGAGAGTACAAAAGATATGACTAAAGCAAAAGCCATCAAAGAGGCTTTTATACGAGGAAAATAATTTATACAACAAACACAAGTGTAGTCATTCCAGCTGGCAAGCTGCTATCCATCTTAATTATCGCAATTAATAAACCACTGGCCATCACATTTAAAAGACTGAGAAAAATTGGATTGTTTCCAAAAGGTCAGACACAAAAGCTTTATGTTAATATAAAGTGATGATTAAATTGGAAATCAAGACATAACGCTGATGATACATTTTTACTGGGATAAACAAGGTAGCTTTGTCTTTGAAATTTATATTTACCTGACCTTGCAAATTTCTTGATAATTTGATAAACACCTATGTAATTTGTGCATTCTTTCATACTAGAAATAAAAAGGGAGGACTGCAGTGGGCTTGGGACAGTTGAGGGTAGCCTATTTGATCCCTGGTATTTAGACAGTGTTACCTCCTCTAACATAGCCGTTCTCAAAATGTGGTCCCAAGACCAGAAATATCAACAATATATGAGAACTGGTAGAAATGCAAATTCTAGATCCTACTTCAGAAATACTGACTCTGTGACTCTAGGCGTCAGACGGAACAATCTATGCTTGAACAAGCTCTCGGGGTGATTCTGATTCACGCCGAAGTTTGAGAACCACCACTATACTAAAATAGAAGCACCACAGTAACACATTTTGTTCATTTCTGCATTCCTAGTACCCAACGTAGCACATTAGTTAATCCACACTATTCACTAATCAAATAAGTAAAACAATTAAAAGTATACCTGTTTTATTAGAAGTAGGTTTAAAAGATTCTAAATCACTACTTCGAGTATTCTTAGCATAGAAGAAGTACATAATTTCATTTTATAAAGCAGAAATTCAACTTTTTATAATATCTTTATTAAGTTTGGTCAATTCTTATTTGCATTTGGAGCCAAATTGCATTTAAAAATGAAATTTTGCTTTAAAATGTTACAATCATTACATAAATAGCTCGACCTTTTGGATAGGTGCTTAGTTTGATTTTTGTTGTTATTGAAATGTACCCTTCTCCACTGTTGGTGGGAGTGTAGACTAGTGAAACCAATGTGGAAAATCAGTCTGGAGATTCCTCAGTAAACTAGGATTAGAGGTCCAGTTCAACCAATTTCCCTTGTGGGTATTTTTCCAGAACTGTAAACATCATATCACGGCAATATATGTGCACCCATGTTTATAGCAGCACAATTTGTAATAGCTAAATCATGGAAGCAACCCAAATGCCCATCAAATGAGGAATGGATGAAAAAGTTGTAGTATTTTTATATAATGGAATATTACTCAGCTATAAAGAAAGATAAACTTGGGGCTTTTATAGGTAAATGGTCACAACTTGAGATCATACTCATAAGTGAAATAAATCAGACCTGCTTGTGTAAACACTGTATTGTCTCACTAGTGTAAGACCTGAAAGAGTGAATAAAATATAAAAAGCACAATTGATATTATGAAAAGGAAAGAAATTGCTCAAAGGAAGGAACAACTGGGATGAAGTAAAAGAGAAAAAAAGAAGGAAAAATATGTATATAGGTATACACAGGATAGCTAAGATAGTTGTACTACTGATTTCTACTACTTTATTGAAACAGTTAATGTTAATTGTTTGATCAATCTTACATGCCTATATTTGTTTATCTGAGTAACCAATTTGAACATATCAATATGTAATACAACCACCATTGTTAATTTCCTATCACCTTGTCTGAAAATATGCATTGTTTGTACTGTTTTGGTGTTATTTTGTAAATGTTTGCATGTCTATTAATGTTTTTATTCTTTTATCTTTAAAATTAAAAAAAATAAATTTTTTAGTTAAAAAAAGAAAGTTAAAGGGAGGAATACTCAAGGAGAAAAGGACCTTCAAAACTGGAATCTATTACCTATCATTCTCTGAAATTAGCACCATTTTTTTCAATTTATTCATTTATGATTATAGCTTTTTGTCACTCACCATAACATAATGTATTCCTAAAAGCGTATATTAAAAATTTCTAGTACCTTGGATAGAGTCACGTCATGCATACATGTGTACAACTTGGAAAAGATAGGCTCTTTCCCAAAAAAAATTTATAAAGAGTAAATGAAAAATAAAAATAAAAAAACTAGCATTTGTATCTGTAAAGACTCAACTTATATTGCCCGTTAAATATGGAAACAAATGCCAAGAAGAGAATTTATGAGACTCAAGAGATAAACTTTATCGTATTGTTTGTCTGAATTATAAACTTCAGAAAACAGCTGGGTAACATAATACATTTCAACGATAGCAGATAGCCTAATGACAAATGCTATTTTAAAAAATTAACTGAATTCATCTATAATAAGAAACCTATCACCAGGAGCTAAATATTAGATAAAAGGGCACAAAACGAATGTTAACAAAAACTTTAAAGCTACCTAAGGATATCTATCACTATTTTTATTACAGTTACTATTTTATATGTAACCATATAATAAAGATTTAAAAATTGCTAAGAAATAAATTTAGAAGTCACACTCTTGAGTGCAAAGTCATAAGGGCACAATCTCTCCTTACAGCCATCTGTGCAGTCAGCCAGGTCAATACAACTGACGCCGTGAGTGCCAAGGAGGAAAGAACTGAAGAAATGGGCGGGGTGGTGGGGGAGCTTTGGTTCCACCACATCTTACCTGTGGTATTAAATGCTACTGCTACATATCCCAAACTGTATGACGCCCATACAAATTAATTCGACTTCATCCAATCTGTACTAATTCCTTCTTTCATCTTTGGTTCTTTGAGAAGGTCAAAAATTTGTTAAGTAATTTTGTTCCAATTCTGAGCTTTCTCTTTTTCTCACTTTCAGACCTTGCTCAACCAATCTCTCCTTGATTCTGAGGTCAGTGCTGCTCTTTTCAACGTGGGCCTTCTCTCTTTACTGCCCACACACATTTCAAATTTTTTCTGTTTTAAATATTCCCAGGGGGATGAAATCCGCTGGCTCCTTAACATCCTGGTTCTCACACATAATCGCCACCAAACTCCACACTTGCTCTGCGTTATACTCCAGTGTATTCAGGTTCTGCATTCTCTCCAACATTCAGAAGGGAGATCCTACTCATTTTATCCAGCAGAACAGTTATCTGAAATGATGTTCCAATAAATAGGAGTTAAATTAAAATGCCATAGTATGCAAGGATTATTTTGCCTACATAGTTTTTTCCCCAGTTTTTAAAAAAACGGCACAGAAATCTGCCAACTTCTTCTCTTCCCATCATAGATGCTTGGTCCTAAGAGAGCATCTGACCGAAAGAGAGCCCATCAGAATCCTTTTCCAGCGAAGATGGAATCAGAAGTAGGCAAACCACGCTGGTTAGGTCACTGAACGAAGGAAAACTAAATCCAGGAGCTTTTTTATGATCCTGAAATCAAACAGCAGTAGAAAAAGAGACCAAAAAAAAAAAAAATGTGTAAAAAGAAAGACTGAAAAATTGAGACAGAGGAAATGGATAGTTTCCTGCTCCTAATTCTAGATTTCTTGTCAAAAATCCTAGATTCACTGGCTTCCTTCTTTAAAGCGATTTCTTGCCCCTCCCCATTTCTGCTTAACTCCTATCACTGCAATAAAACACTAAGACAGGTGTCACAATCATGGGTCACTGTGAGCTAACTGCTTTTAATGTAATTTTAGGAGAAACACATGTTTTCAGGGGAAATGATCTAAAATAGAGATCTAATGTGCAAGAGTCACTTAGAGTCAAACAGAAAAAAATATTTCACATGATTATGTCCAGACAATTTAGTAAGAAAAAGTGTCTGCATTTGGAAAGTAGGGACCCATTTGTTGCTGTGAATTTCTGTACTTCTGCTTTCTAAGAATAAGAACTTTCTTAATCTCAATATTACCCTTTATGGAGCTGGGGGTGACAAAATATGAAACATCACTCTGAAAAAGTTCTAGTAAGATTGTTCAAGTTAAAATATAAAAGCACATTCTGTTTTACTCACTAAATGTATTTATTAATATAGATATATAGAAGGGTTCATAGCAACTATTAAAAGTGTTTCATGTCACAAATCCTGTATTAATAAGTTTACAGGAAGACAATCTGGTAAAAAATCAAATCATGCACGCAGACTGTTGATTTCTGATAACCTTTGGGCTTATTTTTATAACAGGAGATACATACATAACTGTGTCTACAGTTATAAAACGAAAAAAATCAAGAAATATGGTTACTATGACCTAACCTATATTTGTTCTACCAATTAGAATACTACTGCTACTTTCTACATTAACGAAATGGACAGCTACATAAAGCAAAATCTTTCAAGGCTACTAATGTGGATTCAGAAAAAAACCAGGCAATCTACAGGTTTCTGCATTATTAAATATTTTCTAGACTACAGTTACTGACTTGACACAATTTCTATGTCATTAAAGTTAATTTTAAAATGTAAAATAAAATCATGCCCCTGCCTAAACAACTTTGCTTATGCCAATTCATTCACAGGCTACAGAAGATCATAGCTATGTAGTTCTTGGTACAAACAATGTAACTGTGAAATAAGGAAGACTACTTTTATGTCTTATGTTTGTTAAAAATACTGGTAACTTTTCAAAAACCTTTCGGGATAAAGGTCTGTTTTAGAACTTAGCCTAGGCTGAAGGAGTCTAAGAAAGGGTCCTGAGGTCCTTACAAATGTAAATGCCAACAAAATGGCAGAATTATTTCTGAGCCTACTGAAGATGGACGTGGAGATTTAGAAAAGCCTTGAAACTGGGGACTGGACGCCACAGCTTTCAGACCACGAGTGCTACACACAGATGTCTCAGGGTGCCCGTGCGTTCCCCGTCACTCGCACATCTGTTTAGTTTCATCGCCAATATTACAGACACCTTAGTGGGTCTTGTGTTATGGAACACAGGGAAGTAAACCAGCAACTAAACAGTCAACCTACTGCTCAAAAATACTCCACACTTCATTAGTAGGATGGATTACCTAAGAATTAAACTTCAATTTTTATAGCCTTAGGTGTTTTATATATAACCTGTTATCCTATTCAGTGAATGTATCAGCAGTGGGCTATGAGTGCAGCTCACGTTAAATCTGTCCTGCTTTAAAATCTGAGGAGGGGGGCTGGGGATTTAGCTCAGCGGCAAAGTGCCTGCCTGGCAAGCGCAACGTCATGAGTTCGGTTCCCGGTACCGGAAAAAAAAAAAAAAAAAAAAAAAAAAAAAAAAAAAAAAAAAAAAAGAATAAAATCTGAGGAGGGAGGTCAGTTAAAGTACTCTGGGAATGCTGGTTATCCCCAGGTAGGTCTTCATTACATTTTTAAGGAAAACAAAAACAAAACAACACAACACAACCCACATTTTCTCCCTTTCTTAATTTAATTTCAGAAACTTTTCTTTCCTTTATTTCCAGTTCTTTCTTTTAAAACACCCTGACATATTTTAGTGTGTAATCTCTTTTAAATTAGCTCTTCAGTAGACGTGAACAAAATGTCAGACAGAGGAGAGGTCCTAGAAATCAGAATAGTTTGGATTCCTAAATGCCAGAATACAATCTAAATTAAGACACCAATCATTAGAGTGCCAGCATCTTGCCTGAGTGGTGTTCCTTAGAGTCAGGTGAGCTACAGACATGTTTTGCATTAAACTAGGATCAAAAACAATGTTACCTCTCATAGCATTTTGTCCTGCTACAGTCTTCTAATGGGCCCCCAGGAAAGAGATAAGAGTTAATATTCTCTTCCTCTATGTAATTGACACATTAGAACAACAAAATGTTTTATTTTATGGATAGCTACACTTTGAAACCTGTCATGATTAATGAAAATAGGTTGGCATTAGAATTTTTCTACATTAAATGTAGTGAGTTAATATGCTTGAAAATCTTTTAGGTTTCTATATTCATTTATTTTTTTGTTTTGTTTTTTTTCTGGAACCGGGAATCGAACTCACAACCTTGCGCTTGCCAGGCAGGTGCTGTGCCGCTGAGCTAAACCCCCAGCCCTATATTCATTTATGAAGTGCTAACTGTTCAACTTAAGTCAAAGAAATCAAAATAGTATTATTATTGGCAGCCTCTCCAAATTTAAAATTACCATATTTGAGCTTGAAATTAAAACTTGGTTGATTGTCTTGGTTACTTTTTTTCTTGCTGCTGGGACAGAATACCTGAAGCCCAAAATTAAAGAAGGAAAGGTTTATTTCGCTTACAGTTCGTGGAGGTTTCAGTCTGTACTTGGCAGCTTATAAGGCAGAGTGGCACATGACGGAGAGCTACAGCTCATGTCCGCAGAACACAGCAAAAGCAGCAAGCACACACCAGGGCGGAATGGGGGAGGAATGCCCTCAAGCACTCTTTCCTCTCCCTTACATATGGAAACTATCCACCCCAGGGCGGGTGTAGCTCTCACACCCACAATCATTCAACTCTGATAGCCTGCCCCATGGTTGCATGAGGCTTTGGAGGGGACACACAGACATAAACCATAACAGTGATATAACTAAATCATGCAGAAATTTTATATGTGTCTCTGTGGAAATGAATATTAGGTTTCTTTTTTTTTAGTTGTTCTGTTCTTCTATTGTGTTGTTATTCATAACGCAGAAATATAGTTCTATGATACACCAGCAATCAAGTGATCCTAAATCTGGATACCGTGTTTCACTTGTGTATTTTACTGATAGACACTATTTCAGAAATTGGTTCTTAAAATGTCTTAGACACAAGACTAAACAATGTTAAATAAAGTTCTTTATATAAGGAATTAGCAAAGCTTATTTATACTGAGAAGTTAAAAAGTGTAATTATATACCACTCCTAAATTAAATTGATCACAGTTTAATTATTGGGAAAATTTTCTCCAGGAATATTACACCATTAACTTCTACTTTACATAGTTGAACTATATTTATTGTCAGAACCTTATTACTAAAACAAAACAACGTATTTCCTTTTCCTATTTGTTCGCTTGTCAACATACATGGGAACCTTTTCATGAAAAAACACATACTTTATTGTTAAGCATAGTCTGATAATGTTTTAGTAGGTATTATCTAGGCTTACATTAACATTTACAAATCATTTCAAATACTAAACAAAAAGCAAACTATTCAATGTCACCTTAAATTTGATTTAATTTAAATGTAGACCAATGTTTTTAAAAATGCTAATAAAGGGGCTGGGGATTTAGCTCAGCGGCAAAGCGCCTGCCTGGCAAGCGCAAGGTCATGAGTTCGGTTCCCGGTACCGGAGAAAAACCAAAACAAAAAAAAAAAATGCTAATAAAAATAAAGGCTCATTTTAATTCCCATATGTTCTTAAGTTTACTTTAATAAATCAGAAATCTTTCTTGGACCTTCCAAGAAGGGAAGGAGAAAGACTACATAAAAATGAGTGCACTTTTTATCCTAAAATTTCCTAAAAATCTTATCTAATCAAACGCCCTACTTCTTCTTTCCAAACAAATACTTGAGAAGATGAATCTCATCTGAATTTTTGGTAGAAACACATAATAATCTTTGTGCTAGCAGTGTATTAAAAAATATATACTATATATGTATACTATATATAGTATATATACACTATATATTATATACATATACTATATATACACTATATATTGTATATATATATATATACACACACACACAGTTAAAAATAAAAATGCTTCCATCCTAGCTCATATGTCCAAGCCCCTCTTTGGGATAAAACTATATTAATCATTCCTGGGTGTTTTTTTAGGGAAAAAAAAAAGACCTATATTCATTCTGTGTCTTGATGAACATATTCCACTTTTATTTTTACAAATAAAAGCCTTCTATACACTGTTATACCACCTTACCTTTGATTTTTTTTAGTATTTGTCCTTATACTTTTAATAAATAAAGATAATTAAAACTACAGTGATGTAGTTTTCATGAACTTCTCGCCTTCGTATCAGAATATGTACTGTGTTTAAACATTTTTATGGCATATACACTGCACTGAAACGTTCTTCTGAAGATGCTGATAATATAAGTAACAATAGCTAACACTTCGGAGCCCGCTCCATCTCCCACTCACTCTGCTACTCGCTATCCCAGGACTATCTCACAGTTCTTTCAGCAAACCTCTCATACAAAGGTATTATTCATTTTAGCTATAAAGAAACTGATAGATATTATGAGACTTGAGCTTAAATAATTTGGTTTTATTTCTTCCTCATTCCTTTCACAACATTAATGTACCCATTTAATTTATAACATGTAAATCCTGATCCCAACGGTCTCATGGTTTCGAATCTTCAAGAATGACAGATCCACAGGATGTGGTTGGAACCAACTGGAATCTCAGTTTTATATATATCGTATACGTTTAAAAGAAGTATATTTTCTTAACACTAAGTAATTTTTCTTAGAAAAGTATTCCTTTGATCAAGTATTTAGTGAAACTTCAAGTCCAACAGCTCAAAAATCAGAACAATTGGAACCAGAAGAAATCTTAAACTTTATCACTATACAAGTAAAAAAGTGAGTCTTTTATCAAATTTATCATCAGATTTATCACCCTTTCAATGTGAACAGCTAAGCGGAAAGAGACATCAGAAAGTCTCTAGCCAGAGGATAATATAAAACATCATAGGCAGAAAGCAGATTTATTTTATAGGCCTCTTAGAAGTAGCGGCCTCTGAATCTTCCTCAAAAGTAGCGAATTCAGAGCCCTGAAGAAAGCTGCTGTTTCTCTCAACAGTTAAAGCCTGTTTTACCATTGTGGTGGGACAGTTGGGACAGTCGCCGTGGAGACGGGGATTCAAGGATCAACGTTCTTGTAAGGGCATTAATTCATGCTTTGCTTCCTTCTCCAGACCTCACCCACTCCTTACAGACCAGTATCCTATAGGCTTATGTAACTACTGTTTTTCCCTGAAACAAATCCAATTTCTCTCCAGCTTTATTTAAACCATGGAGATTGAAATGAAGTAATTTTCAGTCTCATGGAAAGTTTGTTCCGTGTTGAGTAAGGGAGAGACTGTATCCCTTTTGTCTACCATAATTTCACAGTTGCTTGCTTGTATTGTAACTTTTCTCTGTCTTTGCCTCATTTTATTAATGATCCACTGTCACTGGGGAATCTCAAACACGTAAAATGGTACGTGTTCGGTCCTTAATTATGCACACTGATGATGAAAAAGAGCAAATAACACCAGAGACAGTGCAGTGGTTATTTTTATTTGGCAGTAGAATAAAATCACACATTTACAACCAATGGAAAAAAAGCCCACTCAGGGCTAATACTGCCATTGAACAAGGGGAAAAAAAAAAAAAAGTGAAATAGGAAGTGACTGGCTGAATCCCCAGCAGAACTAAAACCCGGGTCTTCTATTTCCTCCTCGTCTGCCACCAAGGCCCCAATTACTGGCCAGGAGCCCTCCACAGCAAGGAAACTTGCTAATCATTGTCATCACCTTGACAATGATCTTAGTAACAGTGACTGACTCACAGGCACAACAATGAGAAACCAACACAATTAAACGTTTTCCAGTTTGTTCCCTAAGTGGTAAGTGCATGTGCTGTTTACATAGTACCCATTTCTAATTTTTTTCATTTTATTTTTTGTGAGATAATTTTATTTCATAATGCAGACACGTAGTTAACAAGCACACACCGGTTCTGTTGTAAGAATCAAGTTTTTTTTTTTTCTCAAATTAGCAGTACATTTTGTATCTTACAAACATCTAAAGAGAAAAAGCTAATATATTGGGCAATATTTCCAGAAGGCAAAGTAAACAGCCAAGAAAAAAATAAAAGATGATCTTATGTTTGAAGTATTTCTAAGCTTTGTTCGATGATTTTCTTTTTTTCCTGTGGGTGGAAAGGTTTCTTTATTTTTATTTCCGCATTCCACTCACTATAACAACCTCATTTGGAAGCTCAGCCTGAGACTGCTACATACTGCTGTCAAAAATATAATTACTCCTCAGTTATTATAGGTACTTCTCACACAGAGAAACTTCTAAATTTCTATTTAAAAAAAGACCTGTGGTCAAAAAAAAAAAGGCAAACCAAAAAATTTGTCCATTTGAAATATCACCAACTTTCAATGAATTTTTAGTAGACTGAGACGGAAATTATTTTGAAGATGTTTACTGTACAGCGGGTTCACGCTTAGTTTGAAGTTGTTTTCATGCTAAAGCACTAAGTTCAGAAATACAGCATTCCAAACAGTGGGGACTGTGCTTTGAAAAGGGATATAATGATACTAGTTATCTGGTAGTTTCTGAATTAGTCCTTTGCGTACAAACAAGTACTTGACAGAAAAGAAGCTCCACGCAATTTTAATTTTGAAAGAAAAACATCCACAACTCATTAAGAAAATATTGACAAAACACATTGCATTCTGGTATGATGATAGGCACAACTTTAGGCTGTCAGGAAATGAGATCTAATGTCCAGGGATAGGAACCACAGAAAATAGAGACAGGATGTGGAAAAAGGTTTGGCAAAAACCAGGTATGGGGAGTAACACCCCTTGCCAATGTTCTGGATTCAGCGGGACTTAGTTATGAATGAACCAAGAAAGGGAACCTGTAAGTAGGCCAAATGAACCGTTTAGCTGGGCTTGAATATTTTTATCCAGTTGACCTATGTATGAACCATAGTGTGGTTTATTTAAAACAGATGTAGAGGAAACTGTCCTAACTAAAGACAGTTCAATTGTTCAGTTCTGTTTTCCTAATTCTGCTGTTCTAAAATAAAACAGCCATTTCTGTTTACTTCAGATTTGTTTACTTATATGTTCCTTTTCTGAATTTAAACAGGTACCCACGACTCTATTATACTCATTTCTCCAATTTTAACTTTCTCTGCAAATTTCAGAAGTAAACTTTTGGAAAGAAGTGGGAGCTCAAAACACACAAGTCTTATCTCAAACCTACTGACAGCCTGGTTTAGACCAGATCGTTCATTAGTATGTAAACTGCACTGGTCAGTTTTTCTGTTGCTGAGACAAAATACTTGGACACGTACATCTTAAAAGAGAAAAGGTTTACTTTACCTCCTATTTTCAGAGGGTCAGTCCATGGTTGGCTGGCTCAAAGTCAGAAAGAGCTTGGCAGAAAGGCGGCTGCTTAATTCATGGAATCCCGGAAACAGCAGGGGAAGAGCCAGATAAGGACGGGCCGGGGACCAGATACAACCCTCAAGGGTGGGCCTGGGTTGGCCCACTGATGAAGTTACGGTCCTCACAATCAAATCGCTTCTCTAGGAATCTCTTAATTCAGTCGACCTGACAACTAAGATTAACCAGCACAGGTATCATCCACCTGTGGGACAGTATTTTCAAAAATACTGTTCTCTAAGATGGCAGTTAGTTTAACTGTGAAACTGAACCCATCTAAGATGATGGCACAGCCCGATACAGTCCTCCGCTCTACCAGCTGAGCTATCAAAGGAGCATGCATGAGCCCATCTAGACAAGCCATCAACTCACACTACAGACCTGAGTATATTCAGATAGTCAGTTGGAAAGCGACGGGTACTACGATTATGATATTCTTTAGCATTACTTGAGATTTAGCTTCTCTGTAAGATTAATAAGCAAATATTCAGAATTCATAAAATTTGATAAAGAACCATTAATTATTTTATAGTATTTGACAAGTATCCCCCAACTGGTCAATAATTCTCTGGATTTCAAGACAGCTTTGCATGAAAATTTCCTAATCATAAGTTTCTTTCCAGGCACTGTTTTTCGCTCTGCAAGGTAAGAAACTGACTTTGTTATTGGAAGGAAAGTTACAGATTTGAAGTTATCAGAAAACATGATCAACTTGGTATCACAGCATGGCAAACAATAAAGAGAAAAATTACTTTATAGCATGATGGCATGGGTACAGATAAATAATCTGAGGCGCTTCCTTTTTACGTAGTAAGTTCCCTTTCATGCTGACTTCAGTCTAGTCTGTCTCTCCTCGCGGAAGAAAGTTCCGCTCTTCCTCTGTCCCCTTCCTCATCAGGATGAGCTGTTCCTCCAGCTTTGCTGGTCTGACGTGGTTTTCACAGAATGCAATTCTCTCCCCCACCAGACCGCATCTCTCATTGTAAAACTTAACTTCTAGTCTCAAACAAGGGGCGTTAAGGATGAAATTTATTCACCTCCTTAACCTGTTCTGTTTCCTTGGATTTAAGACCTCTATTGCTTATAACGAAAAATTTATTTTGTGCAAGTCACAAAGTTGTTCGTGTGAAGCTCATATTAGGCACCACGGATTTGAGAATACTGGCAATGTTTATCATTGTGAAAGGGGCAATGACTTCATTCAAACAGCAGCAGAAATTTTAAAACTGTCATGTAGCCCATTTGATTAATCTGGAATCTTGACTGATTAATGACACGGCTCCCCAAAAGAGAAAACCTTACTTATTTGGCTGTATTTGTTAATACTTTTGCTGGACTACATTTTTTTTT
>NW_004955427.1:6359400-6376111 GCF_000276665.1 Chinchilla lanigera | reverse complement strand
TCCCTTCTTTGGGCTTTGGGCCTGACTTGTTCTTCTTTTTCTAAAAGTTTGAGATGAAGCATTAGGCTACTTATTTGTTCTCTTCCTGGTTTCCTTATATGTGAATTCACTGCTATGAATTTACCTCTGAGGACTGCTTTCATTGCATCCCATAGATTCCGGTAAGTTGTATTTACATTTTCATTTTGGACTACATTTTGAAGCGGATTCTACTGCATTTGAGACTCTGTGTTGAAAAGGGTAAAGGTGAGATTAGATTCTTAAATTTGAAAATGTAAATAAAAGAGAAGCACAGCTTTTTAAACTTAAAATCAATTATATAAATCTGGTACTATTCGTTTGTAAAATATACTACTTTGTATAGAGCACAGCAGGTATGCAATAAACGGGAGTGATCAGTGACAATGTGTTGGATATACATTAGTTTATCCAGACAAGTATTTTTATAAGATATTTTAAAAAGTTAGAATGTCTGCACAGGCATTGAAAGCATCTTGAGCCCCAAACCATAGAGGTAAAAACTTACTAACTAGGTTTGTCTATCAGAGATGGTAGAGTAAAATCATGATATAGAAGTTACTAATTCTGAACAAGTAGGAAAGATTTCCAAGCACAGCAAAAGAGAGAAATAAATCAAGGTTTATAAAAAGAATTTAAGAAAATATGTTATAGGAGTTTAAAATTATTTTGTCTAGAAAAGAGACATTGGACAGACTTACAATTGTTTTATCAGGTATCGAGTGACAGCAAACAGTAAGAAAGGTACTGTGATGAATCCATTCTCTTTTATCAGTGAAGTCCTGTTTCTTAAAAATTATGTTAGTTTCAAGAAGTCATATTAGTTTTGCAAAGATAAACTATTCCATTTTTCTTTCTTTCTTGAAATTTTTATAATTTGTTACTGCAACGTACACTTACAAAAAATAACACTAGATTTCCTCTAACTGACCTCAGTATTTTATTGCATTTTGCAAGCATTCAAAACACGACCCACTGTACCTGTGCATTTCCTGCGGCGTTGGTATATCAAACACTGCTGCCTGCATGATGCATTTGCTCATTATGCTGTCCATGACATCATGTGGTGAACACTATTTCTGCCACATTCTGTAAACCCTCAGGTTTACTCAATGAATTAGAATTAGAAGTAAAATATTACCAGTCTTTGCTGCCTATTTTCAGTGTATGCCTATGATTCTCCAGGAAAATATGTAATTTTAATGTCTTCAGAAACCTACAGTTTTAAAAGTTTATTGTTTAAAATAAATTCCTGTATTTCTCTGGATGATCTCACATGGAGTTCCAAGAACGACTACGCTAACAAATGCAAGAAGAACATTACATGTTAAATGAAAATTTTTATATTTTATCTGCCCATACTGAGGAACTACTACAGAATTTTAAACAGAGCATTACAATATTTGAGGCATTCTGATGCACAGAAGAGAAGAGATTAAGGGAGGCTAGACGGACACTCAAGAAGCGTGTCAGACTACGCTTTTTTTTCATTTACTTAAAAAATATTTTTATTACTTGGCCCTATTTCAGTCTACAGGATCTGCCCAAACCTGGCTTTTAAGCATGCACACTGCAGCATGACCAAGCTACCTCTGGCCTACTTACGCTAATGACCTCAAACAACAGTTGTTCCCAGATACGGTGTACTACAGGCTTCACAGTGTCTTATTTTTAAACTAAAATTTACTTTTAAATTTAGATTTCAACCTCAGGATTGTAACACAAGGTTTCATTAACGGAGGGGAGCTATGTCGTAATGAAGAAGGTGCTAGTAACTGCGGCAGTCATGGAATTTGAAAATGACTTATTTGTATGCTCAATACATAATGACATCGTTATCATGCACATTTCATTTATTCAGGGGATAAAAGAGAACAGAGGAGTTACTGCTGGCGAGTATATAAATTTGAACCTGTGGCCTGTCTTCTCTGGAGTGTATGGGAGGAAAATGAGTACGTAATCATACATTAGGGAAAACACTGAGATCCAATAGTTGAATAATGTTTGAATTTAGCAAGAGCGTATTATTTACCATGCGCACTGCTGAGTGAGCTTCATGTGTATTAATTCATTTAACTTTTCAATAACCCTATGAGGCAGACAGGGACAACTATTCTCGGCACAGAGATCAGTACAGAGAAGGGTTAAGTAACTTTCACAATGTCACTCGGTTGGTATAACAGAGTGAAGACATGAACTTCAATACTACACAATTTGCTACAGAGACCACATTCTCAAACTCTAGGATATAATGGAAATAAACACAATAAAACAATCATGTGAAGCCAAGCACTATAGGACACGCCTAAAATTCCTGCTATTTAGGAGGCTGAAGCAGGAGGATCTTCAGTTTGAGGCCAGTCCAGACCCCATTAGACCCCCACCTCGAAACAAATGCCCTCAAAATTAGAACTTACTTGACAGAACACTTAAAACTGTGATTTGCTAAAACTTTGAGAAATAAGCTATAGGTCTAAATTCTCAGGCAACCTTCCTAGCACTGTCATAATGACAGATAATCTAATTTCAATATGAAATATTTAAAAGCTGTTTCTGCATTGGTAATTCTTAAACATGCTAGAGAACTGGGTGATTTCTTTAAGTGACAGGATTTCAGTTATAAATAAAGAAGTCTAATGTGTGGGATTATGCAATTTCCATATAACTCAGTAAAATCCATTTTAATTAAAAATGAGGAACATAATTTAAATACTTTTCTTATTAGACTTTATATAAAATTATTACTTGCAATTATTCAAACCTATACAAGTGTTTCTGCATATTCTTTCTCTAAATCAAAGTACAGTTTTGAATCTTGGGGTTTAGAACTACAGAAATATCATAAGGTACAATACTTACAATACAGCACTAAATCTTAGGGTAAAGCAATTGTCAGCATCACACATATAGTGGATAATAACTTCATTACATAGGAACTTCTTAGGAGCTGTCATAAAATCTGAAACTAAAATCATGTAAGTGGATTTGTGACAGATATTCTAAGTTTTATGCAAAAAATTAACCTCCTTGATAACTAAATTAAAAGATAAAGTAACAGATAAGATGATAAATATAACTTATGATGGTTTGTGTCTAGATGTCCCCACAGAGCTTCACATGGTCATAGGTGGAGCACTGCAGAGGTGACTACATCTAGAGTGTGTGATGCTGGGACTAAAGGTGTGTGCTTATTAAATTAGTCCACTGATTGTTTTGGCATAGCTCTTGGTGTCAGTGCTACCTGCCCTAAGGGTGGAATATAAGGGACAGCAAGAGGGCTGCTGTGATGTCTTGTCACTTGCTGCTTCTGCTGCTGCCTTCACTGCTTTACTGACGTCTGCCTGCCCTGCACTGCCATGAACTGTTTCTCCTCTGCGATGCCCCTCTGCCATGCCAACCTGCCTGGGAACCAGCCAACTCTGACCTGAAACCTCTACGAACTGTGAGCTACATAAACCTTTTCTCCCTTAACTTGTGGGTGTCACGTATTTTGTGTCAGCAATAAGAAATGTAACTTAGAATGAGAAGCCAACTTAGAATGAAAATATAGTTGTAGTTATATAAATCACAAGGATATTTGGAAAAATTTTTAAAAGGGTGTCAGTACAGAATGGCTGTACTACCATGTAGAAATCTATAAACATTTGTTTAAAAATATAAACAGGGTAATTACAAAAAAAAATCAGCCATTCTGCCTCTACTACTCAAATATACAACAGATTTAAATTAACAGCTACTAAAAATTACTATCAAAAACACGTATTATCATTAGAAATAAACCACACAGAGATTTAAATGTCACATAGTTTCTCTCACACAAGAAACCCAAAATATAAATAAAGAGAAAAGTAAAAGTTAGAAAGAAGGGAGATCTTTTTCAAATGGGAAGGGGATCAAGAGACGGAGGGTAGGGGAAGGGAAAGAAATAAAAGGGTATGAAAAAATAAGATATATTATGTACATGTATGAACTCGCCATAGGAACATAATTATGTAGTACAAACGTACTAATAAAAAAATTAAAACTGAAAAATATAAATAAACATCCTCATTGAGTGCCCTGCTATACTAAACTGTGCTTCTCTTCTGTACCTACTTTAATTTCTTGAAGTGATTTATTATCCAAAAAGTACATATAACTAAGAACTATAGTTTTAAAGCATACACTGATTAGATAAGCAGCTTTTTAATCCAATGCATAAGAGGGGATTGCTCAATTTCTAATGTATCTTTAATGTTACAATTATGAGACTATAGTAACTGTCACTATTAGAGGTCACTAGAAAATCACAAATACCTGAAAGCGATCTTCAGTGTTCACAGGAGGGAAGTGGTGGAGCTCCAGCTATTGAATCACACTTGGGAAAATGGGACTTGTATGTAAAATAGTAATTTATGATCCGAACCACTGCATTACAATAATTGAAACATTTTTCTGTTTCCAAGGTCAAATATTTTCCAATTACAGAGAGATATACACGCACATATGTACTATCAATTTCTAAGGATAATACAGTAAATTGCACATGTCCCTATGATTTTAGACCATGTATCCTTTTTTTAATCGTTTTGTTTGGGGAGAAATTACATTTTAAAGCTCTAATTGTCTGTGTGTGTGTGTGTGTGTGTGTGTGTGTGTGTGCGTGTGCACGTGTGCGTGCTCATTCCTGAGTTGAACTGAAATTTCCTGACAAACTTTGGAACTATAAAAAGTCCTAATAAAATACCTTTCCAATTTTGTTATGGAAACCCAAAATGCATTGAGGTAGGCTAAAATATTTTTTCCAGTCAATAGAATGAAGTATTTCATTAAGTTTTTTTGGTACAAACAGACTGACATTATTATACTATGATTACATTACTATCCTATGATTACATTATTATGCTATGATTACTGAAAGGTCTGATTCATAATATTATTACTGGTTGAGAGTCCAGGCAGTACCATGCTAGGGACTGAGATATGAAATATATTCTTCTTTACCTTCCGGAATATTCATATCAAATCAAGTTGATAATTGTTATCTTCAATTTACAAATCAGAAACAGACAAAAGCTAGGAAGCAAAGTAATGGTCTGATTCATCGGTCAAACACTTGAGCTCTTGTTCGGTGCATTTAATTTGAAGTCTTTGAGCACTGACAGCTGATTTTAAAAAAGCATAAAATATACTTTTAAATGCTATAGTATTAAACCACACTGTATACAAAAAATAACTACTCAAACCAATCAAATACTTTTTAACCAAGTATTTTGAATCAAGTAAAAAAATGATAACCCCCCAATGCATACTCTGAATCTCTACCATTTTTTACTCTTTAATCATTTATTTTCAAAAAGCGCAATTTCTTGTCAGTAAACAAGAAAACAACTAACTCAGGGTTTGTCTTAATGAACACAAACTTATTTTCCATTCTAGTATAGTAAGAGAAGCGATTTAATCTTACAGTAAATAGGTACTTCTCAAAGCAACTGTACTTGAGAACTAGGTTACCATCCACATGGGCTGAGTCAAACAGGGAACTATCTACCTCGGTAACCACAAATACGTATTACATCTTACTCCTGGATCTGCCACTTAAAAAGTATCATTCAAGGGCCGGGGATATAGCTCAGCGGCATAAGCGCCTGCCTGGCAAACACAAGGTCCTGAGTTCGATTTCCGGTACAAAAAAAATAAAAAAGTATCATTCATATTTAGAGCCATCTCCATCTCAGAAAGTACCAAACTTTCTCATCACCACTATGAACATTCTTTTTGAAAAATGTTACACCTACTACCAGCTAAAGAAAAAATGCTTGCAGAATAAAGTACGCAAGTCACAAATTTGAACATTTAAAATTAAATGGAAGGCAGAAAGTGCTTATTCATGGTATTACCGTATGTGCATACTAACATTAACTCCATTATGAATATTTGTTGACTTATATTAAAAATTTTATCTTCAGTAGATACCTGTTAAAAACTCTATATTCATATGGCTATGATTTTCCCATATTAAAATGGCCATAGATTTTATTCCTACTTTCCATAATAGAATCAAAAATTACAGAAGGAACGTATTTAATGGTATTGGCTTTAACATTTTCAATGGATGATACTTTCAGCTTGCAAAAAAATTTGATGAGCCTATAAATAAAGTTGGTGGAAGAATTGTGCAAAATATTTCTTTAAATATAACTGGTTTGTAGGGCTGGGGATTTAGCTCAGCGGCACAACACTTGCCTGGCAAGCACAAGGTCGTGAGTTCGATTCCCGGTACCAGAAAAAAAAAAACAACAACAACAAGAAGACAAAAAAAACAAAAACAAAAACAAACTGGTTTGTGTGCTACGCGCTGTTGTTATACAAGGTATACAAAAATGGCGTTAGACCACCCATACAACGTATGTGAACTACAATGAACTAACATTAAAATTTGAAAAGGACTTGTATAATAAAGCAATTATCAAATACTTCGAAGGCTTACATGTGGTTGCCTCTTGATATCTTCTTTCAGGTTAGGCAGTTTCATTCTACACAGTGAACTGTACAAAATGGAAGAGAGTATAGCTTACAAAACAGTTTGTGTTATAAAAGATAACAGTTCTAAAAGCTCTGCATAAAGATATGTGTAAGGGGCAATTTCCTTTCCTCATTATTTTGCTTCATCTGATGTATAGCAAAGTTAGAAATCAATATATCTACAGCTTTTGATTTATATGTAAATGTTTGTGCCCACAACCTCAATAATTCTGGTTTTACACATAAACTTGAAAAAAGTAAAAATATGCCTATTATTCTGGTTTAGATACATATTCACAGTACAAAATTATGGAGGAAAAATAAAGGAAGGATATTCACATATACTCTGTCAAGCTTTTAAATATTTTGTGCTTTTGGAATTTTAAAATTTCTTTCCAAATAAAAAAGGCATTTTCTGACTCAGCAATTTTACTTCCAAGACATCTTCCTTCCAACAGAAGTGCTCCACAGCCAGTAACATCCACTGCCTTATTGTTTGCAATAACTTAAGATGGAAAACAGTCTACATATCCACGAATGGGCAAAAATAGTTAATTACGGTGCTACCATAACATCCAGTGCACCATTTTTAAAAATGAGGTAGAGAGCATATGGGCTGATAGGAGACAATCTCTTAATCGCTAAAGTGTGCTAAGTAAAACAGAAAAGTTGCACAATCTTGTGCATAGTGTTCCCATTGTACGTTTATTTAAGGAAGGTGTATATGCAAATATTTGCTAGTAGATGAGTATTTGAATAAGACAAAGCTCTGTAAACTCCACACCGGTAAGTAAATTAGGGGGACCGCAGGAAAGTTCTGGAATCCCTGGTTTCTGTTTCAACCCCTAGAACTTTGGTTTCTCTGCAAAGGGGCGGGCTCCACCCCACCTCCGGGAGTCAGAAGGCACCTTCCTTCCCACCTTTCTGGCTCCATTTCTGCTCTTTCCTCAGCCCGCCACTTTTGATTATTCCCAGCATACCTCTCAAATACCACTTCCTCGAGTCTTTCCACGTGTCTCCTAAGCTGCAGTCCAGCTCGGGCCACCGTGACGTAAGATGCTCTGTACTTCTCGGAGTACTTAGCAACACTTCCAGCAGTTACATAATTAATTGATTTTTCAGATGTTTCCCGCAGAGAGCATATGTCTGGAGTGACACAGCCTTGACTGTGGAGTGACGAGTTTATGTCCCCATTCCTAAACACACGGCTTTGCACGTACTGAGCTAATACTTGTTGAATGCTATTTATTATATACATTGAATGGCCTGTTCACAGGGGTATTAATTTTCTACTTGATCTTAGCCAAAAGGTGGAGAAGTGATGGGCGTGTTAATTTTGGATGGGCAGACACCGTCACTGTGACCTCAGGCAGCCAGTTAAGCAATTTTGATATTCTTTATAGCTCCCAAACTTTTAATATGTGAGTTAGACATGAAAGAAAGGCAAATCATTGTTTTATTTATTTAAGTTCTCAAACAGGTGGCTGAATAAGCTGAACATCAAAGGAATGTTCTCATTTCTCCAGTAGCCCCTCCCTCACAGTAGTTTGTGTCCATGAATTATAGGCCCCTAATCCTTCACAGTCTGTCTCATCTCTCCTCCCTCTCCGACCCCCCCGCCCCCCACACAGAGGCATGCACGCACATATGCACACACTGAATTTTCCATAACTTCATTTCATGGGAAGCTACGTCTTCAACAGTAGGAAACAGTTTTTTTTTATTGGAAACTACTTGGGTATTTCTAGTAAATCTGTATTTTCTGCCTGAGGATCTAGAAAAAGAGGGTGTAATTGTGAATGTGGGGCTAAGGCACCAAGTCAACATCAGTAAGCACCCCGGCAGGCGTCACATCCTCTGTTTTGAGTAGAAGACTGAATTAAGCATGGTCCTAACTCCCCCTGTCTGGTCTGTAGTCACAGCTTTAACAAAAGGGATCGTTTCAAAGCTCTATTTAAAAAGTGGAGATGATTCCCCCCTTTTCCAGTTCGAGTTGGGAAACTCGAATGCAGCAGAAGTGCAGGTCACTGGCTCTGAAGCTAGGCCTCAAGAAACCTGTATGCTCCTATTTCTTCTCAGAACTCTGTTTTTATCAATGATGAAAGACCAAAGAGAATTCATTTTCCTGAACAGCGGCCAGCCTTTCCCCAGAAGCACAGCTGCCTAGACTGACCCGCTGCAGACTGCAGTAGAATGTACAGGTTTAACTAAGACCAGGAAAAGAAAAACAAACCCAATCAAGTCAGATTAGATTGCTAACCTGAAGAATAATGAACTAAATAAACAGCGACTATATCTTGGATTCCTTTATTACACAACAATAGCTTCAAAGATTTAGCAACAGGAGCGTAAGCTTATGTTTTTACCCGCTTTAGATTTAGATGAATCCATATCCAGAAATTTCCTAACCATTAAAGAAAAATGGTGTATGACAACAATAGTCTTAGCTGCAGAAGCCAGAACTTCTCCCTTCATTCTGTCCTATTATGAGAACGAAAGTGTGGGACCCTTGACCTTGCGTGCTTAGTAACTCTGTCAACTTTCTTTAGGGTCATTCACGCTGGGAGTTTTCTGAGACAGATGAACCTAATAACACACGGACACTTAATTCGTTAGGATGGCTGATCTTAGCACCAACAGTTCTGGACACACTGTTAGGTAACCCAGGTCAGGTCACTATTTCTGACTGACACGCCACAGCTTCCCTGTACAGAAGGACTTGGAAACTTCCACCACATTTATAGCCATCTCTGCACTGTTTTTAGGTTCAAATTGGTAGTGGGGTTATACTGGGAAACCTCACTGAGAAAAACAGAATGGAATTTGTCCAATTTACTGTGGAAGGGTTTCTCGCTCAGACTGAAACAAACCAACTGTAAACAACCCTGTAGCTACATGTAGCTCTCGGGTGAACTTCTATCATCTTGGCAACTTGGGTGAACCAGACTTGGGTCTGTATCCCTCTACCTCACTTTCCCTCTCTCCCTATTTCTCCCTCTCTGTCTCTGTTTCTCTGTCCCTGTCCCTGTCCCTGTCTCTGTCTCTGTCTCTCTCTCTCTCTCTCTCTCTGCCTCTCCCCCATCTCTCTCCCCTCCCTGCACACACTGCACTTGGCATAATTTCAGTCCACAGGAGGTAAAGATTTTAACAGTGTAGCACTTTGTTGGACACTCTTTGCACATCTCAGGTAGGTCGTACTTTTGGCCTATGGATCTAGCAGGGAGAACAAGCCTGCTTCAATATGCTCCAGGCTATAATCTCATCTCTCCTATCCTTGACAAGAAACAGGCACATAACCTGTTAATGATACATTCACTATAGTTGATACTTAAATTGTAAGAGATTAGAAAAGCTCACTCTGTCAGGATGAGGAATGACCTTCTGATAGCTAAGCAGTCTAGGAAAGACGTACAGACAGGCAAGCTACTAATAATTATGGTCCGTTATTCAGCTTTCCATCATTGTAGCAAAGTACCCGAGCTGACTGACTTAGAAAGAGCAAAAGGCTTATTTTGGCTTACAGTTTCAGAGGTTCGTCCAGGACCAATTGATGCCACTGTTTTGGAACTGTGACAGAGCAGCACCTTTGGCAGGAGCACACGGCAGGACAACACTGTTTCCATCACAACCCAGGGAGCGAAGAGGAAGGGGAAGGGCTTGCGGTCACCTTTGGTTTCATGCCCTCAGGGACCTGAGGATCTCCCAGTAGACCCTGCCTCTCAAAGGTCCCATCACATCCAGACTGTTGCCCTGGGGTCCAAGTCTTCCACACATAGTCTGCGGAGGGATATTCAACATTCTAGCTATAGCATATGGTGACTGTATAATTCGTCATCCACACTGTACTTCTGAAGACAAGAGGATGTTATTGATACTTGCACCAGAGTATCAGGCTTATACTTAGGACCATCTTGTCTTGGATATACTGGGAAACTTGGGCATCCTATTCAATGTGCTTATTAAGCCAGATACACCAAAAGATAATTAAAAATAAATGTCCACAATAGGTTTCAACGGATGTCACCTGGGGAATGTCAGGTTCATTATATCTCAAAGGAGGGTTCACAAGATGAATTTGCTATAGTTCACAGTATAGCCTCTATCCTTAAAAGCTTAGAAATGTTTTGGATGTTTATGAAGTTGTTCCATTTTGCAAGGATGAAATCTCAGTAGCCAAACTCATAAACCAGCTTATTGGTTTACATTAGAGCAATTACTGCCAAGGGAATACAATGTTCACAATCTCTCAGCCTGTGCACCCTCTCCCTATAAATTAGCTATATAAGAAATTGCATGATAATTAGAAGATTTCCTAGCGACCATGAAATTGCAGCATGGGAAAATTCATTGTGTTATGTGACTATTTAGAACATTAGGCCTTATAAGGAGTTCTCTCTCCCTAAAAAGGCTGTACCTGCTGAGAGGACGGGGATAGTCACGTCTTCTAGTCACAAGGCCACTTTCACCACAGGAGGAAAATCGACCACTGGATGTATAAATACTCCCAGTAACTTCATGTGGTCCATCATTTTTCTTCTGAGATGTTTTTCACACAGATCCAAGCCTTCTCCACCCTTAGCATTAAGTCTTTTACTAGTATGCACTTTTAATTAATACACTGTCAAGATACACTCATGTCTTGCTGGCCAATGAATCCTTCTTGTCATTCACACAATTCTGCATGTATCTGTTCATTTAGGATGATTTTGTTTCCCAGTTCAGTTCTTATGGAACAACACTATACTCTTATTCCTGAGTTCTCTGGGGAAATCTTTTGGTAACCCATGAATGGCAGGTGCTGCCTCACAGAGGAGCTTAGGTCTCTACATATGCATTCGTTCTAGGAAAAAAAAAGTTTTTTGTTAATTGTCAAATTTATTTTTAGTAGTACCTATTTCCACTACATAATGACTATAGTATTATGGGGAGTTGGTACATGTGTATCACATACTCTATCCTTTAAAATTTTTTTTTCAAGTTGAGTACAGTGGCACATACCTGTAATCTCAGCACATGGGAGATTAAGGCAGCAGAACTTCCTTGATTTCAAGGCCAGCTTGGGCTACATAGCAAGGTCAAGGCCAGCACTATATAGTTCAGGCTGGGCTTGATCTCCCACGTAGATCAGGCTGTTCTGGAACTCACTGCGTTCCCCCATCCTGCCTCATACGTGATTAGATCACACACAAGACCTTTAATCCTAGCACTCTGGGAAGCTGAAGCAGGAGGGCCGGAGTTCAAGCTCAGCCTGGAAAAGACCCTGTCTCAAAATTAAAAGTTTAAAAAAGGACTGTGGATGTAGCTCAATGTGAAAGCTCTGAGTTCACTACCTAGTAATGCAAAAAAAATTTTTTTTTGCAAAAAATAGGAAGGAAGGAAGGAGCAAAGCAGTCTGCAGGTATAAAGTCTTCCTGGACTAAAAGAAGTACAGATGAAAATAAAATTTAATATTGCAAAAAGTCATGCTCAACTGAAAAAGAAAGTAACCAATATCATAAAACAACTTGGCAAAAGTTATAACAAAGGTTAGTACCGAAGGTTAGTACCGACAAAGAGAAAAGTCAGGATATACTTTATCCACTATAACATACAATGCTAATTTTAGGTTAAAGGTAGGAAGTACAAGAACTTTTTCTCATTTATAGTTCAAACAAGATAAGTCAGAATCTCTAAAACTATACATTGCAGATAAAAAGAATAAAAATCTCTTTACCTAAGTCTGGGTGCATATCAGTATGTATATATACACACACTTTGGAGGTGAGAGCATCTTTGGTATTTATCCCAAGAAAGTAGTGAATTGGAGTACTGCTTGAAATCTTAATCTACAAATTTAGTTGATTTCTCTACTGACATCATCGTAATAAGGTGAAGTAATTAAAAAAGAAGTACTTTTAATTCAATGTTCGATTTTCCCTTGCCATTTATGGATTTGACATTGCTGGTTTCCAGTGTTATCAGTGACCTCAAACTCCACTAAAAGTAGCAATTTCTCTTTTTCTAAAAGCAAATATGGGAATAACCTTCGGGGAGTAAAGGTGACCAATAACCCCGCCAATTTCTATCGACAAAAGGGTATTGGTTCCTTATTCACCCACAGACACTCATGTACAGTAATGAAATGAACGTGTTTAAGAAAATGGTCATTAAGCATAAAATATTTTTAATTCAAAGTGTGACTTTACAGAGATAAAAAATTAAGTGTTTCCTGATGAGAATGTGATTGGACAAAATCAGAAGACTATACCAATTGCCATGGTCACAGAATGTTTTCCTCAAGAATACAAGAGTCCAAGATACAATTTGCAAAGACTGCAAATGTGAATTTCACCTCAGGGATGTTTACAGCCTTACTTTGGTCAGGATTTTGCATCAGCTCATGGAGTACTATAGGGGGAGAAGTGGGTGGAGGGAGGAAGAGTGAAAGAGAAGCCAGAGAAGCCAGGTAGCTAATGTCTGATTAATTTACGCCCCCCCCCCGCCCATTTAGTTTCGTTATGTTGAAATGCTATGAATTCTTAGAAGATCAGATACAGGTACTTTCATTAAATATCCCAACACAGTCAAGTTGGGTCGTCCTCTGATTAGGGGCTGTTTCGGCTTGTGCACAACTCTGATCTTCCCTTCAATGGAGTGGGTAATTGGGAACTGACTGAATAAATAAGAGGAAGCATTGAAAACTAATTTCAATGTTGGGACATACACCAGAATAATGGGCTACGATAACAGGTTAACAAAGACAGTTACTGATACCATAGCACATTTGGAACTAGTTCTATCTGAAATGTATTAGATACTCCACTCAGTAACAGAAAAGGATAATAAAAGGAAAACAAAATAAATAAGAATTTTGTCATTTGAAGGGAGATTTAGCTGAATGAAAGTATTTGTAACTACAAATATATAATAACACTTTATAAACTGTAAAGATACTATAATAACTACAGCAACTAACCTCGCTAAATAACATTGTCTTCTCATACAGAGAATATATTTAAATTTGAATACTTGTTATACATAGGAAAGGGAAAATTCTGTTCTATATTTTAAAAATGATTTCAAGTATAAATGGCCATTTTGGTGTTCTTGTTTTACTTTTTACTGAAAATAAAGTGAGCCTAAAGGCAAACATAATAATCAAAAATAAATGTATCACCCATACTCCTGACAAAACATACTTTAATATTCCAATCAGTTAGCTCACTCTTAGTAAGTCACACACGCCCATGTGCCAGAAATGAGACAGGCCTCTGTGAAAACTGAACAATAAAGAACAAAATTAACACTTTGAGAAGAACGGGTTTTAAGTTTCTAAATGCACAGAGACACTTTTATCACAGTTGCACCAACGTGGCTCTCCTGCGTATGTGGGATATAAATCACATGTGTCTACCGGAACTAACAGCTTCAGGGAGCTACAGCTCTTTGATGGGGTTCTGACCCAAGACAGGGAGGGGTGTGTCTGACAACAGGGGGCTGTAAGAGACCTTAAATGTTACCTGGAAAAACTGCTGCTATTATACACAAATAATGCCAGCAGCTCAGGTGGTGCTCAGTTTTACAAATTTCCAGGTTTAATGGCATGAAAATTTGAGGAAGGAAAAGAAGAGGAAAATTAAAGAAAAGACATTTGGCCTGGTTTGTTTTTTTTTTTTTTTTTTTTTTGCCTGCTTTTAATAAAATGATCAAAGTGGTAATTAAGTGGAATAAATTAAAGGGTGTTCTATACACAATACAATAAGGGTCAATACAACAACACATTTTGCTGCTGAAAATTTCAAACTTCTGATCAAGGGAGCTACTAATCTTATTTCAATCAGAGCCATACATATCACACAAAAATAAATTTACAGATGAAAAATAAAAAGGCATAGAAACAACTCTTACAGGGCCCATATATTTAATTATTTATATATATATATATATATATATATAAAATATATGTATATATGGCATAGCTAAAAACTGAACACATAAATACTAATATAAAAAATATTTCTGAGGCACTGGGGATTTAGCTCAGTGGCAAAAGTGCCTGCCTGGCAAGCACAAGGTCGTGAGTTCGGTTCCCGGTACCGGAGAAAAACCAAAAAAAAAAAAAACTAAAAAATATTTCTACCATATTAAAATGGGCTTCTATTCACTTTCCAAGTCAAGAGTAGACATGCATTCTCATTTGACTTTCTATTACAAAAAATAGGCTAGCTGGCATTTTTCCAAAAGTCTGAAAAAGTCTGGAATCCAGTAATGTGAAATATTTTGGATTTCTATAGGTTTTTAAACTAAGGAAGGGTCAGGGAGATAGCTCAGCAGCACAGCACCTGCCTGGCAAGCACGAGGTCCTGAGTTCGATTCCTGGTATTGAAAATAAATAAACACAACTAAAGGAAAGTTCCAGCATTTTATATTTCTTCTATATTACAAGAAGAACTGTAGGGTGCTCACAGCAGGCTTTGTCAGATGAACATTTTAGCACCAACCATAACTTACACATTATTCTGCAATCTATATATGCAGTGCAAAAAAAAAAAGGGCAGGGAGGGAGACTGACTTTCAGATACAAGAATAATTTTCTTGAGACTTTAAAACCTTTCTCAGTTTTCCGGTCTCTTTCCCCTGAAAGTGGGAGACCAATTCCTCTCCAAAGTCCTTCTTAATTTTTGTTTAAATAGCCCAGTTCAGGCTGGGAACAGTAAGTACAAAATATTATACTGAATTTATGCAAGTAGAAAAAGATTAGCAATTGGGTTCCATTAGCAGTTTCGTAACACCACAGTTCGTATGAATTTTAACCAGAATGAGACCGTTAGAAAAATACTATTGGAAATAATGCTGCCTAACCAAATTAGAACCTTTCCTGTAGGACATTAGAAACAAAGAGTGTTTGAACTGTAAGAAATCTCAGAGAGGGTTCTTAGTCCACATTTTTACTTTACACAAGAGAAAGCTGAAGCCCAAAAAAGGTTAAATGATTCAGTCAAGTGCCTGAAGATGCTGAGCCAGGTCTAGGGAAAGCAATTCACTGCAAATAACATTTCATTAAATAAGCTGCTTCTGGATTAAATAAGTCAAAGAAAAACAATGCATGAACTACTAAGAAGTCTGCAGTTTTTAATAAATAAAGTAACAGAACCACATTAATAGTGGGAAAAGGACATTATTTGGTTGATATTTACCCCAAAGCCTGATGAGGTACACTGTTACGTTCCAAATAAAACATACTACTAAAAACGGTTTGCTGTGCGCTTACACCATGGAAAGAACCCCGTGTCAGCGAGTCCTTATGAAAAATCCGAGAGGCTGACACACAGAGGATCCCAGCGAACAAAGAGTTAACTGTAAAGAAAGCCCCACCTCCTTGTAAATAGTCAAAGCCTTTTTTTTTTTTTTAAAGCAATACAAAATGTCACCACAGGCTGACGCTCTTTCTACAAGAATAATGGTATTTTTTTGCTACCTCGGAGGCTGAGCACACATATCATTGCCTTTATCTTTGAATTCAGTTTTGGTGGTTGATATATCTATGTGTTCTTCCCGTCCCTTCAAAACAGGCAGCATGGCACAGCTAAGATACATCCATGACTACTGTAGGGGTTACAGGCTAAAGCACCTGCAGGCGCAGTTTCACACATTCGCGTTTTGGTCCCCTAGTACTGGACAGACACTATTAAAGATGCTCTAGAAATGACGGGAGACGGCAGGGCAAGTCCGCTTCTGGATAAAGCCCCCCGCGCGCGAGGCACCGCAAGCCGCTCCCGCGTGCAGAATACTCGGAAGGAAGCGCGCTCGCCACCCTAAGCCTTGCTCCTGGAGTGGGGCACCTCTTGCGCCATCATCTTTCCTTCCAAAACGCTCTGACCCGCACCGGGAAGTTTGTACTTTGGTAGGCCAGTAATTCAGGGAAACCTCGAGGCCGGGGCTCTGCGGCCTGCGACCTCCCAGAGGAGCTGCGGTGCGCGCGCAAAAACGCAGCCGCCGGCCCGCAGGACGCGGACCCTCCCGCGCGAAGCGCCACGCGCAGGTCTCAAGGCGGAACCCGCGCTCCTACGGCAGCGACCTGTGCGTGCTGGGTGGGGCAGCCCTGTCTTCGGACGTGGCTGAAGGAAAACACGTTCCTGTTCCAGCCGGGTGGGGGAAAGCGGGCGCGGGGCGGGGCGGGATCCCGGGTCCGGCGAGGGTTCCGCGCACC
>NW_004955427.1:6337146-6357368 GCF_000276665.1 Chinchilla lanigera | reverse complement strand
CCCGTCCCCAGTGGAGTCTCTACCAGGGATTTCTAGACCGTACTTCGTCACACGGATTTTCCCACTATCTACAGAACTGACTGTGTGTTACTTTTATTTTGAATTAAGCGGCGATTTCAAGTTACAAAGCAGAAAATCTCGTTACTCATAGGAAAAGCCAAGCCCCTCCCGGTCGGTTCCAAAAAGCCAGGCAGGCACCCCAGCAGATGGACACTCGCCTCAGGCAATTTGGAAATATTGCACCACCTCCCAGGCGGAGCGCGGGGAAGCTGTGTCGCTGTCAGATCCGGCAGAGAGCATGCAGCAGTATTTTCCTCGGGAACACCAGGGTGGAACTCTCGGAGCCCCAGGCGGCTCCACATCGGGAATGCAGGATCACAAGCCTCATCCCCAAAGCTTAATAAAATTGTGGTCCCAGAGCCACTTCGCGGGGGCATTAAATGGTGTTTCCGGCATCACAGGGTCGCCTCGGTGTGAGGCCAGACTCCAGCCAAGAATGCTAACTAGTAACCCTCACATACTGCCGCTCTTCTAACGGCTGCAAGTCGCCAGCTGCGTAAGGTGGGAGGGTTTGCAGGCAACAGCAGCCACACACACACACACACACACACACACACACACACACACACATCCGCACGCAGACACACACACACACACACACACACACGCACACGGAGAGAGAGAGACTTTGGATTTTTTATCTTGCGCTTAAAAATATTAAGTTCCATCTTTAACTGTGATTTTTTTTAAAAGACTCCCTGTCTTGTTCTTCTGATTCTCCTTACATTAACAGTATTGTAGAGAAGAGCTCTAAAAATAAGTAGCTTCTCCCACTTGATTTTGACAATAGCCTTCATTTACATCTCATGAATCAACAGGAAGGCGAATGCCTTTTTAACTCTCTATTTCACGGACTGCTAAAATGGCCATAGATTCCTATGAGATTCTTTTTGGGAATTGTTTTATGCTGCAGCCTTAAGCGGCGTTTGTTCAGAGCAAACCGTCCCAACTGTATGTTTAGCCCGGATCTTTGGGCTTTCTGAATTCTTCTATTCGGGGATGGGAATTATCACCACATAATTAATAAAAAGCAGATCTTCACAAAGCATCTGGGTCCGAGTGTCTGATAGGCTCTATCGCTGACTGTATGAGCTGACCATGGCCAACTCACCCCTCTAAACCCTCAGTTGTAGGAAGTGGTAATAATGGTTGTACCACATCGAAGTGCTGTGAAGATTACATAAGATCACACAGACCAGATGTAGTAGAAGAAACCTGGGCTTTGGGAACCAGACAGAGCCTTCTCAGGGTCCATAATCTGCCCTTACAGTGAGTATCCTGGAGCAGAAGTCAGTCTGTCTCAGGGTGTTTTGACCCATTGGTATATCACCTTCAAAGGTGTGCAGCTCATGTAGGTCAAAATATTGATATGTGATGTATATTTACCACACACAGAATTCTGGAAGTAACGGATTTATGTATTTTAACTCCCAGGTACATGTACGTGTGTTTGTTTGCATATAATATATATTGTATGTATTTGTTGTTTCCAGAATTCCTTTCAGAGAGAAATGTGTATTAGTTTAGGAAAAGGCCCTGAGAAGCT
This sequence comes from Chinchilla lanigera, assembly GCF_000276665.1. Taxonomy (NCBI): domain Eukaryota; kingdom Metazoa; phylum Chordata; class Mammalia; order Rodentia; family Chinchillidae; genus Chinchilla; species Chinchilla lanigera. The sequence continues at coordinate 6,355,762 of NW_004955427.1, read as the reverse complement.
ATTTGGAACAATAGCTCAAATGCTATTGATCACATATCGTTAAGGCCACAGATAATGGTAGGATGGCTCTATATTAAGGAAAATAATAAAACACTAAAATAAGAATTTGGCAAGGAAATAGAGCAGGCTGCTGAAAACAGAAAAAGGGACACAGAATCATGGAACCTTGAGTTTGGAAATGGTCAAAGGCCTTTAAATATATCTCAATTTGCAACTTTATGGGATACTCTCCATACATTAGAAAATTCTAAATAATACATATAAGTTAGTGGATGTAATTTCCCTCAGAATAATCCTACTACCTAGGTGCTATTACCATTTTAATTTTACTTATAAGAAACTGAAACCCAGGAGCGTGAAGTAACTTTCTCAAGGCCACACAAGCAATGATTCAATTTCTACCCACTTTGCTTATCACAGATGCATAAAAATAATTTAATGCCTTTTGGGGTAATGAGGTCTTGATTTAAGCAAGAATTTTAATAAAGTTTGCTACCCTCACACGTATCTTCCTTGAGGAAATTAACTTTCTCGGGAAGCATCCACTATCTGCTTGGGGCAGGTACAGAGCACCCGGGATGAGGAGACCGTTTCTAAACTGAAATAACGCAGCATAAGCAAAAGCTCAGAGTCAGAAATAAACATGAGACTATAAGCTTCAAAAAATAATGTAGTGGAGAGAGGATTTGTCTTTCAAAACCTCAGGAATGAGATGGGCTCCACTTTTACTGGATTCTTTAGAGAAAGATGATTTCCAGCTGTATCTGCTTCACCATGACTTTTGTTATAATTGAAAATACATAGTATTCCAGTGATATTTATCACATAGTTTAGTCATGCATCAGAGCATCCTGATGAGTCTTCTTACCGAAAGAGGGAAAGTGAATAGTGCTTAGCCTGGAGAAAAATATTTCACGCTACCTGGAACATGATCAAAACTCCTCATTTTAAGTGTAGAATTCATCAAGCAAGACAGTATTCTCAAAGCAGTGACTGGGTACAAAAGACAAGTTTCTTACTTTGGGTGTATCGCGATTAGAACTCAGGACCTTACCCTCACAGCTTGGGCAGGGATTCTTTGCCTTATATTAAATCTTTAATTTATCAATATATGACAGCAAAGCCTGGTCAAGCATGGGAGCCTTTAAGAACAGGATCAAAAAAAATTTTTTCTCTTGATTGACTAAAAAATATTTCCCCACTTATGATTAGGGTGTACCAAAGATGGTTTTGGTAGCAGGAGATATTTGTTTCTCACCACCAATACAGAAGAATGTTTTGTGCACTTTCCTACTTTTTAAAAAACATAACCGTGTGCAATTCAAGAGCATGTAACAAATCTTTACACTCCCCCATTCTCCGTTAGTGAATAGGCACATGAGCAATACTTTGTAAATAGATTGGACATGCCATAAATATTCGTAAATGAGAAAAAGGTATGAAAGAGAATTCTCTGCAGAATTTGCACCCTCTCACAAACTTAAGCTTACAAGGGTGTCTTGGTTACTTTTCTGTCTTTGCTGGGACAAAATAACCAATGCCCAAAATGAAGGAAGGAAAGGTTTATTTAGCTCACAGTTTGTGGAGGTTTCAGTCCATACTCAGCTGGCTCCAAGGCAAAGTGGCACCTGGCAGAGGGCAACAGTTCATGGCGATGGAACAGCAAAGCAGTAAGAGCAAAAGGGGGGAGTGGCAGAGAAGAGCAAGCCTCTTTCCCTCCCTTATATTGTAAACAGGGGACCCCTACCCTGGGTATGTAGCACTCACAGAATCTCCATGCCCTCCTCTTGCACAGGCTCAGGATGGATACAGAGTAAGCACCCCGGCTCCCCGCTGAGTCAGGTAGTTCACCTTCTAAACTTTCCAAATTGACACAAAGAACAACATCCAAGATGCAGAACTGCTGAGTCACTTAGCCAAACCTCTAGACTCCCCAGGTTGACACAATGTATCAACCATAACACTCCACCCCTTGTCAACTTAGCAGCCAGACACATTTCTTTAAACCAGTTTCCAGATACAAAGGCATTATATTACATTAGAACCATAGCAAAAGGGTAGTAATACGAAGAGATGAAAGGGTTTTCCAGTGAGTCTTCAGATGCTCTGGGTAAGACTAAGACATACAAAAGAAAAGAAGGCTCTTAAATCAGGTTCTTTAAACGTAAGTGAGAATTTTGAAATATGGATTGAGCACCTTCGATCCAAAAATCTGAATTCATTAATCCTTTTATTCCTAGCGCTCTATTTTTGGAATGGCAAGTATCAGCCATTATGCATAGTACAATTTTTTCTCTTCAAATTCTTGTTTGTTGAATTTTTCTAGGTAAAGTATATTAATATTATGCAAAAATTCAAAACATTGCAACCTTTGGCATAAATGGGTTAATGAATCTGCACCTTTCTGAGGACGAACATGATGCCGTAGTAGCACATTCCACATCAAGTGATAGGTCAGAGTCGAGACGCAGATGCACTAAAATATTACGCATATAAAAGCACCTTCAGATTGTGTATAGGGCATATATTACACTTATAAGATCTACATTAAACACAAAATAAATTTTGTGTTTAGGCAAGGATCTCATCTTCAAGATTTCTCTTTCTCGAAAATAAAAAAAGTTCTGATCGGAAACACTTCTGGTCTCAGGTATTTTGGATAAGGGATTGTTATGGTTCGTGTCTGGATGTCCCCTCAAAACCTCATGCAGTCATGGGACTGGCTTCTAGAGTTTATGATTGATTCACGGGTGTGAATGCTATACCCACCCTGGGCGGGTAGTTTATATACAATATAAGGAGGGAAAGAGGCTTGCTCTCTGCTGCTCCTTCCTTCTGCTCTAGCAGCTTTGCTGTCTTCCGCCGCCATAAAGGTTGCCTTCTGCCATGTGGCACTCTGCCTTGGAGCCAGCCGAGTGTGGACTGAAACCTCCACAAACTGTGAGCTAAATAAACCCGTCCTTCCTTAATTCTGGGTGTCAGGTATTTTGTCTCAGCAACGAGAGAAAGGTAACCAAGGCAGGGATACTCCGCTCAACCTGCGTAAAGTGAAGAAACAATCTGCAAGAGGAAAAGAGTAGTAAAAATTATTTGCTGCTGATGAGAATAAAACCAATAGGCCATGAAATGACAGAAGGTAGAGTACTAAGTATTAAGGGACAGGGGAAAGGCCTAGGCTAATAATAAACTAATGACAAAGATTGAAATACTGGACTAAGTAGGATTTACATTAAGTCTAGCAGTATATAATCATTTTAAAGGGGCACAAAGGTTACAAACATATAAGATAATACTCTTTTATTTCTAGATCACAAGGTTTGTAAATTAAATTATTTCTATAATCACTCCAGACATGGACTAGAGAACACGTGGATATCTGTTTTCTTAAGAAATGATTCATTGAATTTTGTTGCTTATCTCAATTTTAATAGTAATGTGGTTCATCAAACACAATTCAGTAACTCACATCCTCAGTAATGCTAGCTAGTAAAGATACATTACTAGAGTTTAGAAGAGCAAAAACTTTCAGTCTATAGTAAACATTAGGTTCTTACTTCAGACTGCAGAATATTCAATGTCTGTGTACAAAGAAGACCTGCATAGCTATTTTAGTTGAACTAAAAGTTCACATAGTCCTTCTCCTTCCTGTCTCAGACATGAGGAATTGAGAATCTAGCTAAACGACTCGCCTAAGAAGCTTACACTACATAAAAGGGATGTCAAAAACTCTCCGTGTTTTAAAAACTCATAATTCATTAACGCTTTCAGTAAGCGCATAAAATTTAATCAAAAAGTAAGAGTCTGAGATTACGCCTACGACCTGAGAGTTTCTCTTCAAAGGTCACCCTGTGCTTCCAACTTTAAACTGAGATGAATAGCTCTGCCCACTTTGAAAAAGTAGAAAATGACTCAGAATATGGCTATTCAAATGTGTGGTAACTGAGAGAAATTTCCACTTTAGTATTTTCAAGACATTCTCTAGCATTAGCTCTACCTGCATTGTCATATTATTTAGCCATTTTATCTACAATAATGAGAAGTAGACAATGACTGAAAAAATAGGAAACAGTATATATTTGCTTTTCTAAAACAAACAAATCACCATGGATATGTAGACCTGGAAAGTCATACGAAGTGCCAGGTTTTGGTAATTCATATTATTTTCTCCAAAAATAAGTAAGATTGTTGGGTTTACAGGAGAGTATCAAGAACATGTATAAGACATATACAACTTCTGAAGAGCAAAAAGCAAACTTTATTATTATAAGAAATTTATAACACTGAATCAAGGCTCATTGATTATATAATATCAGCAAGAACCTTATATTTTAATGCTCTTTAGGGTCTTGTAAGTAATTTAAAGGGACAGTTTTCGATCTTTATTTAAAGTAACCCTTTTTTTTCTAACGTAGAATCCTCTGAGGTCCAGTCCCTATTTCCCTTTATTTCATCTGATCCCATCAAAGTGCCCCCGTCACTGCTCCTGAGTACACCTGGCATACTCCCATGTCAAGGCCATGCCACTCGCTGTTTTCACCCCTCGGGATGGGTGTAAATCCCTCCCCCAGCAAGGGTGTAAATCCCTCCAGGAACACTTTAAAAGTAGCTATCAAAGGTTACATTCTTACTTAAGCCTTTCATGAGCAACTGTTTACGGTTTCAACCAATCCTAACCTCAGTAGTCCTTATCTTCCATTCCTGCTTCATTTGTTTCCTCCAAAATGCATTACCATATACCAGAACATACATTTAGATTGTTGTCTTACTTTCTGTTAGGATGTAAGCTCAATGAAGGAAGAGATTTTTTAAAATCTATTTAGTCTGTTAACATGGAGTAGCATAAAACCTTCATTGGATTAATGAATTTGTGATTACAAGAATGAAGAAATTGTTATACAAGGTAATAGCATGATGAAGGTGGTGCTGTTTTGGTTGAATTTGGATAAGCAGCCTGCAGCTTCATTGCCTTCTGTAGACAGTCTAAGGCTTTCCAGCAAAGCAAAAAGAATCACCAAGATGGAGTAACTACTTCTTAGGACAGATGAGATTATTAAGGTCTCGGGAGTCAGAAGACTTTGCCAAAGTTCACCTAGCTTTAAATATCATCCTTCTTTAAATGCAAGTGTAACTCTTTCAAATACAGTAAATATACAAAACATTCTGTAACTTTTAAGTCAAATTCTAGGGATAATAAAAAATCTGGATGCATATCAGACAGCATTAATCAATTTTATATAGAGTACATTTACCCAAATTCTTCAGAGCAAACATTCTGAATAACATTCTGTATAACATTTCACTAAGGCAAGATTATGAATTCAGTACCAATATTGCAAAGTCTACAGGCTTAGTTCAGTATTAAAGATTTTAAGCCTCAATGTTCTTTATATTTTGTTCTTTACAGGATGAATTTGGCAAAATTATGCTTCTAAGCAACGTGTTCCACAAACAGAGATGATTCATAACCTATTCAGCTAAGAGTGCTATAGGACAAATATTTAATTTAATTTAATGTCCAGCATTTTAACATTATGTGGAGGTGTTTAATGTGTTTACTTTTCTTTGTAAGGGCAGAAAACTCACTTAATAATTGCAGTTTAAGGTGAACAGCTTTTGAGAAAGCGCAATACATATTAAAACAGCTACCTAAGCCAAAGTATATAAAGATTTATAAATATGTGTATGTTTTCATTGAAGTTAAAGCACCTGTTATGTGTTCTAGCTGGTAGAAAGGCAGATTAAATGATATTTGACCCATACTTTTGATTTTAAAATTTTGTTGAAATTAGTTATTGGACACATATGTGAAGGAAAATTATTTGGCCTGTCATCGAGAATGGCACCCAAATTATAAAGTAACACATTGTTTCCAAGAGTAATTAACATTTCCAATTAGAAAAGAATCTCCAAAGAGAATAATTCTCAATTAATTCTTCTAGACTAAAGGACACATCAAGGAGTGCATGTTCCGTGATTATTCCTTGGATTTTTTAGGACTGAGCCAGACACTGAGTCCTGCATTAAATAAACAGTAAACTCAGTGTATAGGTGTAACAGAGTAGGGCTCATCGCACTTAGCCTGACTGAGAAGGTAGACTCTAGTTATTTGATCCTTTTCTCCATACTCAAAGCTGAGTCGCCTTTATCCTCATTTCTTCCCTCCTACTAACTGCAGCATCCGGGTTATTCCCAGAATAACCAAAATGATTTCTCAGTGACACCATCTTGAGGTACGTTGTCCCATTCGAACCAATTCCTGCTATGAGGGAGGAAAGCAATTCTCCCGCTGATTTGTCCTTTCAGTCCAAAGGGATCAGCAGCGCTTTTCTCCTTTTGTTTCCCTCCAACTTCATAACTTCTCTTCTGCCTATTCTCTGATGGCTTAGTATATTATGTTAAAAAATAAAGGCGTGACAGCTTATGAATAAAAATGTGAGGAATAAGTACATTGTGGCCTGTGTGAAAGAGATATCCAAAGAGGGGAGAGTCATTGTTTGTATACCACCAGCTCATCTGCGCGAATCTGTTGTCACGGGGGGACATTTTTACTATGATTTGGGAAGTAATGGTCAGGATACATTCAGCTGAATGTAACAAAACTTCTTCCGGGCATTGCAAGAGCTGAAGCACTTGAGCAAAGCAACTGAAAATTTTTCTTTCTTTTCCTGTCTTAGCCGTACGTGCCTTTGCTCATCTTTGACTATTTTCTCAACGTCTTCTGTGGCAGCCCAGCGTCCTCCATATTAGACACTTAGCTGAAGACCCAAGCCTATATCAACAGGAACGGAAATTCTAAAGAGAGATCCACTCATAAAAACAGGTGTAATTGGTTCTATCCATTTCTTGAGTGATTTATGGTAACAAGATGACCTAGTATCATGATTGTCCAGGGAGTCGTATACCCACCCTGGGAAGTCATACGTGTACCTGGGAAGAGGTACAGAGCATGTTTGAAGCATCACAAAGTCACAAGAGCAGGGAACCATGTCCTAGTGAGCAGACAAAACCAACAGACACCAGATTCATTTCCTTATATTATTTTGTATTGATTTTTAGAACTAATACGCATTTCTGTCCAGACTGTGCATAACAGAATCTTTTGATTAGCAGAAGGAAAAAGAAATAGAAATCCTTTGCAGCTGGTAAACCTAATTTTTTTCAACCTTTCCCCTTTATAGGGCTAGATTATTGACTCAGAATGAAAGCAAGCATTATTTGCAGATATCAGGTAACATTTTTTCCTCCTTACTATCTACAGTGTATAATTATGTCAGAATAAGAGAAGTATTGTTACTGTTTCATACTTAGAAAGATGTAAAATAAAGTGACAAACTAAACATTTTGTGATCTTTCCAAGTATATGTGGGGTTTTTTTGGACACAAGGTGAATCCAAGGTACACTCTAAGAGCCACTCATAGACTAAGGAGATTTTCAAGGTAAGTACCAAGTGACTCTTTCAATTGTATTTTCCACATGTTTTTCCTAGGGCTCATTTTCCATCAGTATATTACTTTCATCAGCCTGCTCCTGTTCTCATCATAAGAAGCAAGAAGAGAACAGAAATAGCCAGAAATTCACGTTGGCCAATTTTTTGGAATTATCTAGGTTTGCTTCCAGTCTTTTAAGGATGTCTTCAATTTTAGTAGTCATTAAGACAAGTGCCCAGAAAAAGTTTTAGCTAGATTAAATCAATATTTAGGTCTTCTTCAAGGAAATTGCCAACACTCAAGAGGGAAGATTTTAAGGAAGCCATGGTCAGTCAATTCTAAATCAATCTTTCTACTTGATCCAACTGCAATTAGCTCAAAATGCCTACCTTGCTGGAGACTAAACTAATCCTTACTCCAGGCTTCTCTCAATATCTCCTATTTGTCCAAGAATTAACCCAATTGTCTCCCTCCTGGCCTCTAGAATGTTGCTGAAATATCTCTTCCTCCATGTACAGTTGCCTGCTACAGACCTTTAGAGCTGATTATACACACATCTCGTCTCAGCGCTGCCTCCAGTGGTGTCATGCTGGTGGGTTGAAAGCCACCACTGTGTGGTTATTCATGCCCTATAGATACTGGAAATTAGCCAGCGGGTGCGCATCATCTGTGACCTCAGCACTCTGGGAGACTAGGTAGGAGGATGGAATGTTGGAGCCCAGCCTGGGTAACTTAGTGACTCAGTGAGATCCTTTCTCAAATTAAATTTTAAAAAAATGCTGGAGATGGAGTTCAGTATAGTCTTTGAGTTCAGTTCTCAGTATAGGAAGGAGAGACAGAGAGAGAGATAGAGAGACAGAGAGACAGAGAGAGACAGAGACAGGGAGAGAGAAAGAGACAGAGAGACAGAGACAAGGAGAGACAAAGAGACAGAGAGACAGAGACAGAGAGAGACAGAGTAAAAAAGAGACAAAAGAAGAGAGAAAGAAAGACCAAAAACCATACAGCAGAGATTTCTTAAATTTTAGGACCTGGATCCATGGAATTGAGCTCTGCTGTACTAATCACCAACACAATGCACTTAGGAACCTGGATTTGATGTAAGACAAACTGTTGCTTAAGTTTTGGCTCATCCATTTAGGATTTATGTGACACTGAGCAAGATATTTCATTTTTCCAAGGCAGTTTTCTCCAGTAAAAATGATACGCGGAATCCTCCGACATAGCAAAATGCTGAATAACTTTAGCTGCTTCTTCAATAGCCTTTAATCTTTCATGTCTACGCCAGGCATCATTCTATTTGTTCTTGATTACACTTTGGTATCATTTGTGTTTTGCACTTTCTTTTGCCATAAAACTCCTAGCTCTAAAAATCAAGAGCATCATATGTTGCTTAGGCTGCTCAGTGAAGAGTGAATCTACAATAAATGCTAGTTTAGGGTATGTTCGTAGAGTATATAGTCAGTATATAGTCAGTCATAATACTTTGCCCAGTAATACTTGAGATGCACTTAGCAGAGAATAAAGGCAGCACTGACTAGTAAAGAGGGTGCTAGACTGGGACTAAGAACATCTAAATTTCAATCTCAGCATGTAGCGAAAAACTGCACAAAATCTGGAACCAGATATATCTCTAGTTTCGAATTCCAGTTCTGTCACTAATTATTTATGCATACTTCACTGAGTTAGTAATCTCAGCCCTTCATAGGTTGAGTGTAGTTCAGGGTAGCGTTGCATTTACCCTGGAAAGTGGTCGTCAAGCTCAAAGGAATCAAAGGACCTTAACTAGGTAGACAGCAGGCAGTATATAAAAGTTGACTACTGTCATTCTTCCCCAGCAGACTGAGCGGTTTTAATCTTCTTAAGCTTCATATATTTTGATTATACCTATAAAGTATGAGGGCTGGTTGGTGGACTTTCTTCTGTGTAAACTTCTTTGCACCTACAAACTTATTCTACAAATAGATAGTAGCTTTTTAACACTGATTTTTTTTTTTTGATAACAAAAGTTCATCCTTTCCATCTCACTGCCTCTAGTCCATGCCTTCTTCATCTTTCACATCCATGTGCCAAGTTTATTACTGGAGTTCTTACCACTGAGCTCTTCTCTTAGTTCTCCAGACTTGTAGCTGTCTTAAGACACACGGAGAGACAGACAGACAAACCCACAACACATTGATTTGATTTCATTTCTTTCTGTCTTTAAAATCTGTGCTGCAGTCATCTTACCTTCGCTATAAAAGTTACACTTACTAGCCAGATGGCTGAAGGTCTTGGCCTTTCTGCATCTTCGTTTTCATATTAGAGCATTCTCTCATGAACTCTATGCTCAGGCACTGTTTCCTAAACAAACCAAGGCGGCCTTTCTCAGCTATGCATATGAGGTATATGCATACGAGGTCCCCTTAGCCTGAAACCTACCTCCCACTCCCATCCCTTTGTTTGCTTGGGATACTCCTACTCACATCCCAGGACCCACCTCACAGGGCCAGTTGTCTGGTGAGCCTTCCCGACTCCCCCAGGCAGTGTTAGTCACTGCCGCCGCTGGATTTCTTTCTACAACTCTAGCACTTACCTCTTTGATATATTTGTCTGTTTACACGTCTGACTGCTCTGCTCAACAGTGACTCCTTAGGAAGGACGAGCTACAAGTCTGGAGTCAGACTGTCTGGTTTACAAACACCTGCATCAACACACCTGAGATATATGAGTTTGAAGAAGCTGTGTAAGCTCTTTAATCCTTACTTTTCTCACCTATAAAATGGAACTAATGTATCACTTATAGGATCCTTACAATTAAATGACGAAACGTATGCATGGTTCCTGTCCCAATGCTTGCCACATACTAAGAGCTCAAAGAATATTATTGGAAATGATTACAGTGATGATAATTATGATGGAAGATATAGTAGAGCACAGAGAAGAGAAAAGTGGACACAAAAAATTTTATTCCTATTTTTAGCCCCTGGGTGTGTGTTCTTTTATATCTGGCACTTAGTGAATGAGCGTGTTTGCTGAATGAATAATTGGTGATCCTCTGTGTGACCCTATAGCAAAGCTAAAGCGACTAAAACCAGACCTTTTCTCATGCCGAAGTCACAGTGTTAAATAACCTGGGGTGCCAGAAACCCAGGGGCTCACGGAAGACAGACGGTAGACGAGGGAAAGGAGAGGGAATGATTCAGAGTCCTGTTGAGAGCGCGCGCTATCCGCAAAGCACCTTCTTCCACGGCTTTGAGTGATGTTGGTTTTTATTACTAAGCATTGAAACAGGCTTTAAAGAGGGAGGAGGGGCGAGGTGTTCCAATTGATTGCAAGTCTTGAGCGTGGGCCCAGGGCGCGCTCCAGCTTTGGATTTAAGGGCAGCAAAACAAAACCGCTTTGAAGTCCTCGCACAGCCCGCAGGCCAACAGCAGCTCGGGGAGGGGTTGGAACGCGAGCGAGGGGAGGGAAGACGTGCGTTCCGGAGAGCCCGGAGGCCTCGCCCTCCGAGGACAGCCCGGGGCGGCGGGCTGGGCGCGCTCCTCCGCTGCGCAGGACAAGGCACTGGGACAGCCGTAGGTGCGGAGACCGGTGGAGGATTAAGAGAGGGACGCGGTGGAAGGGTGTCCGGGTGACGAGCAGAGGAAGAGCGGGGAGGCGCGCCTACATTTATTTTATTTTATTTTTTTTACGGAACCGAGGATCGAACTCATGACCTTGCTCTTGACAGGCAGGCGCTTATGCCACTGAGCTACATCCTCGGCCCTACCTACATTTATTTTAAAGAAGAAGAAAGACACCCGCTCTTTTGCTTCAATTAAATAATGGGTGCTCCCCGTGCCAGAGTCGCCGCTGATTCCCTTCTGAGCTTGGCACTGGGAAAAACCAAACCAAACCAACAAAAGCAAAGTAAAGAGAGAGCTTCCCTTCCCGTTATTCTTCCCTTCGGCCCGCGGATTCCTCCTTTCAGCCCCAGAGCCCCGGCCTAGGCTTCCTTTTTTTATTTATTTTTATTTTAAAAATAAAAGGAGGAAAACATTAACAGACAGACAACCTTTTACAAAATAGCAAAAGAACAGTACAGACGATACCGAGTTACAAAGTGGTAGGAAATGAACAATGCTTGTTGTATGACATATTGATAGCTTCAAAGTGGTTTGTCATGAAAACAGATATAGACATGCAATATTGATCAACCAAGGACTCATTAACTGTTTCTTTCAGCAAAGAAATAGAAGACAGTAGATCAACTAAGGCTTGCTTTTTTTACGCTTCTGCCGCCTCTGTTTGCCCGGTAGCTCGCGCTGGGTGGACTCAGCCGCGCTCAGCTTCCCTTCTCAGCCGGGGCTGCGCTGGTAGCCAGGCCCGCAAGGCTGTGCCCCCGCCCGCGCTTCCCGAGGGGCCTCCGCGGTCTGCCTGCCAATCACCCGCTCGCTGGGTTTCACAGTAAAACCTGGACGTCTCTGAAAGTTCCGGGGAGGTGGCAGGCTCTCAAAGGGTGCAGCTGCTGTTCCTCTTCAACAAACTGCCCTGGATGGCAGAGAGGGAATTCCACGGCCAAGGTCATTATCTTACACCCCACAGAGCACGACCAGCTCAGGGCACTGGACCCAGGATGGCCCAGCGGGGGACCCTCAAGGCGTGGTCCCTTCGAATCATCCTGGGATTGGGTTCTTCCCAGTGAAAAGATCGCTGCGGGTTGTGCTGATCACATGCCCTTGACTCATTATTTTGGGGAACTGGACACCGTCATCTACATAGATGAGAGTCACAGATATGTTAAAATAAGCAAGCACGCACATGTCACTTACCCATCCGCACCGGTAAGGAGTCCAAGGTTTTTCCAGGCGTGGGCTTGGGGACGCTCCTGGTAGAGAACCCTCCCACCTCCTGAGAAAGCAACAATAAAAACTTCATTATATATGGATCTAGATACTGTCTTGCAGAAATGATAATCGCTTTTAAATCAACACCTAAACCTACCCAAAATAAATACTGGTATTTTTACTAGAAGGGATTCCTCAGCAGTCAGGAATGTGTAACTCCTCGCAGCCTACTATTTGAATTGCCCCCCTGGAAACCCAGACAGGATTGAGAAACACTTCACAGTACTGCTGAGATGACTGCAGACCCTAAGACCTGCTTGTGTCTCAGAGCTGCTTGGGAGTTGTTTCATATTTAGGAGAGAACGCTGACCTTGGCGTAACTGATACACAGAAAATTATTGAATTGGTGTGAGCAACAAAATCATAAGGAATCCTAGGGCAATATCTGAAAAGGAGCATTTAATTCTCTGTCACTCAAGAAAAAGGAGCAGCTCAGCTTTCAGATGTATCCACATTATACAGTCAGCCAATAAAACATAATCCCCATTCAAGCTATTAGAGTAGCGCTTCGGGTGGCAGTTGGGATTTTTAGCTTGGTTAAAGCAAATAAAATACTGTACAAGGAATGAAATCAAACTTGTTGAAACTTGAATTTGCAGAAATATAAGGCAGCACGGAGAAGATGAACTCAGGTGGAAAATGACCTTTTTATTATGTTCAGGAAGGCACTAGAATGTCAGGAGGACTGGTGCAGAGAAGATTTATTACCCTAAGCGCAGTTGACAGGTTCCGTGTGGTTGAGTCTTTTGGATGCAGGATGGAAACCAGCGTTTCAGGAGCTGATTGAAGGAGCCTCGCAATGTCATTGGTAATCCAAGGAGACTGAATGGGGAAGAGGTATGCTGCCCCAGCTCTGTCTAGAGGCTCCAGGGAGCTTCCAAAGACCTGGGCATTGAGTTTCCACCACAGGAACATTTATTTTTGTCAGAATTTGTAACTAGGCTGGTCATATATAGTATGAGACAGTCTCATATCCCTACTTTCAATAGAAAAGAAAGTTTCTCTCCTGGCTCCCCCATGTGCACTCCCACATATATACGTGCGTATGAATATATCTATACATATATATATCGCAGAGCCAGAGAAGAGTCTTCAAAATTAAGTTACGTGCATATATTGTTTTACATTTTGAAGACCACATTCAAATTCATCAGGAGCAGATCAGAAACACAAACCCAACTCGTGTGGTCAAGAGAGCTAATATTAGGATTTCCACTTTAAAGATGAGGAAATGAGGCAAAGACCAGGGAAGTGATCTGTCCACTGGCCTTTTAACATGGCCACAGGACCTTGCAGAGGGCCTGTGATTCATAAGCACAAGCTTAAGCTGCGCAGGCCTGAACACATCCTCTTTTCTTGACCGTTTTCTCTCTTTTTAAACTTCATATACTTAGAAGTCTATAAAATTTCAAGAATTCTCCACAATCTCCCCCCTCATTCTTGTACTGGGGCCTGAGCTCAGGGCCTTCACGATGAGCTACATTCTGACACCCCTCCCATTTTTATTTTTCATTTTCAGACAGAATCTTGCTAAATCACTAAATTTTCCAGGCTGGGTTCAGACTTGCAATCTTGCAATTCTCCATCTCTTTATCTCTTGTAATGATTAAATATATCTTAAACTTTACATAATCGTGGTGTGTGTGTGTGTGTGTGTGCCCTAGAAAATATAGTCAGTGAATGTAGGGAATTGCTTTGGGGTGGAGTAAGGGAGTATTTTCAGTTCCCTGTTTATTTCCAGAACCTAGAAAAGTGTCTAGCAATTAGAAGGCACATGATAAATATTTGTTAAGTGAATGCATGCATGAATGCAAACTTTAACAATGTCCATTTGGATCCAATTACCATCTTTCTGGCTAGTTTCTTTTAAAGGAATGTTATTTAATTACTTGCAAGAAAATTAATGAAAGTCAGCTCTTTACAGAGCCCTTGACATTTAGTGGGGAGGTGATAGTCCTTCCTTTTTTCTCTGAGTTCTTGACTAGCATCAAACGGTGGTGCGTGGAACTTCATTTCAGATCACTGAGTGATGCCTCGGTAAGGCAGGGAGATTTTTCTGCCTCATGTCCTTGCTACTTCCTCTTCCCCCCAGCACCTCTCTCCCATGTGTGTGTAACCTTTGCCTTCAACCTGTCAGGTATGTGCTTTTCCTGGACCAATGCCTACACTTATGATCTTTCCAGACTCTTTCTTCCCTCATTAAATGTTACCTACCCCGTTCCCTCTGGTGTCTGCTTTCCATACGGTTTTGTGCTTCCAAGGAAATATGTTTTTAACTTTTTAGAACCAAGCGGTCTCAGAATTAGAAAGCCACATTGTACAGTTCCTCTCCAAGGGCAGCAAATCTTTGCACAGCATCGACAAACGAGCAGCGGTGTGGGTGAGAATCCAGTCTCCGGACACAAGATGGATGTGCTTCCTGCCTTTTACAGATTGTGTGACTTTGGGCAAATGACTTAACCTTTCTAAGCTTCAGACCCTTCATTAAAGAATGATGACAAAATCGTTCCCATCTCCTAGGGCCACTGTGAGGATTAAGCGGAAAAATGCAGACAAAGCACATTAAATAATTTCTCACCAGTAATATTCAGTAATAGATATTAGCTATTACTGGTAACATCTCTGATGAATGATCATTCAGATTCTATTTCAATGCCATCAATATTGGAAAAGGAGACTATTGCATTCTTCGGTCAATCAGGTCTTTTTGAAGATACATTGTCCAGCTATAAAGTCCTTTGTAATTACCTTAAATCTGCTTTATTATACTTCTATCCATTGGTCCTGGTATTTACCTGGAGCACTATAGAATACACACACACACACACACACATACACACACACACTTTCTCTTTGATAAAACAGCATTTATATTCTTAAAAGCAATAATTATAGTGCATCTACATGTGCATTTCAATCTAATAATTCCCAGTTCCTTCAACTGTATTTCTCTACTCTGGTTTCCCGCCGTGTTACCATCTTTATTTCCCTCTTTGAGATAAAGTCCAGCTTACCTCTGTGCCTCTTCAAGAGTAGCACCAGAGTAAGTTGTCACAGTTTCACTGTCATCTAATGAGTGCAGGCAACAGGGGAGACGCTGTCTCCTATGACCTGGACATTCTCTTTCTAATGAAATCTGAGATGTCATTAGATTTCTTAGCAACCTTGCCACACAATTGGAAGCATGTCTAGCTTCTCACCCACAGGGTTGAACTCCTCATCTTTTTCACACGAAGCATTTATCACACAGGTTCGGTTTGTTCTGAACATGAGTTAATAAGGTAGGTTTAAAAGCATGGTTTGACATTTATTTATATTGACTATCACTAAGGTAACTTTTGGAGCAATATCTTCAATGTATGCACCCAATATTCTCCCACAATACAAAACAATACAACACAATACAATATGCTCCCTCAGTATATACGAATGATAGTATTCACATAAGTGAATAGGGTACTAGTTTTATTTGTGATTTTAACTCAACCCTTTAGTCTTTTGTAAAAAGAAGCATATCAGAAATGGAGTGAGTGACACTTGGGCCAAAGGCAAAAATTATTAGCTTAGATTTTAGATAATCCTAACTGAATATCTTCATGCTATTAGGAAAAATAATTTTTACACAGTGTCAAAAAAAGAAAGAACTAGCTAATAAAAATTGTGCTACTATCAGCATAGCTGCATATACATCACTGTGGTATGTCTTTAGTTCTTCCAGGAAGGTACTTAGAGGAGGAATAGTTGGGTTGAATGCGACCTCTAATACTATTTTTCTGAGGAATCTCCACACTGATCTCCACAATGGTTGCAGCAGTCTGCACACCCACAAACGTGGAGAGGTGTTCCTTTTTCCCCACAGCATCTCCAGTATTTGTCATTGGTTGATTTCTTAATGATAGCCATTCTTTCTGGGGTTAAATGGAATCTCACTGTTGTAATTTGCGTCTCTTGAATGACCAACGATGTTGAACATTTTTTCATATATTTACTTGCTTTTTGTATTTCTTCATCTGAGAAGTGTATATTCATCTCAGATGCCTATTTTTGCATTGGGTCTTTGAATTTGGGGGGCCTGATTTTTTGTCAGTTCTTCATATGTTCTAGATAAAGTCCTTTGTCTGAGGGACAACTGGCTAAAATTTTTTCTCATTCTGTGCTTTCTTTTCACTCTGTTGGTGATTTCTTTTGATGTGCAAAACATTTTTAATAAGATGAGATCCCAGTTTTTGATTCTTTGAAGTATCCACCATCTGATCTGGGTTTTATTCATGAATTTTCTGCCTATATTTATGTCTTTAAGATTTCTACCTATTTTCTCTTACAGTAGATCTCAGTGTTTCTGTTTTACTATTTAGATCTTTGATCCTTTTTGACTTTGGTTTAGTGTGTGGTGATAGACATGGGTCTAGTTTTAGTCTTCAGTATGTGGAAAGCCAGGTTTTTCAGCACCATTTATTAAAGAGGCTATCCTTCTTCCAGTGAACATGTTTGGCCTTTTTCTCAAAGATATAGGTGCACTCATATTTATAGCAGGACAATTTGTAATAGCTAAATCTTGGAAGCAGTCCAAATGACCATCAGTCAAGGAGAGGATAAAAAAAGATGTGGTCCTTTTATACAGTGGAATAGTACTCAGCCATTAAGAAGGATAAACTTGAGACTTTTATGGGTAAATGAGTGCAACTTGAGACCACACTCATAAGTGTAATAAGTCAGACTCACATATGTAAGTACTGTATTGTCTCCCTGATGTGAGAAACTGAAAGAGTAAATAAGGTTCAAAAGGTACAATTGATACTGTGAAATGGGAAGAAACTGTTGTAAAGGAAAAAGAAACTAGGATGGGGGAAGGGAAATGGAAGGAAGGGAAAAGAAAAAGAAACATACAAGATAGTTATCCTATTAGCTTCTCTTAGCTCACTGAAAAGAAAGTTTTGTGCTAATATCATTTGGAAAATTGTTTGTACCCATATCTTGTACTCTTGAGTAATTACTTTAAACATAGCAATATTGAGTGTATTAACTGTTGGTCTCCTATTATTTCATTTCAAAATTTTGTTTCACTTTTTTCCATAAAATAAAAAAGAAAGAAAACATAAGTAATAAAGGAAGTATCTAGGACATTCATTAAAACGAAAGTATCACCAGTACACCATAAAGACAATGAAAGTGCTACATTATAACTTGCAACATGTATAATGGATTAAAGACCAGCATATCCGCCTGAATTATTAAAAACTCTGACAAATTATTAAGAGACAACAATCAAGTAAAGACATGGGCCAAATACTTAAAACATAAATTTTACAGAAGGACTTTGAATGCAAATCACATGAGAAAATAATCAAGGAAATGAAACCTGAAACTCAGTGAGATAACATTTAACACCCACTAGAACTGGAAAATTTTAAATGGCTACCAATAGCAACGTGAGACAAGAGCTGCAGTAAGAAGAACTGTTGGATTCTCACATTTTAGGCCATTTTCCAATTCTGCGTGACCACACTGCAGAAGCTTCAATGTCCGGTAGCAGGGAGAGCAGAGAGTACAGACAGCATGGACCAGGAAGCGTCTGACTTCCTTCCACTTAGATTCCACAAGCAAGAACAAGCTGAAGTTACTGTGAATGACTGCAAGAGGCCTGGGAAATATCTTTTCCAACCCTCTACTTTTATGGAATAAGAAACTAGATAATAATGAGGAGTCCCCACCATATCCTACAGTGTAGCAATTTTACTACAAGATATGTGTCCTAAAGACTTGTTCTTAGGGGTGGACCAGGAGCTACTGTACAAGCATATTCACAGCACCACTGTGTTAGTAACAACAGCAATAATAAAAAAAATCTGAAAACAATTCACTTATTCTGCAACAACCAATTAAATATAGGAATTAAGGTATAAAATGGAATTGTATATAGCCAAGAAAATAAACAAATTAAAGCTACACACGTTGACATAGACGAATATCACAGATTATCTAAAAAGAGGTTGCAGAATATCCTTCAAATTACTTTATTTATATAAAGTTAAAAATGATAGCCTTTAAAAATACAATGTTAGGGATGCCTACATAAGTGATAGACTGATGGAAAATAAAAGAATAAAATCAGGAAAGTCAGGATAATCAATAGCTATCCTTTGTTTAAAATGGTAGCGGTAAGGTAGGGAAGGGAATACAATAGCACTAATATTGCTCTATTTGTAACTGGTCACAATTACATAATTGTTTTATTTTTTGAATATATATGTATATAGAATACACATATGCTAAATTTTCTGTGTATATGTTGAACAATAAAACTTTTCTAAAAAGCAAAA